>NC_058415.1:5841163-5935614 GCF_002201575.2 Neomonachus schauinslandi
CGGGGTGGGGGTCTGGATTGCGCTGGCTTGGCCGCCTCCGTTCTGCCCCACTTGCTCTTGGAGGGTTGGTAGTCGTCCCCCATCTTCTGGAGCAACTTCCACTTTTTACTAGCCTTCCTGCTTTGGAAATGAAATGGGAAGCGACATCTGTGTACCTAGGCCGTTTTATAAATTCGCTCTGGGGGGTAATGCAGTACTCAACTTCTTGAGGGTCACAGCCCTCACACCTGTAAGCCATGGAGGCTTTTTCTCAAAGACTGCACGTTCAAAATCTTACACTTTCAGAGGTTCTGAGATTCCTGGAGTTTGTCCTTGGGCCCCTGGTGTGTGAGATTGGTTGTTTCTTTTTTGTTTTGTTTTAAAGAAGGAGAGAGACTTTTGAGCATGCTAGGGAAGGTGATCAAAGTCAAAAGTATCGTAACGCTAAGTATATCAAAGCTCCTAAGGTCATAAGCTAGCAGAGTTTTCAACAGCCACTGTGTTTTAAAAAACTTTTGACTACAAAGTGCTGGAAGCTTATTTTCTTAAGGACTTTCTGGAACACTCCTCCTCCACTCCCTTTTTGCCTGCTTGGAATGCAGTGAAAACACAACACGTTTTTTGTTGTTGTTTGTTTTACGGGTAGGGTTGGCTTTGGCCTGAATTGAAGTTATTAGGCCTAGTGTGCATTGAGACGGCTGAGTCCATTCTCAGCGATCAAAAGTTTTCTTTTCTTATTCAACCTCTTGCCTTAATTGTCTCTGCTCATTGGCTTCTGCTACTTAGAATCAGTAACCCTCCAGAGTGTGGCACAATGAAGCTGGATTCTTTCTGTCCAGCCTTCAAGCAGCTGCATGTTTAGAATAGAATCCCTGGTCTTTGTGTTGATTTGATATGGGGATAGGGAGAATTTGGGAGTGGGGTGGGTGGAGAAAACTCTGAAGGGAGGAACTCCCGGGAGGCAAAATAAAATGATGGAACCTTACAAGTGATTTTCACAGGGTAACTGAAATAATAAAAGTCAGCCCCCCCCCCCTTTTTTTTTGTAAGAAGTCGGAGAACCTGTTTGCGCAGTGGGGTCGGGAGGGCATGCAGGAAAAATCTGCCCTGTGTCAATGCCAGTTCTCAGCCTAGCGCTCCTTGTCACCGACATCCTTTCGGTTTCTTCCAGGGATTACCTTGAACACATAACATCCATTGGCCCCAGGACCACAGGAAGTCCAGAAAATGAAATCGTGACAGTCCATTACCTTTTGGAACAGATTAAACTGATTGAAGATCAGAGGAACAGCCTTCACAGGATTTCGGTCGACGTGCAGCGACCCACAGGCTCCTTCAGCATTGACTTCCTGGGGGGTTTTACGAGTTACTACGACAACATCACCAACGTCGTGGTGAAGCTGGAGCCCAGGGACGGAGCCCAGCACGCGGTCCTGGCCAACTGTCATTTTGACTCCGTGGCAAACTCACCAGGTACGGACCTGGTCTTTAGTCCTGTCAGAGTTGCGCATCAGTAAGCCCAGAAAGCTTATTAACTCCAAGCTGCTTGGGCAGTTGTTCAAGATAAAGATGCAGACCCTCACCATTCGCTCAAGTGCTTGCTTGCTCTATTTTTTGAATATCTGTGCCAGTAGCCCAGGGGTCGGACGTGGAATGTTTCCGGTAGGTCGCAGCTGCTTTATCAGCATTGCCAGTCCTGTGTCCCTGAGTCCCAGGGCTAGGTTCCGCCACTTGAAGTGTGCACTCAGCTAGGTGTTGTATGAGGCTTTGGGGAGTTGGGATGAAGGAAAGGTTTTTGCCTTCAGGGAATGCAGGGTTTGGAAGACAGCTCTCCTAGCAGGGAGGAGTTTGGTTCACTGGGGATGCCATACTCTGAGAATATCTCATTAATCTATAAACCTTGCTCTGAAAATACTTTGGTAAAATAGAATACCTGATGTTTAGGACAGTGCCTGACACAATAAATACTTGCAGAATGAATGAGAATTCCCTAAATTAGACTTGCATTTTTAAAAATAAGATTCACGAGGGAGATGTTTTCAGTAGCTAGATTGTAAGTAGGGACGAATAGAAAACCCTATCTTTTGTCACAGGAGTAAACTTAGCTGATCGCCACTGATCAGAGACAGAGGTGGCGCCAGATGCTGGGCTTCTAGCCCGTCAGTTCTTTGAGCTACATTTGAAAGGAAGGAGAGTATTAGCGTGTAGTTAACGTTCTTTTTGGCAAACTACCTAATCTCTTCTTTGCTCAGTTTCTGGTCTGTAAAATGGAGATGGTAGTACTCTCATGGCATGGAAAATCTTTTTTTTTTTCTCCCCATTGTTATTTGATAGTAATTCTGAGTTGCTTGAACTTACAGCACGCTCATATGAACATCTAGAGTTGTACAAAAGATTAAAAAAATTGCTTGATAAAGTGATTCGTACTAGGATGTCTTTAATCAGAAAGCTTGCCAATTGCATTTAGAATGTGGCATGCTTTTTCAAGTATCTGTGTACAAACATCTGTTTTATAAAGTCAGAAATACCTTTGTGTGTGCTTAGGGAAACCAGTAGTCTTTTATGCCTATTTCTTTTTTTTTTTTCCAAGATTTTATTTATTTATTTGAAGAGAGAGACATAGTGAGAGCAGGAACACAAGCAGGGGGAGTGGGAGAGGGAGAAGCAGGCTTCCCGCAGAGCAGGGAGCCCGATGCGGGGCTCGACCCCAGGACCCTGGGATCATGACCTGAGCCGAAGGCAGATGCTTAACCGACTGAGCCACCCAGGTGCCCCTTTTATGCCTATTTCAACGAAGCTGTAAATTGTCTCCCTGGGCCCACTATTACAGTGCTTAAATTCTTGGATGGGACAGATTAACACCATGGTTATTTAAGAGCATTATAAAAGGAAGGTGTGTATACAAGTATCAGAAACATAGTGCTGCTTATTACAAATCGCATACATGGAGTCCAGGAAGGAAACGATGGCGATTTTGTGGGTCATTGGAACCCATTTTTTTTTTTTTTTTTTTTTTTTAAAGATTTTATTTATTTATTTGAGACAGAATGAGAGAGAGAGAGCACATGAGAGGGGGGAGGGTCAGAGGGAGAAGCAGGCTCCCTGCCGAGCAGAGAGCCCGATGCGGGACTCGATCCCAGGACTCCAGGATCACGACCTGAGCCGAAAGCAGTCGCCCAACCAACTGAGCCACCCAGGCGCCCCATTGGAACCCATTTTTAATTAAAATTTTATAAGAATACCTAGCCAACAATTTCAAGGAAATTTCTGTCAATTATAAATTGTTCAAGTAGTTGAAAATAAATAAAAATAGCTAAAAAACACAGTATATCCTTTTAGTGGATGAACTAAGTGAAACACAGAGATACATATTTTTTTTTTTTTTAGTTCTTTTCAGCAGCGTATCTGGAACTTTAGGAACTGCTGTACCATTTGGAGTAATGTTACCCACAGAAAGGCCTTAAATGTCTTCTTGGGTTTGCTGCATGGGTCCAGGGTGTTGGTAGAAAAGAGTGAGTTATTTCAGTGGTGGTTTCAATTTCAGGGTTAATTCTGACTGGAAAGTGATGTTGGCATATCACCCGCCCTTAGAGATGCTGTCCTCTAACTACCCTTTTTTTTTTTTTTTTAAAGATTTTATTCATTTATTTGACAGAGAGAGAGAGAGAACAAGTAGGCAGAGAGGCAGGGAGAGGGAGAAGCAGGCTTCCCGCTGAGCAGGGAGCCCGATGCGGGGCTCGATCCCAGGACCCTGGGATCATGACCTGAGCCGAAGGCAGCGGCTTAACCGACTGAGCCATTCAGGCGCTCCTCTAACTACCCTTTCTGAAAGGTATTTAATCCGGGGCCCCTGGGTGGCTCAGTCCGTTAAGCATCTGACTCTTGATTTCAACTCAGGTCATGATCTCAAGGTCGTGAGATCAAGCCCCATGTCAGGCTCAGCCCTGGGAGTGGAACCTACTTGGGATTCTCTCTCTTCCTCTTCCTCTGTCCCTCCCCACCTCTCTCCCTCCAAAAAAAAGGTATTTAATCTTCTCTAGCCCCGTTCTCAGTTGCCAGAACCATTAAAATAAAGGAAGATAAGTAGACAGATTAATTTTTTAAGCAACCCTAGATATATTTCTTTCAGTTTTCCTTTTTCTCACTTTGAATAAACATTTTATTGTTTACTGTTTACGTTAAAGTAACTCAGAGTCTCAAAGTTAAAAAAAAAAAAAGTCATTTCCTTTGGTTGCCAGAAGGTGTTACTTTTTACTGATAACTGGGTAGACTTTTTGCTTGATAATAATTAGTTAATGATTACTTTGTTCACTTTGATTAAAATACAGTTTAGTGATCACTACCAAGACAGGGATGGCTAATTAGTTTCTTCTTGAGTAGGAAGGGGGTCTGGAATGTAACAGTGCCCAAGCTAGCATTTTAGCTCGTTGCAGAGCCTTTCTTAAATTTGTAAAGAGAAGGAACAATTTAACACTGGATGCGGACCACATTTTCTTGTAATCCTCATAACACACCCATGAGATAACTATCATTGGCCTTGCCCTCCAAACCAGGAAATTGTAGGGTAAATAACAGCTAGAATTTACTTCCAGGTCTTTCTTGCCCTGAAACCCATGCTAAATTCTGCAGCACCCTCCCTCCCCGTGCGTAAACGCAGAAATGCTCTTGCCTGGATTATTGCTGTGTCTTGTTTACCTACACTTGAAACTTTTTAGTATGTTAGATTTCAAATTGTACAAAAACAGAATTGTTTAACCTCAGCGTACCCATCACCCAACTTCAGAGACCCGATCTTGTTTCTTTTCCCCCACTCCTGCACCTCTTGGTTATGTTCAAGCAGATCTCAGCCGTACTGGTTTCTCTGTATTTCAGTCGGTATCACTGAAAGATAAGGAGTCTTTTTGGACATGCTCAAAATACCATGAATTACCTCACTAAAAAAACTTAATAATTCCTTAATATCATCAAATGTCCAGTTAGTTCCTTTACCTTTTATAGTGCCTTAAAAAAAGTCAAGGTATTAAAGTCATCATTATAATCACCTTTAATAAATCTGTGAAGTTTCTGAATCAAGAAGTGAAGAGGTCTGCTGAGGGCCTCTGCTTTCTCGCTGCTGGGAGCGGGGATGCTGTTTAGGTCATTGGTCTCCGTCCTGTGTCTTATTAGATATGATGTCTTCTTTGTATTTGTTCATCACATAATCCCTTTCATCACATGAGCTTTAAAAAATGCGACACCACCCTATTGCCCCCCCGCCCAACCCCGTGAATGTGGAGGGATGTGCAGCTTTAGGACTGTGGCAGGGAAGGCCCGGTGGTGGCTGGAGATGATGGAGGAAGCCAGGGCACCAGACAGGAGACTATTACTGTGGACGTGGCATGAGGAGAGAACGGAGCACCTTGCCTCGGGGTGATGAGAATGCCACTTGTCAGTATTAATTGAGGTCCCACCTGGCTGCTGATTCAACAGATGTGAGTTGAGTGACGGCTCAGGGCTAGGCACGGTTCCGCACCAGTCCGCAGGCGAACCAGACCGAGGGTCCCAGCCCTCCTGGAGTGAGGCGGGGCCGGCGGCTGCTGTTGTCAACCAATGGTGGCAGAACAGAGCTATGCTTCTGGTCTGGCAGCCACGGTGGTGCTTTTTTTTAAAGTAGGCTCCACGCCCAACATGGAACCCAACGTGGGGCTAGAACTCCTGACCCCGAGATCAAGACCTGAGCCGAGATCAAGAGTTGGACGCTTAACCAACTGAGCCGCACTGTGGTGCTTTCTTGATGAGAAAACCCTGTTCCTAGCCATGACAGTTCATCCTGTAAAAGGGGTTTTTTGTTTTTTTTGTTTTTTTAATTTCAAAGATTTTATTTACTTCTTTGAGAGAGAGAATACCAGCGATGGGGAGGAGCAGACTCCTCGCTGAGTGTGGAGCCCACCACGGGGCTCGATCCCAGGACCCCGGGATCATGACTTGAGCTGAACGCAGACGCTTAACCGACTGAGCCCCCCAGGCCCGCCCCTTCATCCTGTAAAAGTTTTAAAATCTGAGGAGCAATCTCTTTCTGATTTAAAGGTGCCAGTGATGATGCAGTTAGCTGTTCAGTGATGCTGGAAGTCCTTCGCGTCTTGTCAGCATCTTCAGACGCCTTACATCACGCTGTCATATTTCTCTTTAACGGTGCTGAGGAAAATGTCCTACAGGTGAGATTTTACCCTTGGAAATACTAATATTTGAGTAATAGTAACAAGAATAGTAGTAATAGCTAACGCGCATTTCGATGATTCATTTGTGTAGTACCCTACAACGATAGTATTGTACCTGGCAATACTTCAGAAACCCCCCAGCCACGTGGACCCACCTGCAGTATTTGAGAACTCACAACAGACCATCTTGTCAGCGTTTGATTCATAAAAGGGCTTCGTGAGGGCATGATTAACCACCTCGGGTTTTCTGGGACGCTGGAGTTTCAGAGATGTTTTGAGGCAGGCGCGCAGCATGAATACCCGAGCCCGAGGCTTGTCCTCTCTCCTCTGTTCTCTGGCCCGGCCTCGCACTTACTGAGGATGCTGTTCAGCACCGCTCGGGGAAATCAGGCTGCCTTCTGCGACGGTGACTTGCCACTCAGCGGACTGCACGCGGCCGTTGTGCGTGGAGAAACGGATACACGTCTTGAGATACTGCCTTTGAAAAAAATGAGAGTTTTCCCATTCTTCCCCTTATCAGCACAGACACTCTGTCTTTAAAATAAGCAAAATAGACTTGGATAATTTAAGGTTGTCTAACCTCTATTTGTTTCATTTCCTTCTTATTCAGGCCAGTCATGGTTTCATAACTCAGCACCCCTGGGCCGGCTTGATTCGTGCATTTATTAACCTGGAGGCAGCGGGCGTGGGAGGGAAAGAGCTTGTGTTCCAAACAGGTATGTGAGGCTGTATTTTACATTTTAATGCAGTTGCATCGTATACTTGAATGCGATTCTTATTTTTATAAAAATGGAAGCTTTTCGGACTTAAATAATCTCTCCGATGAAACGAACATTCTTTGTAACGCATGGTGGGATAGTTTTACTTTGTCGTTGTTGGCGTTTTTAACGAGATGGTAGTAACAGCACCTAACGTTTGCATAGCGCTTATTACGCACTAGGTGTTGTTCAAAGCATCGTTTATGTATTAAGTCGCTTAGTCCTCAGAGCAGCCTGAGGGCTGAGTACTATCACAACCGTCCTTTCGCACATGAGAAAACCGAGCCAGGAGAGTACAGCGTCCGTGAGGTTTCACAGTTGGTAAAAGGCACGGTGAGGTGGAACCTGGGCGGCCCAGGCTCGCAGCCCTCGTTCGTGACCGCAAACCAGATTGTCACGTAGGTGTGGACTTTGTTTTATCCGTTATGGGTGATCATGATGTAAATAATACTAAATGACAACCATTTCATGAATTAAAATGAGAAAATATGCCTCTGGTGAAAGGGCTTTAAATTGATCATTGAATTAATTTGAACGGTCACAGAATTCAGTAATACTTCATCAGCCAGAGAAATATTTTTAATTTTATGAGTAAGCCTTCCTAAGAATAACAAGATGATGGGGCATAAGGATAGCACCCATTAAGTTAGTGAGGATCGTTTGTCGCATTTCTTAACAGAATTCGAGGTTCTGTGCTTCCTAAACTCTGACGTGGAGAGTCGCACACCATTTTCCCCAGGGTATTAGACGTTTGGATAGCGCCTTTTTGCCAGACACACAGCGTTTGGTAGAAGTTCTGTAATGGGGGACCTGAGATGGGCCAGGAGGAGTGAGTAAGCTGATAGGGGAACTTTTTAGTGCCCTTTACAGACTCGGTATTGGTGAAGATGTGCGAAGCATGCCATTATATATAACCTAAACAGTACCGTGTTTTAATATTCTCCATCCAACTTATGTTAGACGCTTACCCTTCAAAAAATGGATGTATGTTTTATGTCAGCTGACCTCTGAGAACCTCAAGGTCATGACATGGGAGGGAGGTGCTGCTTTCCTTCCCACTCTCCAACCTTTCTGTTTGCTCTGATGCCTCACCTAACTACCGGGAAGCTGGCGCTGACATCTGTGGGGCTCAGGAGAGGCTGCGCTGTGCTCCGTGCCCCTCCTGTTCTGGGGTTCAATCAGGATAGGGGGCTTACGTGGTGGAACAACCTCCAGATCAAAAAGCAGCAAGAGGAGATTCTGTAAGCAAAGCTGACGTCTGTCCTCCGGTGAAAATGTCAGGGCTCCGCTCAGGCAGGAGTCTCTGTGGGTCTTCCCTCCTGGGAGCGTACTCTGTGTGCAGTGCTCGGCCATTCGCACTGTATTTCCGGACCCCTAGGGCCCAGATCAAAACCAGACCTGCGGTGCAGTTGGTACCTCTCCTGAATTTATTCGGTGCATATGTAGTAACATATTTTACACATACGTAGTCCAGAGAAGTTAAAACACATTTCCCTAGGGCTAGTTAGATCTAGATCCAAGTTCATTTCATTTACAGTTACCAAGTACCCCCTCATGCTAGGTGTGACTAGCCTACGGCCCATGCTCTTTTTACTAAATGTAGATAGTTTTCCATAAACATTGTACACTTGCACACATTTTAGATGTAATTGTATTATCTGGAAAGATTTAAACAAACTACAGTAGCAGTCACTGCTGGCTGGTGAGTGTCACCGGGTGGAGTGGGGGTAGGTGTCCCTGGGGTGGAGGATGGGGCTAAATGTGAAAAGCCAGCGTGAGCTCTCCATCGCTTCATGAATTTAAAACCAGAATTGTCATTACTGCTTTACTTACACTCTTTATAGTTTTCTGTATTGTTTACATTTTTGCATTGCATTTGATTACTTTAATAATAAAAGCAAAGAATAGACTTGTTACTAATTAGCAATATGTAGTTGGCCCTTGGACAATGCAGGGGTCAGGGGCACCGATCCCCTGAATGGTTGAAAATCTGTGTGTAAGTCTTGACTCCCTAAAAACCTAACTGCTGGTCTGCCGTACACCGGAAGCCTGACTGGTAACGAGCAGTCGATCAACACACATTTTGTATCTTGTGTGTATTGTATATTGTAATCTTATAATAGAGTGAGCTAGAGAAAAAATATTATCAGGAAAATCATAAGAGAAAATACACTTCCAGTATTATACATATTTATTGAAAAAAATCCACATGTAAGTGGACCAGCACAGTCCAAACTCATGTTGTTCAAGGGTTAACTGTATATACAATTTAAATGTTTCACTCATTTGAAAATAAAATCCTCACACTTCAGAATTAATTTTTTGGGGGCGCCTGGGTGGCTCAGTCGTTAAGCGTCTGCCTTTGGCTCGGGTCATGATCCCAGGGTCCTGGGATCGAGCCCCACATCGGGCTCCCTGCTCGGCAGGAAGCCTGCTTCTCCCTCTCCCACTCCCCCTGCTTGTGTTCCCTCTCTCGCTGTGTCTCTCTGTCAAATAAATAAATAAAATCTTTAAAAAAAAAAAAGAATTAATTTTTTTCTGGAGGGGTATCCTACAGAAGATTTGGGGGAATGTTTCCCCCCCCTTCCGAGTTTTTACTCCCATGTTTTCCCTGTAGGTTTTGGTAGCTTATTCTTGCGGCTGAACCACGTACGGGACAGCCTCCCGGGCGCGTTCTGACATTCTAGCACCTTTCTCAGGCTCTCCCTTCCCCCTGCCACTGCCCGCCCAAGCCTGGCGTCCTTGCGGGGATGACTTTCCGAGGGCGAGTCAGCGTGGCTTCCACGTGTGACTAAGAGCATAAAGCCTCCAGGATGTGGAGTCCTGCTAGGTTGCCCCGTCCTCAGCTTCGTAAACAGGCACTTGCCCTGTCCTGGAAACACCTTGGTTAAAACAGTTTGTAGTCACTGGTGTGCCATTGTCCCTTCAGAGAGAGACATTCACTCGGGGAGTTTTTAGTGACTGGAATAATCATTACCACCTAATTCTGAAAAGGGCCAGGGTCCATGAAAGAATGACTTACTTTATCAGACTAATGATTTATGTCATGACCCAGTAAGGCTGTTTGAATCATTTGAAGGTGTTATAAAATCCATTATTTTAAAATTTAATCAGATTAAACCAGTAATAAATGTCCCCTGTGAAAAATTCAGATACTACCAACCTCGAGTAGAAGCCCAAAAGCAAAGGGGTCACGGAATCCTTTTTTTCTCCTGTGAAAAATATTGTGCCCCATGTCCTGCCCCAGAGCAAACCACTGTGATGGTTTAGTCCCTACTCTTCTGGAATTTTTTTCTACACACACATAGAAAGAGTAAGTTAATATAGATTACAAAAATGAAATCCTACTCTATTTACTGTTTTATAACCTGCTTGAGATCGCATTTGTTTAAAACAGAATGGAGCTTTATTGAGATGTAAGCCACATACCTTGTAATTCACCCATTTAAAGTAAAACTCAGTGGTTTTTAGATCTCTTCACAGGGTTGAGCGGCCATCACTGCAGTCAATTCTAGAATCTTCTCATCACCCCAGAGAGAAGCCGCACACTCACTAGTCTGGCTTTTTTCAATACATAGCATGTTTTCTAAGGTTTATGCATGTTGTAACACGTGTGAGTACTTCCTTATCTTTATGACTGAATTATGTTCCATTGTATGGATAGAGAGTGCGTTTTGTTGATCCATTCGTCAGTCGATGGCCATTTGGATTGATTGTGCTTTCAGGCTCTCAGGAATAAGGCTGCTGTGAGCATTCATGTGCAAGTGTGTTTTCCTTTCTTTGGGGTGGTTACCTAGGTCATACGGTAAATTTATGTTTAACTTTTTAAGAAACTGCCAAACTAAGTAGTCAAGCTTAATTTCAGAAGAAATGTAAATTCAGATAACAGTAAATTTTTAAACTTTTTTTTTTTTAATGAATTTTTTAAGCTTTAGATTTGCAGAAAGTCAGCAGGATAGTAATGCCTGGCGCCGCTGGAGTAGGCCGTGTCGTACAGTGTTGGGGGAAGTGTAGACTGAGGCTTTTGGGGGGCGGTTTGGCAACAGGTGCCACTTTTAAAACGTGCAGACCCTCCTGCCCAGCAAGGCCACTTGTAGGAATTTATCCCGTAGAAATAACTGCCCATGGACACGTCGATCCAAGTACTGCATAGTCGTCTCAGCTGTTTTATGAGACTGAAAAACTGAGAATGCCTTCTAGGTCCATGCACAGGAGACGGGTTATATTCAGGGAGACCTAAACATTTTTCCCCTCTTCCGACCACGGCTCATTTCTCTGTTCCCAGCGATTGCAACATTCTTCAGGAGTGGAATTCCTTGTCTTACTTGGCTCTCAGAGCAGTCAGCACAGGCTCCAGCCAGACGCCCCAAGGTCAGATCCCAGATCACACACCCTCGGCGAGCAACCTTGAACCAGTCCCACAGCTGCTCATGCTTTAGTCCCTCATCCATAACGGTGCACAGTGTTAGTACCCACCCCTTGAGATTAGCAACCACTGAGTAAAACCGTCAGTTCTGTAATTTCTGACCTAAGGGCTCCCTTTGCCTTGTTTGTATTATGGGGCATAACTCACTCAGGAGCTGACTAACGTGCCCATCCCAGTCTCCCCAGACTTCCTTTTTGTACCAGAACTTGACCTGTAGGCCTCAGTGGGCAATTAGGGAGAGGCTGGAGCCGGGCTGGAGCACTGACACGCAGTAGTTGGATCTCCAAGGGCTTAAAGGCCAGTTAGCGGACATTTAAAACTGGACATTTCTTTCCTGCTGATGGGGGTCTTACCTTTTTCACAAGTATTAACACTTGAAGTGTCTTTATTTTATCTTTCATTGTAAAAGAACAGCACGCAGCTCTGCGTCTTCAGCCTGATGAATTTTTACAGACAATATAATCGTGTAACCAGAACTCAGACCAAGATTGAGAGTATTGCCCGCACTCCAGGATCCTCCCCTGTGACCTTTCCCGGCCTTCCTCCCGCAAATGGTTACTGCTCTCCGGACTTACGTCCTGACAGATTTAATTTTGCTTGTATTTAAACTTTCTATAACTTGACTCCCAGACTATGTTTTCTTTTGTTTATGGCTTCTTTTTTACTCAGCCTCATGTCTGTAAGATTCATCTGTCTTGTGTTTAGCAGGACTTCATTCTTTTTTATTACTGAATACTCTTCCATTGACAAGAATAGCCATTCTACTGGTGATGTTAGATTGTTGTTGTTTTTTTTTTAAGATTTTATTTATTTATTTGAGACAGAGAGAATGAGAGACAGAGAGCATGACAGGGAGGAGGGTCAGAGGGAGAAGCGGACTCCCCGCCGAGCAGGGAGCCCGATGCGGGACTCGATCCCGGGACTCCAGGATCATGACCTGAGCCGAAGGCAGTCGCCCAACCGACTGAGCCACCCAGGCGCCCCAGATTGTTTGTTGGTTTTGGCTCTTATGAGGGGTGCTGTTATGAACATTTGTTTTCTTTTATGTTTCACGTATAAGTGAGATCATATGGTATTTCCTTTTCTCTGTATGACTTATTTAGCATAATGCCCTCAAGGTCTATCCATGCTGTTGCAAATGGCAAGATTTCCTTCTTTTTTAATGGCTGAATGATATTCCATTGTGTATATATGTACCACATTTTCTTTATCCATTCATCTGTTGATGGACACTTAGGTTGTTTCCATATCCTGGCTATTGTGGGTAATGCTGCAGTGTCCGTGGGGCCGCGGTGTGCGTGGGGCCGCGGTGTGCGTGGGGCCGCGGTGTGCGTGGGGCCACGGCGTGCGTGGGGGTGCATACTGTTTTCCACAGTGGCTGCTCCAGTTTACGTTCCCACCAGCAGTGCACAAGGGTTCCCTTTTACCCACATCTTCACCAACACTTTATTTCTTGTCTTTTTGGTAAAAGCTGTTCTAACAGGTGTGTGATGATACCTCATTGTGGTTTTGATTTGCATTCCCCTGGTGATGAGTGAGGCTGAGCACCTTTTTGTGTACTCAGTGGCTATTTGAATGTCTTATTTGAAAAAATATGCCTATTCAAATCTTCTATCCATTTTTTTAAACTTGGATTTTTTTTTTTTTTTTGCTATTGAGTTGTATGAGTTCTTTATATATTTTGGATATCAACCTTTTATCATATACATGATTTGCAAATATTTTCTCCCATTCTGCAGGTTGCCTTTTAATTTTCTTGGTGGTTTCCTTTGCTGTGAAGAAGCTTTTTTAGCTTGATGTATTCCCACTTACTTGTTTTAACTTTTGTTGCCTTTGCTTTTGGTGTGAGGTCCAAAAAATCATTGTCAAGACTGATGTCAAGGAGCTTATTACTACCCACATTTTCTTCTAGGAGTTTTATAGTTTCAGGTTTTATGTTTTCAGATCTTTAATCTATTTTGAGTTAACTTGTGTGTAATGTAAGAGAGTGGGCCAATTTCATTCTTGTGCATGTGACTGTCCAGTGTTCCCAACACCATTTATTGAAGAGATTGTCCTTTCCCACTGTATATTCTCGGCTTCACATAAATTAACTGAACATGTATGTGTGGGTTTATTTCTGAGCTCTCTGTTCTGTTCCATTGATGTGTGTCTGTTTTTATGCCAGTACCATACTATTGACTACAATAGCTTTGTAATGTAGCCTGAAATCAGGAAGTGTGGTGCCCCCCAGCTTTGTTCCTCTTTCTCAAGATTGCTTTGGCTATTCCTGATCTTGTGTGCTTCCATACACATTTTAGAATTGTTTGTTCCGTTTCATGAAAAATGCCGTTGGAATTTTGATAGGGATTGCAATGAATCTGTATATTGTTCTGGGTAGTATGTACATTTTAACAATATTGGTTCTTCTAGTCCATGAACATGGAATATCTTTCCATGTATTTGTGTCTTCACTTTGTCTCATCAGTGTCTTGCAGTTTTCCAAGTAACAGGTCTTTGACATCGTTGGTTGGTTGTTCCTAGGTATCTTAATTTCTCTTTCTGACAGTTCATTATTAATGTATAGGAATGTAACTGATTTTTTTTTTATTAAAGTTTTATTTATTTATTTGACAGAGAGACACAAAGCGAGAGAGGGAACATAAGCAGGGGGAGTGGGAGAGGGAGAAGCAGGCTTCCCGCCGAGCAGGGAGCCCGATGTGGGACTCGATCCCAGAACCCTGGCATCATGACCTGAGCCGAAGGCAGAAGCTTAATGACTAAGCCACCCAGGCACCTCTGTAACTGATTTTTCTGTATGGATTTTATATCCTGTAACTTTATGAATGGTTAGATGAAGATGGTTTAATATTTGAAAATCAATCTATGTATTTTACCACATTACCATAATAAAGGAGAAAAACCATCTCAGTTGATAATCTCAACATAATCATCTAAGTAGATAAAAAATAAGGGTATGTTCCTTCATAACACTACATATATGGTGCTGTTATATGTAATATATAATATTAATATGATTTTAATATAAAACTATTATCCAATAAATGTTTTTTGATTTTCCAGTTGTTCCAATAAAGACATAGCTGTTTTTGTTTTTAATCAGAGTTCCAATCCGGGAACAAAGAGCACTTGATTGTCATGTTTTATTAGACCGGTCACAGTGATTATATAACACACACATTAAAAAGTGTAAGAGTGAAAAGCTTAATCATCGTAAGGTGAATACGTCTGTATCCCTGCGGATGGAAGGAGCTAGACGCAGGTCCCACCTCCCGCGGGCTCTTGCCGCCCTTTCTCAGATATAGCTCCCTCCCTCCCCAGAGTGGCCGTTATCATCCTGCTATTTATGATGCTCTCCTTTCCAGTTTAGCTTTACCCATTTTTCAGTATGGTTTTCATAATATTTTAATAGGATAATTTTGGTTATTAACATCTAGTTGTCATAGTATTTGAATACTAGCATCTTGACATGATTCGGCTTGATAATCACCACTGTTCTCTCACATCTGTGTTCTCAGTGTGCATGTTGGGAGTCTCGGCCTATGTCTAAGCACCAGTGGTGATGGTAGCTTCTGGTCATTTGATGATGGTATTTGCCAGGTTTTTCTGCTTTGTGAAGTTACTCTTTTCCGTTTGTAATAGGTACTCTGTCACTGAGTACACACTCCGTTTCTCCTGAGACTTTGATCCTGGTTTCGGCAGACGTGGATGATACTGGATGCAAAGCATTTTTACTGTGACATTAGTTAGCCCAGTGTTGAGTGTTCTGGCTCCATCATTCCATCCATAGCTAATAGCTGGAATTCTGCTCAAAGGAAAGCTTTCCATTCTCCCTTGTTTGTGTATTTCTTTCCACGTGTCGTGTTTTCTATGCCGTGTTGCTGCCATCTTGATGCGGGAATTGTCCGCAGTTAGGCCAGTGGTAGCCCCTTCACCTGGTGCTTGCATCCTGCGGATGTGTTTCTCCGCTCCCGGCCTGAGACTTCCGAGTACGCTCGTACTGCCCTCGCTCGGGTCTGGGATCAGCCATTCCCTAAGGAGACCTGGTCCTCCTAGTGGATGATGCGATTCCGAAGCAAGTTCTTAGTGCTAGGTATGTGTTCTCCTTTGTATTTATCCTCTTTGGGATTTGTAGAGCTTTTTGAATTCATAGCTCGATGTTTTCTGTGACTTTTGGAAAATTATTGGCTGTTCTTTCTTCAGAACACTGCTTCTACTCCATTCCGTGTCCTCTTTCTCTGGGGCTACTGAGCCCCATACGTCTCTGACACGCATTTCTATATTTAACATCCCTTTTTCTTTCTGTGCTCCAATCCAGTTGCTCTATAATCTTCTCTTCTGCTGTGTTAAACCTTGGGGTAAACCATCCATTAAAGTTCTTACCCTCAGTTTTAAAAGGTTTCCATTGGACTCTCTGGTAAAATTCTTACTGTGTTCTTAAAATCCGTGTCTGGTGACTCTCATCTCTGGGTCACCTGGGTGTTTGGTTCTGTGGTGTCTCTCCATCCCTTTTCCATCTTTTATGGTCATCATTTCAGTAGGAAAGCAATTTGATTATTTGTTTATAAAGTTATGAAAATGTTAATATTCTTAGATTCCCTGAAATACAGTGACACGTTCTGCCCACATCAGTCAACGTTTGGTGAAATTTTGTTGTAAGAAACAATCTCCGAATCTCAGTGGATTACACAGCAAAGGCTTATTTCTCACTCATGACATTTATGTTCCTGACTCGCCGCAGTTCGGTTCCATGGTGGTTTTGTTATGTGTGTGTCATTCGTTCTGGGACCCAGGCTGAAGGAGAAGCCGCCGGTCAGAGATGGGGCGACATCATGGCCAGAGTTAGCAGGACGGAGGGATCGGGTGATGGACCCCAGACATCTCTCCCGTTCACAGTCCATCCGCCGAAGCGGTTCCCAGGGCCACACCTGCAGTGAATGGGACGAGGCAGTGGACGTGCTCCTTCCACAGGGATGCACGACAAGTGAATAACTGGGGGCAGTTACACAGTTTATCTCACTGTCCCAAAGAAAAATCTCCCGCATTTGACAGAGCCATATATGCATAAAGATGTTAGTGCAGAATTATTAATAATGATAAAAAAATATACAAACAATAATACAGAACTTCTGTATTATTTTCGGTGAAAAGTTTTACAGTTATTAAAATGATTATTGTAATATCTGGCGACTTAGGGGGAAGGGGTTAATATGTTAAAGCACGACGTAGAGTCTGTATGCCCCGTGGGTCCAGCTGTGTACACACACAACCATATGTTTATAGGACGACTGAAGATGTAAGGATGAAAATAGTTGTCTTAGGATGATCGACTTTTGGGTAGTTCCTCATCTTTAAACTTTTTATAGTGCTGTTATTTTGTAATTAAAAATAATATTGTTTTCTGTGATTTCTCATTATTCAAGTTTTAATACACACTTACCAGAGAAATGTTAGAAAGAACAGAAAAAAAGATGAAAAAACCGAACTTTGGACCTGTGTCCCCAGACCACCTGGGTCCCCAGACCACCGCAGTGACTGTTCCGTGTGTGTTAAGAACAGCGCACGTTACCTTGTGCTGTGTGCTCGTGTTCCTTCTAGGTCCTGAGAACCCGTGGCTGGTCCAAGCGTATGTTTCCGCGGCTAAACACCCGTTTGCTTCCGTGGTGGCTCAGGAGGTTTTTCAGAGTGGAATCATTCCTTCAGATACCGACTTCCGCATCTACAGGGATTTTGGGAACATTCCAGGTATTTTGTGGGTTATTGTGGGCCGTGGTGCGATAGTGATTAAGCAGAAGCGAGTTCTACTTGTTGGCAAGACTGTGAGCAAACAGCGTATCCTGAGAGCACATTCTGTACGTGAGAGCTGTATATTCTGAGCCACTGAAACAGATTTCCAGATGTTTTTCTTTTCTTTTAAACTCTGGTCTAATTTTTTTTTTTTTTTTAAGATTTTATTTATTTATTTGAGAGAATGAGACAGAGAGAGAGAGCGTGAGAGGGGGGAGGGTCAGAGGGAGAAGCAGACTCTCTGCTGAGCAGGGCGCCCGATGTGGGACTCGATCCCGGGACTCCAGGATCATGGCCTGAGCCGAAGGCAGTCGCTTAACCAACTGAGCCACCCAGGCGCCCCTAAACTCTGGTCTGATTTAAACGCTTGCCTTTCCTAGAACATGTCGTCTTGCCCCACATGGTGGCAGCACGGGGGACAGCTGGTTAGCACTTCATTCCCCCCTGCCGAAGGTGGCCGTAGATCCTGGAGGGGTCTTTGGCTTTGTTGTCGTCTGGCTTTGCTAGCTGCTGGACGGCTTGTACAGCTGACGAAGTTAGAGTTCGGCTCTGGCCCAGCAAGGGTGTAGAGAGCAAAGTTCCCACGGCCTCCTAAGCTCTGTACGCCTGCCCCTTGCTGAGTGACTTGGAAGGTCTCCCTGATGTGTGGACTTCCTCATTCTGTACCACGGCTCTGGGTTCTGTTAGACATTCATAAACGTGACTAAGCAATCACGCCACCGCTTTGACGTTTTGTCTCTTAGGAATTTAATGTTAGACAAATAGGCTTAAAGAAAGGTGGTTCTTCAGAGCAGAATGACGTTTTGTTTTTTTCTGCGTTTCTAGGAATTGACTTAGCTTTTATTGAGAATGGATACATTTATCACACCAAGTATGACACAGCGGACAGAATTCTGACAGATTCCATTCAGAGAGCAGGTTGGTATTCAAATGTAGACCCTTGATCTATGTTAAGATGGAACATCAGGGCTGACCTACAGACCCCTAACTATCATGTGGACGGTGCATTAGGGCCGCAGTGTGTGGTGTGTGCGAGCTGGGTGGGGCTTTGGAGTGAGAGAGATGAGGGGCTCGAGTTTTAGCCTTGAAGTCCAGGTTAGCCATCAGGAATGTAAGACTCTTCATTGTGAGGCACTGGAAGGAGAGAGCAGGCCCAGGGTGCGTGCAAGGGTGGGTGAGCGATGAGCATGTACCAGAATGGAAGCCAGGCTTGGAGGGGGCACCGGCGCATGATAGGACAGCTTGCCCGGGTATAGAAAGTCACATCAGTCCAAGTTGGGTGGTGAGGGCAGGTGGGGGCGTTAGAGAACAGGGGTCAGGAAAACACAGGGGCCAGAGAAATCTGGAGTAGTCGGGGGGTGGGGGGAGTCTGATGGGGAGCCTTAACGAAAGAGTTGATAGGATTTGGTACCGTGCAGAAGAGAAGGATGCTCCAGGCAGAAGCAGAGTGTGTGTGTGTGTGTGTGTGTGTGTGTGTGTGATTGTATTGTTGGTGAGTAGTGTCAGACTACAATCTGGGTGGAACTTGTACAAGAGCTGACCAGTTGGAAGGAAGGGACGAACCAGGCGGCCGGTGGCAGGGACGGCTGTGGAGTCTGAGGCCCAGCTGGCTGGGGAAAGATGGTGCCATTGACCCTGATGGGGACGTGGGAAGGTGACCTCACCCAGAGCAGTCGTGGAGAGGGGAAGGAGGCTGTCAGCTCTGTCACATCGACGGAGGGGTCGCTGAACCGGCCGGATGGAAGTACCCACATGGTGTTAGAGCTCTTGGCAGAACTGGGAATACAGGTTTGGGAATCAAAGGCATCGAGAAAACCACAGAAGCCTGGGGGCTGGGGATGGGCTGGGGAAGAGTGAAGCAAAGGTAGAGGACTCAACCGGAGCTTTTGGGAAAAACACGTTTGCAGGCAGACGGAGAAGCCAGTGACCGAAACGGCACGATAAGACAGTGTGGCGTCTCAGGGGAAGCGGAGCGAGTCAGGGCTGGGACGAGCGTGGGAGAACCGCCCCAGTCACTGACGGCTTCTTCCTGCTCCTGCGTGAAAGTTCCGTGGGCTCTGGTGTGCCCGGCTCCGTGGCTGAGGACTCCAGGGTCACACTTGTGTTGTGTTTGGAAAGTTCCCTCCGAGCTTTCACCTTGCAGCTCTGGTGGTGCGGCTCCCCTTCCTCGGCCCTGAGCAGCAAGCACACAGGTGCTTTTCTAGGAGCATCTAGATAGAAATGCCTCCCCAACTTCTCAGACTCCATCGGCCACCCGTGATGTGGCCCCAGGGGCCTCTCCTACCTGTCTGTATTCGTGTTTTAAATGAAATATAATTGACATTCCTCATTCCGAACACATGCATAACCGCGTGTTTGGTGTGTGTGAGCTTCCTGAGGGGCTCGTGTCTCTTGGCTCGGCACTGAAATTCTGGTGTCTAGAGCAGTATTTAAGGTAGATGTTAAACGAATAGACTAAGAAACAGTCTTTGGGTTTGTCAACAGTGAGGAAAGAGTGGGTCAGAGAACGGTTCTCATGGAAGGGAGAGGATGAAGGCCAGCTGGCTGAGCGTCTCTGTGGAGACGAGACAGAGCGGGTGCCCGGGCCTCTCTGAGACGTCTTGTGAGAACAGTGGGGGGACGCGGGGGAAGCTCTCCCTGTCTGCATTCTGTCAGTTGTGTCCTTACTCAGGCTGCGTGGTTTATGCACCTTCGTTCTCTTTCTCTTCTTTACTAATAGGCGACAACATTTTAGCGGTTCTTAAATATCTCGCTACATCCGATATGTTGGCTGCTTCTTCTCAGTATCGACACGGAAACATGGTCTTCTTTGACGTGCTCGGCCTGTTTGTCGTCGCCTACCCCTCCCGCGTCGGCTCGATAATTAACTCCATGGTGGCAATGGCTGGCGTGTTGTACCTGGGCAAGAAGCTGTTGCAGCCCAAACACAAGAGTAAGTATTTTCCTCTCAAACCGCAGTGCTGGCCTGGGTATAAGAATTTGCCTGAGGTTTTTCTAGTCTGTTTGCCTCTTTTCAAGAAGTCCAAAATCCTAAAGAAACCTAACTTCTGATGTATATTGTAAGACATTCCGAAGTGTGTATCAGGTGGATGTGCTCATTACACTTCTGGTCTCGGTGAAGTGGGGCTCTCTGTGCTTACGCCCGAGAAACAGTTTGTACAGATGACCGTTAGCGGACATGCCCATGAAAAGCTCTGGTCCACACCACAGACCAGTGGTCAGGGCTCTGTCCTGACGTCTGACCCAGTTGGTGTCCTTCTGCTCGGAACGTTTCATGGTCCAGGCTGGTGTGTGTGGTTACCAGCCCGAAGGGGCAGGGGCAGACCACCCCGGTTACCTTGCTGCACTCTCCTCCTCCTGAGTCAGCTTCCCGGCCGGATGCCGGGTGGAACGTGGCCTTCCGTTCTTGCCGGTATTTCGATACACAGAACATCCCCAAAGGTGCTGAAGATTAAAGCTGAACTGCAGGACTTAGGTCTCTGAGTCTTTAGTGCCCACACTCTCAGCAACTGTTACTTGAATAGTTTTCGTTGTTCAAGTTTTTGACAAACCTGACCCCTGGGACATTTCAGTACTTTTCAGTGACAATGGTGAATTTTTTGTTTTACCGTTTGCCCCTTTACCTCCACCGACTGCGGTTGATTTGGTAAAGTTGGTGACGTCTGCTTTGTGCTTTGTCTGCATTAGCTGATAACTACATGAAGGACTTCTTCTGCGCACTTGGCATCACTCTGATAAGCTGGTTCACGAGCCTGGTCACCGTGCTCATCCTGGCGGTGTTCGTCTCCCTGGTTGGACAGTCCCTGTCATGGTACAACCACTTCTATGTCTCCGTCTGTCTGTACGGAACTGCAGCTGTGGCCAAAATTGTACTCATACATACCCTCGCAAAAAAATTGTACTATGTGGTAAGTGTGAGGCATGTTTATTGATTTCTTTTTGCTGCCTTCAAGGATCGAAGACAGACTCAAGTGGGACTCGTTGTATGTGGTTTTCCAAGCAAGCAAACACGGTCTGGCACGATTGTAGGAAACTGGCTCCCAGAACCGTCTTCGGAGGGTTTTGGGGGGGGTTCCGGTGCCGCTGTAAAGCTGTCAGTGTTTGGGGGGGTTGTCTCCGCCTCTGCAGAGTCTGCTGCGCTCCGTCACCCCTGGGGGCAGGGCCGGGGCGCCCGCTGTCCCCCTCCGTCCCCCGTGCTCGGGCAGCTGGGGCACGGGGCATGGACACACAGGAGGCGTGTGCTGCCCTTTGAGCCACACCTAGACTCTTCTCTCCAGTTCCCTCCCCTTTCTTTAGCCCATGTGGTGTTGATGCAGAGGCTGACCGCATCAGCTGTGGCTTGGGGTGGAAGCACGGTGGGGGGGAGGGGAGAGAGGGTTCCGGAATGATTGCTGCTGACGTAGGGTTTCCATTGTATACGTTCATTTGGTAAACAGAAAAGTAGAAATTAGGGCAAACTACAGTGAGAGTGACCCGTGGCTTCCAAAGATTTTCTCTGAGTTAAAGGGAAACTCTTTCTTAGTTCCATTACTTATTTTCAAGACCGCCAACGCACCTGTTTTTTGTTTGCCCTGCTAGGGGTTAGCATGGACACACAGGGGATGGTGATCCAGATCTTTCCATGGGGATCTCTGGTGCCTGAATCTTGGTCTCCGTTTCAGTTCATGTCTGGATGTGCTCTGTGGAGTGCGTTCTTGTTAACAGGCCTAGTGAAGGGAGGTTTTTGAAGTTAGCTGTCAGTTTATGGATGAGCTAATACTTGTATCTTAGTGGCTTCAGCTTCTAAAAAGAGGATGCGTGGGGCTCAAGTTCACATGCTTATTCGTAGGGCAGTGGTGTGTTAGAGCGTGGGGGCGGTGAGTGTGGCAGGGGGCAGGAGACAGAAAGGCCATTAGTAAAGTTCCAATTACTTTGACTAATTTGTCTGATGATAAAGTTTGGGGCTGGACGCACCACAGGAAGGATAATGTGTTTCATTTCACAAATACTCAGAGTGTCGGGTGGGCCAGGCACGGTGCTGAGGCTGGTGGCAGGGAGATTCGTCAGCGCGTGGTCTCTTTCTTTGAGGGGCTCACAGCTTCATCTGGGCTTGCGGCACTTGGGGATGAGTGGGAAGAGTGGCGTGTGCCCAGGGCTGCGGGACTACGGGGTGTGGAAGTTGGGAAAGCTTTGTGAAGGAGGCGGGGACACTGGAACTGGGTTTGTGAAGCGTGAGTGCAAGGGTGGCAGATAGAGAGCAGGTTGATGGGTGGTCAGAGGTGGGAGAGCACAAGATGCAGTTAGTTGGGTCACAGCCAAGAA
Source organism: Neomonachus schauinslandi (assembly GCF_002201575.2). Classification (NCBI taxonomy): domain Eukaryota; kingdom Metazoa; phylum Chordata; class Mammalia; order Carnivora; family Phocidae; genus Neomonachus; species Neomonachus schauinslandi. The sequence goes on from NC_058415.1 coordinate 5,863,612, forward strand.
GAAGGTCTGTGTGGTGAAGACAAGGTTGATAACTGGACAAGTAGGCCAGCGGGAGGCTGCAGGAGGACTCTGAGAATCAGGGAGGCTGCCGTTAACCTGTTGCGAGCAGGACGGGGACTCCAGGGGCGCGGTGTGGGGAATGGCCATGCGCAGGCCTGGCGGGAGGTGGGGGGAGGGGAACCGGGTTCCAGGGGCATCTGTGCGACCTTGGGCCACAGTTTGGGGGTTCAAGGTATGGTCGGCGCTGCTGAGACCTGTGTCTTTAAACATCTGCGCGGTACGTGGCTTCAAACAGAGTCCTAAGAATTATTTTCCATTATTTTTAAAGACCGCGCATCCTCATGCTGTGGTGAACATCGAGAGGTGTCACAGCGCTGGCCCCTCATGTCTGAGGGGGTTTGTCCGAGGAGCCTGGACGGGTCTTGGAAACATGCGACTGAAACTGTTTTGAGCTCTCGAAGTACCACCCGGGGCCTGGGCTCTTCCGGTGTGGGGTCCCTGCGCTGAAATGATAACTTCCGTGTTTGCGTGAACAGAGCCCCCACGCGGCGGCGTTGGGACGTGTCAAGTTCTTAGGCGGCTCTCCTCTGAAGGACTCCAGGGGCTCTGCCGGAGTCCGCAGACCTCAAAGCCCAAAAGTAGGGATCAGATTTATGAATGCGCAAGCCGCAGGAATCCGGGGCGGGGGCCGGGCTGCACCGCAGGGCCAGGGAGAGGTGGAGAGGCCTCGGGAATCCGGCCAGACGCCGTGGCCGGGGCTCCAGAGGGGCTGCAGGTGGTTTCACGGCACCCGGGCCGCTCCGAGCAGGACCTTTCCCTCCTTGGCTTGAAGTTCTTTGGAAGTTGCGTAAATAAAAAGCTCACAGGGGTGAATGTTTTTAGGAGGTTTGAGAAAATTTCCAAAGGTTACCATGAGCCCGGCAGACGGGGAGCACATACTGCACACGAGTCGGGATGTTCTCCCTCCGTCTTACTAAATGCCCCTTCCCGGGGCAGCCGTCCTGACAGCAGGTAGCTTCGTGAGCGTTTCCTTGACGTTTAAGACCACATGTAGCTCTTCTGAGCAGTGGAAGTGGTACTGCGACAGATCTTTGTGAGGGGCCCACGTGTGAGACTGCGGGTGTGTTTTTCTGTCTTTCAGAATGCCAGTGACCAGTATTTGGGAGAAGTATTCTTTGACACCTCGCTGTGTGTGCACTGCGTTTCCCTCCTGGCTCTCACGTACCGAGGACTGTGCTCGGCGTTTATTAGTGCCGTCTGGGTGGCCTTTCCCTTGCTCACAAAGCTCTGCGTGCACAAAGACTTGAAGCAGCATGGTACGGTATTTGGGGTTTTGATGCAAATGGGAAAATACCTTAAAATGCTTACGACGAGACTTGCAGGGACTGTTTCTTTTTTTTTTCCCTTTGGTCTTTGGGGGTAGGCTTTCAAGATCGTTGCTGTTTGTTTTATTAAATGTTTAGATCACAGAGATTTTCATCCTGTACCTCATACCCCATGCCATGCTCGCGTTTACGAACACATTAGCTAACGATGTATTACATCCTCTGTTGCATTATTATCTGTATTTTATTGTCCCTGAATGAAAGCATTCTGTCTCATGTACACTGGTACATAAAATCTGGATCTCACTGTAGAATTTCAGAGATGTGTGTTTTCTTTCTCGTTTTCCCTAGGTGCCCAAGGAAAATTTATTGCCTTTTACCTTTTGGGGATGTTTATTCCTTATCTTTATGCATTGTACCTCATCTGGGCAGTATTCGAGATGTTTACCCCCATCCTCGGGAGGAGTGGTTCGGAAATACCACCTGACGTCGTGTTGGCCTCCATTTTGGCTGGTTGTACCATGATCCTGTCTTCCTATTTTGTAAGGAAAAAACATTTAAATTTCTTTTCTTCTTCATTTTTTATATGTGTGTGACGAGTTTAGCTACAGTAGATTCTGTGAAATAGCGTTGCTTATACTTTATTGAGAAACACCTACACAAAAGAAATGGGGAATATGTGTGTAGAATGTGGGTTTGGTGGTTAAAAAGATGTGAAATCGGGTGGTTTTGTTTTCTTTTGTTTTTAAGCTCCTCGTCCTCCCAGGTCCTCTGGTTATATCTCTTCACAGCTCTCAAACTACCTGAATGTGAATTTGTAGAGTGCATACCAAGTAAGATCTGGTAGAAACTGCTTAGTGGTAGATTTTTATTTATTTTTGTTTATTTATTTTAAGGATTTTATTTATTTGGGAGAGAGACAGCGAGTGAGCATGAGCTGGGGTGAAGGGGGCAGAGGGAGAAGCAGAGTCCCCGCTGAGCAGGGAGCCCGACGTGGGGCTCGATCCCAGGACCCTGAGATCATGAGCCAAAGGCAGACGCTTAACCAGCTGAGCCACCCAGGCGCGCCAGGTGGTGGATTTTTAGAATGACTCCTAATAGTGTGTTTTCAACTTTCCAATGAGAGGCAAATGTTAATAAATACACGGTAGTTTTATTAGTGCTCTTAGAGGTGGTGGAGGGAGGCTGAATCTGAGGAGGCTTTTTCCATTATCACTTAACTGACTTCCCGGCTGCTAACACTGCAGAGTTCACTGATGGGGCCTGTCTCCTTGGGTGACGGACACTTAGGATGCAGAGTGTCACAGGCCTTGTCATTCTGCTCTGTTGGTGCTCTGCCCTGGTAGGCAGAGTCCTACCTTTGCCATCCCTGTTTCTCCTCCCTGGGATTCTGCAAAGGGAAGACCAGCTCCAATGTCTGAGCATGTTCCAGGCAGAGTTCTGCCCTGGGCATGGTGTCCTCAGACCTGGCCCCTCTCATGGAGGCTGGTCTCTGTGGTGTGGCTCTTTTCGGTGGAATTCCTGAGAATAAGAAGTGATTACTGCATACCCATAGGTACCAAGATTTGCAGTTAGGGGACTAGATGGAAAAGGCAGTTGTGGGTTTACTCTAGTTCTTTCCTCCACAGAGATGGTGCTGAGCCTTTCCACAGTGATACGGTGAAGGGCAGGTCATCCGGGGTTAGGATTTAGAGACGGCACGTAAGGATACCACGTGCGTGCTCAGCACCATCCGTGCAAGTCCCTTAAACAGGCAGCGAGCGGCTGTGTGCCCCGGAGAGCCGTTCTTCTGCGGCTCTTGTTTGCGATCGTCTGAGCATTCCAGCCGTCTGGCCTTTAATATAATGATTCAGTCCTTACTGGTATTTGCAGCGGTGGGTGGAGAATTCTGAAATGTTCTTTGATGCCTCCAGGGTTTACCGCTTTGGATTTTAATGTTAAGCCTTCAAATTCTCTGTGCAGGTCGCTAAAGGGTTTGGCTGCTGTGAGGGCTGAAGGGGTCCGGGGTTCATCACATGTAGATTAGGTTGCGATCCAGAGTCGGTGGAGTCATGAACTCGGTTCCCCCCCCGCCCGTCGGTGGGCGAAAGCTGTTAGTGCTCAGCAGCCACGATCCAAATGTGGGGCTTTCACTTCCGTCCCGTGTGCAGCAGCCCAAGTTAAAGCCTGACAACCTCACCGTGGAGACGCAAAATGAGCCCCGAGGAAGGGAATCCCGGAAACCATGGAGTGGGTTGAGGCGTACTGCCTTCTGAATTATATTTTCGTAGCAAAGCTTCTGGAGAGTGCCTCTTGGAAGGCTTCGGCAGCTCGTTTACTTTTGACCAGAAGCCGAAGCGGCCGCTCCGCGCCTCGCCTCCGCGGGCGGCCTTGGGGCGGCGGATGAGCAGAGGCAGCGGGTCTCCGCCGCTGGGGGAGCTGAGCCGAACCGCCCGTCTGCAGAGTTGTTCTTCCAGTGCGCGGGGACTGACTGAGTCCGCTTGCTGGGAAGCAGCTACGGGCCCGTCTGGTGGCGGGGCAGCCGGTGTCCTGGGGTTGTCCCGATGGAATGAGACTGCTGCTGAGTGACCGCGGGACACTCGGGAACAAGACCGCCAGCACCCAAGGAGCTGCAGAGACCCTTCTGTGCTCTCTTCGTTTCATTTCACACGCATTTGGGAACCCAGTGATGGTGATGTCACACTTAGGGCAGAAAGAAGAGTGAAATCGAAGGTAGCGGCATCCAGACGCGTCGTCGCTCGGGCCTCCCCCTCCCCGCGCTGTGATTGCATCTCGTTCGCCCCCGTTACCAGGCCCGCAGGAGACGCGCCGGAGGGGCGGCAGACGAGCCTCGGGGTTTGAGGAGGGAAAGGGCGTGCGAGCGTGGCTTACGCCGAGGCGTTAGGACCGCGTAACGGCCGGGCGTGGGTGGAAGGAACCACGGCCTGGGACGGGCGGGTCTTCTTTTGATACGAGACTCCACACTGAACTGGGCAAGTAGCGTTTGCTGGCGCTGAGCCCGGCTCGGATGCTGGTGCATGGCCGCCTTACGGTCCTTCAGTTCAGAGAGCGCAGCCTATGGTGGTTCTGAATGTTTGCCCAGTTTCCCTTTCTCATCTCCGTTAGAGTCTCTCTCGTTCATGCTCTGCTTACCGACCCTGGAGGGTGGGTGATAAGGGGGAGGCGGCACCGGGAGCTGGTCGTTGGGTCAGTGTGGCTCCTTCCGAAGCCCTGCGGGATCTGTGGGCGCACCCCGCGAGTCACGTGTGTCCCCCACAACTTTGATTTCTGTGACTTCATGGCCACTAAAAAGCTAGTAGAAGCAGGTCTAGGATGTGCTAGATGCCCCTGCCCGAGGGCAGAGGCGCTGATAGGCTGTGTTGGCCCTGGTGACTCAGCCCCGAAGGGCCGGCCCACCCGTGGCGTCCTGACGGTGCATCTAAGTGCAAGTTCAGGGAAGCCAGCCCCGCGGCACGGTGCCAGAGCGTCAGGAGCGGAACCCGAGGCTCCTTGGGACCGGCTTGCTTGCACTTACGCTCTGACCTCCGCTTCTTTAGCAAAAGCCTCATGTCTTGGTGTTTGGCGGATAGATGGCGTCTACCGGACCGTGGTTAACGCGGGGCGTTGGCAGAATCCGAAGTAAAATAAGGTCGTGGTTTGACTGGTGCTGGGTCTCCATCCTGGTGGCTTTGCCGACGGAACCGAGCCCGTCTGTGTCCTTTCCTGTCTCGCCGGCCGGCTGCCTAGCACCAGCAGGGCTCCCGCCCGGGCCGCCGAGCCCCGAGGCGGCGCCGGTCCGCTGGGTGCGGTGTGTTCACAGCGGCCGGCAGGCGCTCCTCTCCATCGCTCGGTGACGCCCGGTACAGAGCCCGCGGTAACTGGCCTGTTTCTGTGTTCTGTGCTTTAGATTAACTTCATCTACCTTGCCAAGAGCACGAAGAAAACCCTGCTGACTCTAACCTCGGTGTGCGCAGTCACGTTCCTCCTGGTCTGCGGTGGCGCGTTTTTCCCGTACAGCTCTCATCCCGCCAGCCCGAAGCCGAAGAGGGTGTTTCTTCAGGTAAGAGCAGCTTCGTGTGAGGGTCTGGAGGGCAGCGCCTCGTGCGTGCGAGCTTCCCCAGGCGCCAGGAAGGCCAAGCGCACAAGCTCTTGTGCGTGGGGCAGTGAGGAAAAGCCTGACCACCAAGAGGCTTGCTGATCCGCGAGACACGCTTCTCCCAAGGGACTGAACTAGACACGTCAGCTTGTTTTGTTAACTGTTCAAGTTATAAAAATGCCCCTACCTAGAAAAACAAGAGCAAGTATGTGCTGTGGAGTAAAGAGCTTTTAGAAGGACAGACCGTAAAAACGTCTGCAGGCGGAGAAAAAATCTGAATTCCACTGGTAAAATAAAACCGGTATTTTAAAATGCTAATAAAAGTGATCTTAGGTAGGGGCACCCAGGGGTGGCTCAGTCGGTTAAGCATCTGCCTTCGGCTCAGGTCATGATCCTGGAGTCCTGGGGTCGAGCCCTGAGTCGGGCTCCCTGCTCGGCGGGGAGTCTGCTTCTCCCTCTGACCCTCCCCCTGCTTGTGCTCTCTCTTTCTCTGTCAAAGAAATGAAAAAAATCTTAAAAAAAAAAGGGGGGGGATCTTAGGTAGCCTTTGAGGTAGGATGTCATAATGAAAATAACAGTAACTTAGGGACGAGTAACACAGGATTTAGAACTTCCGTGGATTTTAGGTTTTCAGCAAACTTTCTGAGGTTGGCGATATAACGCAGGAGAAAGAACTAAGCTGCTTTATTTCCAGTCATTCTCTTAGAGGCTGCGAAACAGAAAAGCCAACTTCAAATGGGGGCGTCTGGTCAGCTCGATCGGTAGGGCACACGACTCTGCGTCTTGGGGTCGTGAGTTTGAGCCCCACACTGGGCGTAGAGCCTACTTTACAAAAAAATCTTAAAGGAAAAGGAAGAAAAGCCAAGAGTCATGACTCAGGTAATCACTCATGGACTTGAATAGCAGGAACACTGGAATGTAAGTTATCAGGGAGAAGATACTGACAAAGGGCCAACTATTCCTTGTTTATAGTCCGGGAGGACACAGTGATAGGCCTTATGTGACAAACTTGACAATTTACAAAACCTTGAGTGAAGAACAGCTCATTTTTAGGAGAGTCGATGTGTTTTCAGTGACTTACTAAATTTTTATAATTACATTAGTAGTAATTATAAAAAAAGGAAAAACGACATTTTATTTTTAAAAATTCCTGTTCTGATTTGTTTGCGGTTCTCTTCTTCCCCAGCGCTGGGAGTTGGCACACTTTTCCCGAAAAGGGTCGGGTAATAAATACGTGGGGCTCTGCCAGCCACACGGCCTCCATCACCGCCATTTTGTGGAGCACGAGCGGCCGCAGCCGGTGTCTCCACGGGTGAGTGTGGCCTGTGCAAGCAGGGTGGTGGCCGTGTGGCCTGCGGGCCCCAGTTCCCCGGCCCCTGCCCTGCGCAGTCCTCTCTTCCTGCTGCGCTGGCTGGAGCATGTGGTGCCCACGTCTGTCGGCTGGGGACGAGCGGGGCTGTCTGCCTGCTCGGGACAGCTTCAGGCGGCCGTGAAAGGGAACAATGTGTGTGTGTCTCTATCGTAGATGTATTTGTTTTCAGCCTTCATCTAAATGGGGTTCTAATGTTTGTGTCTTTTAAATCTGAAATAGGTTTTCAGAAAAGTTTTAATAAAATTTAAATATATATATTTGTAAGAAATAATAAAACTTTGTGTATCCATCGTCAACTTTAAAGAACCTCAGCAGCGCCTGCTAAGAACCAGCGCCCCCTTCTTGATCCCCCTTCTTCCCCCGCCCTGCCCCACCCCCCCAGGAAATACGGTCTTGAAGTTTAACTGTTACCTTTTCTGGGCCACATACATATGGATCCCTAAACAGGAAGATATGGTTTGCCTCTCTAAGTGTGTTACAAAGCCGTACCTAACAGATACTCCTTTGTGACTGGCTGCGTGGGGCCCGCCAGCGTGGGAGAGGCCCCCACGTTGCCTTGCGTCACTGTGTTCAGTGATGGGGTTCACTTGAAGCCCCTTGTCCTGCTGGTGGACATTTGGGTTGTTTGCACCGTTTGCTACCACGGACGGAGCTGAGCCAGCGCTCCTGAACCCTGCCCACGTTTCTCTAAGGTCCCCCTGCAGGAGCGGGATGGCGGGCTTGACAGGTCTGTGCATGTGTAGGTGACGCTATGAGGTGGCTGTGCCCGCCCCGCCCCTGCCAGCAGCGTGTGAGGGGTTCTGTTGCTCCGTAGCCACATCGGTTCCTGGTTTCGTCACATTTACCCACTTTCGTTAATCTGCAGTGGGGATGCAGCTGAAGGGATTCAAGCCGTAGCTTTCTCCTCGGTCTGTTCTTTGCAGCATATGACTAGAACATTTCATGACCTGCACGGACACGTGATGAAACGGGACTCCGGGATATGGATCAATGGGTTTGATTACACAGGCATGTCTCACGTAACGCCTCACATCCCCGAGATCAACGATACCATCCGAGCTCACTGTGAGGAGGACGCACCCCTGTGTGGCTTCCCGTGGTACCTCCCCGTGCACTTCCTGATCAGGTTGGTCCCCTCGTGAGCTGCTGTTGCCGGGGGTGCGTCTGTCTCAAGTCCTGTCACTGTGTGCCTGCCTCACTATTTACGCGGGTAACCCAGACGTCACGTGTCATGTGTGCTGTGTTCTCCGTCCCTGCCCGAGTGGGATAAAGCACTCAGAAGCTTACTGTTGCTTTTTCAAATTTAGGAAGTCTGTCCTGTAGAAGCCCGAGCAGTTAGAAAGGCTGGCCCGAGAGATAGCAGCGAAGCTTTTGCTTCAGACCGTTTCATTTCTGGGACAATTTCGTGGTTTGGTGGGAAAGGGCTGGATAAGAAGGAACAGGATGGGTAGTGGGATCAAGATCACCTAGAATGTTCTTACTTTGGGCAAGGTTTTATTACACATTAACGGGCTTTTAGAGTCATTAGCATGGTTTATTCTGCCCAGCAGAGATTGTTTTCATACCCAGAATGTGAGTCGTATATTCGGACCACTTCCATGAGTCAGAGATAGCTGTCAACTAAAATTAAGCATCCTAAATATTGAAGCTACCTTTCCAAATAGGAAAAATTGGTATCTTCCTGCCCCAGAAGTTTCTCCAGGAGATCCTGCTCATTTCAGACTCGTGTCCAAAGAACAGACACCCTGGGATTCTGTGAAGCTGACGTTTGAAGCCACAGGTAAGTGACAGGACAGTGTTTTCTTCTTTCACTTCCTAACATTCTTAAGTATGTACTGTTTTCCTTAAATGATAGTGACTAGCGACTTAGGAGGAACTTAGTGTTTCTAAGAGCACTTGAAGCTCATTAAGACTTTTTTAGAGTGGTTTTAGGTTTACAGAAAAATTGAACAGAAAGCAGAGCTCCCCGCCGCCCCACGCTTGCCTTATCATCATCTTGCCTTGGAGTGTGGTGTATTTCCTAAAACGGATGAGCCAGTGCTGATATATTATTAGTAATTAAAGTCCCTGGTTTACATTAAGGCTCAGTTCACTCTCGTGTTGCATAGTTCTGGGGGGGGGTTTTTGGACAAATGTGTGATGTCGTGTCCCCACCGTATCACACACAGTAGATTCTCGGCCCTGAGCCTTCCCTGTGCTCCCCCAGTTCATCCCTCCTTCCCACTCCCTCTGGCCAACGCTGACTTTGTTAGTTTCTACTGTTTCTGCTCTTCCAGAGTATCCTATAGCTGCAGTCATATGATGTGTAGCCCTTCCCACTTAGCATATGCATTTCAGAGCCTTCATGTCTTAGGGGCTCGAGAGCGCTCTACTTTTTACTGCTCAGCAGCGATATGGACGTGCCCCAGTTCGGCCGTTCCCCTGCTGAAGGACAGGCTGCTTGGTTGCTTTTGGCAAAGCTGCTGGAAACATTTGTTTGCAGGTTTTTGTCTAGGCATGTTTTTAACTCACCTGGATAAAAACCTAGGCGTGTGGTTGCTAGATTGTGTGGCTGGCCTGTATTTACCTTTGTCAGAAGCTGCCGGGCTCTGCGAGTGCGTCTGCACCCTGTGCACTCCCGGCTGCACCTGGCGATTCCGGCTGCTCTGACAGAGCGGTAGGGGTGTCTCCCTTTCCGTGTGTGGTTCCCTCCTGACCCACGGCGTGCAGCATCTTCTCACAGGCTCCTGCCGTGTGTGTCACCGCCGGGGACGTGTCTGTGTATTAACTGGGTGGTGTGATTTCTGTTGTTGAAACTGAAGAGTTCTCTGTGCATGTGGATAGAAGTCCTTTCTATCAGATAAGTGATTTGCAAATATTTTCTCCCAGTCTGGTGGTCTTTTCATTCTCTCAAGAGTGTTTTTAAATTTAATGAAGTCCAGTGTAATCAGTTTGTCTTTCATGAGTCATGATTTTGCTGTCGTGTCTAAAAGTCACTGCCAAACCCAGGGTCTCTGGATTTTCTCTGCTGTTACCTTCTACAGTTTAGTGTTTTCTATTTAGATCCACGAGAGATCCATTCGGAGTTAATTTTTGTGAAAGGTGTAAAGTCTGAGGGTTGGATTCTTTTTTTTTTTTTGCATGTGGATTTCCAGTTGTCCCACTCTCATTTGTTGAAGACTGTTGCACCTCTGCTGAACAACTGTGTTGCGTTGTCAGACATCAGTTGGCTGTATTTGTGTGCGTCTATTTCTGGGCTGTCTGTTCCGTTTACTTATTATCTGTTTCTCTGTTTTGTCATTACGGTGCACTCTTGATCGAGTCTTGAAGGTGGGCAGTATCTGTCCTCTCCAACTTTATTCTTCAGAATATTGCGTGTCTTTTTCTTTCCCTGTATCAATTTGTCACGGTGCACAATAGAATTTCCTGGGATTCTGATTGGAATTTCATTGAAATCTACAGATCACATTGGGTAAATGACATCTTAATATTTTTTCCTATCCATGACATGGAATGTCTCTCCATTTATTTGTATCTTGTTTTCTTTCATCAGAACTATATTTTGTGGTTTTCCTCATATAGATTCTGTACAACTTTTGTTAGATTTGTACTTAAGTATTTCATTTTGGGGGATGCTAATGTAAATAGTATTTTTCATTGATGGTATATACGAAAACAACTGATTTTGTTTATTAACTTGATATCCTGCAACCTTGCCATAATGGTTTATTAGTTCCAGGAGAGTTTTTTTTGTTGATTCTTTGGGATTTCCAAGATCGATGATCATGTCACCTGCAAACAAAGACTTTATTTCTTCCTTCCCAATCTTTTTTATCTTTTATTACCTTTTCTCGTCTTACTGCATTACCTGGGACTTCCAGTACTGTGAAAAAGAGTGCTACGAGGAGTAATAAGAGTGGGGATCGTTGTCTTGTTCTTGGTCTTAGTGGGAAAGCGTCTGCATTTTTACCGAGTATCACGTCAGCTGTAGGTTTTCTGTAGATGCTCTTTCTCAGGTTGAGGAAACTCCCCTCTATTTTTAGTTTGCTGAGCTTTGCCTCTGAATGGATGTTGGATTTTGCTTTTCTCTTTCCTGATGTGACAGGTGATTTTTCTTCATTAGCCTGTTGGTGTGATGGATTACATTAACTGATGTTCAAAGGCTGACCCAATCTTGCATACACGGAATAAATCCCCCCTGGTTGTAGTATATAATTCTTTTTACACAGTGTTGGATTTGATTTGCTATGCTAATATTATGTTGAGGATTGGTTCTCTTTCTCTGGAGAACTCTTAACACAGGAAGTTCATTTTTAAGAAGTCCCTGCTACTCTTCACTTTGTACCATTCTTGAGCTTCACGTAAGTAGTCTTCCCGTACGTAATATTCTGGGTCTGGGTCATTAAGCATGTTGTTGGTTCCCCACAAGGAGTCCATGAGAATTCCAGCTTTGCCACATTCTCGCCACTGTTTGCTGTTCTTTTCCATCGAACCATTGCTGTGGGGCATTTAGCAGGAGCTCTTGCTGTTCTCTGGTAGCTAATGATGTGGAGCACTCTTCCAAGTGCTTATTGGAAGATACTCAGTTACCTTGCTTTGTTTCCTTTTCCCTTTTAAAAATTGGACTTATTGACTTGCAGGAGTGCGTATGTTCCAGATCATAGTCCTCTATCAGATATGTATGTATCAGATTCCGAGATTTTCTTGTCCATTCATTTTCTTTAATGGGGTCATTTGATGTGCATAAGTTTTAAATTTTTATGAATTCCAATTTATCAGGTTTTTCTTTAGAATTAGTACTTTGTGTGTCCTCTCTAAAAAAAAAACCTTGTCTACCCAGAGGTCACAAAGATAGACTCATGTTTCCTTCTAGAAGCTTCATAGCTTTAGCTGTTATGTTTAGGCCTATAATATACCTTGAATTAATTTTTGTGTACGGTGTGAGGTAGAGGTCACGGTTCTTTTTTTTCTTTATGGATATCTGGTTGTTCTAGCATCATCTCTTGAAGAGATTTACCTTACCCTATTGAACTGCTTTGGCATCTTTGTCAAAATTATTTGATTGTATATACCTCAGCTTTGCGCACTTTTTTACCGAACTTTCTCTTTCACAAGTAGCTTGCTTGGTTTTTGTATTTTTTGGTGACTGTAGCCGTCGTCATATTTACTGTAAAAAGTAAATATATTTATTGTGCTAAGGCATAGCTCATTCAGTTGAACACAGAAGGGACTTGAAAATCTAGTATGGAAAACTGGAGGAGGACACAAGATGGTGGTAGTGAGATCATAAAATTTGGTAGTTAACCAAGGGAATGAAGCACTTACAGGGAATTATTAGTGCCTCAGCTGATGCTTTCAAAGGCGGATACTTTTGTTTTCTCTAGGCTTTTAAAATTTAATTGGAAATAAATTTATTTTGCACCAGCCGGTTTTCTTGTTCATGCCAATAATTATTTCTGATTTTTATTTAATCACCAGCTTGTAAAAAGGGAGCACAGGAAAAGCCAAACCTTTCTCTATCCTTTATGCACAATTTGGAGAATTCCAGTAAAATTCAGGTTCCTGGCAGGCAAGTTACACATCTACTGCCCTGTGTTTTGTGATTATAAATGTCATGAAATCAGAAAAAAAAAATATTTGACCGTATACATGTGGGTCTGTTTGTGTACCTGTGTACCTATTACCACATTTTATAATTTTTGTTTTTCAGGATTTTCCTTGCTATTTTTGCATGTTTGTTTTTCCATATGAACTTTAGTATTATAACTCTGACATAAAACTTACTGCTTATTGGTATTTTGGGGAGTGTCATAATTTATAAATTAAGGAGAGCTGACATAATATTGTCACCCTGTCCAAGAACTGGGAATGTCGGCTTTTCATGTGTTCGCATCTACTTTTGTGTCTTTCAGGAGTGTTAATAAGATTTTCCTCTAGTTTTTGTTGCTATTATAATTGGGGTTTTCTCTACCATTACGTTTTCTTAACTGGTTATATTTTGTATGTGTACATTTTGTATGTCAGTTTTGTATCTTGCTACCTCACTGAATCTTTTACTTTGTGAGTTAATCATTGCTTCTCTAGAGTTCCCCAGGTATACTAGGAATTGCCAATCCTTAAATGGCCAGAGATAGTAAATACTTTGGGCTTTGCTATATGTCCCTATTGTGGATTTTTTATTAACTGCTTTTTTTTCTTTTTTTTAAGATTTTATTTATTTGAGAGAGAATGAGCAAGCACGACTGGGGGGAGGGGCAGAAGCAGACACAGGGCTCGATCCCAGGACCCTGGGATCATGACCTGAGCTGAAGGCAGACGCTTAACCAACTGAGTCACCCAGGCGCCCCTTAACTGCTTTTTAAAAACCATTCTTAGCCTGAGAGCCTTACAAAAACAGACCTCAAGTCTAGCTTGTTGACTATTGTGTATCGTCTGCAAATACAGTCTTTCTTCTTTACCCGTCCTTAGGCCTGTAATTGGTGTGTTAGTGGTTGGTGTTGCTCGTATGGTGTGGACGTGGTGAGTGGGCGTCCCTGCTTTACGTAGCGCACAGATGTCTAGTGTTTCCAGCGTGTGAGAGGTGAGCCTTAGGCAAGTATTTATCAGCAGTCATGTCTTGAATGTTTTTATAAGGAACGGGTTTTAATTTTGGGAAAGTCTACTTTCAGCATCTGTAAAGATAATGCTAGGATTTTTCTTCCTTGGGTCTTTTGATATGGTGTTTTCCACTAGGCCATGGCTTGTTATTTTCTTTGCGTGATGTTGGATTTAATACTCAGGAGTAATATTGGTCCATGTTTATTTTTTTTTGGTACTCTTTAATCAGATTTAGGTATGTGTTACACATTATAAATGTATAAACATCATGAAAATGGTTAACTTGTCCTTTATTTCGAATGCCTTGGAACAGTTTTGGAAGCATTTAATGATCTGGTTGAAAAGTTGGCTTACATTGCTCTCTGAAACCATCTGGTCATGGTCCTTTTTTTGCAGGGGTAGTTTAACTTGTTCTTGGGAAGGTGGTCTGCTTAAGATTTGTATCTCTGTTGTACAGTTTAAGTAATCTATTTTCCTTAAAAAGTATCCATTTCATCTGGTTTCCAAATTTAATAGTATAGAGGTCTGCAGAGTAGTCACATGTGATTTTAAACATTTCTTCTGTTTACTTTTCTTATTCTTTTTGTATACTTGTGTTTTCTTTACTCCACCCCCCTTCCCCTGCCTCTTTCTTAGCCAGGTTAGCTAGTAGTTGTTAATTTTAAAAAAGAACAGATTTTTTCACTAAGTTACAGCGGTTTAGTTCTATTCTCATTCTTTTGTTGATTTCTGCTTTTTGCTTTATCTGTAACATTTCCTTGTTTTTTGTTCTCTTTCTTGTACTTCTTAAATTTTGATTTAAATTTCATTTAAATACATGAAAAAACATTTATTACAATGGATTTTCCTCTTACCGCTGCTTTTACATGTTTACGGTAGTTTAATATGTAGTATTTTCATTGTTTACAAAAAAATTTTGTAATTTTTGTTCAGATTTCTTCTTTAACCCGTCTTTTATAAATTTATTTTTAAGGATTTATTTATTTGAGAGAGCATGCCCCAGGGGCGGGAGGGAGAGGCAGAGGCATAGAGAGAATCCCAAGCACACTCCCTGCTGAGCAGCAGGAAGCCCGAAACAGACTTGGTCACACGACCCATGAGAGCATGACCTGAGCGGAAGCCAACAGTCAGACGCTGAACCTCCTGAGCCACCCTGAGTCTTTTAAGTAGATTTTTAAATTTCTAGGTAGGTGGCCATTTTGTTTTATTGATAATTTTAAGTTTTACCAAATTACAATCAGTGTTACTTATAGTTTCAATTTTATAGAACCGGTATTTCCTTTAAAAGCTCAAAGTTTATGAATGTTTTGTGCCCACTGTACATGCCTGATAATGCAGAATTTGTCTTCTAAAGTTGGATATATATATCCATATGATCTACTTCACGGATCATTTGTTTTGGTCTTTTTATATCCTTTTTGTTCAACTGATGTTTTGTAGGACAGTGGACTATTACAGTCTCTTACTTGTGTCTGGCTGCCATGTGTATCTTTTTGCATCTCCTGTAGTTTTGCTTCATCAAGCACTTGCTGTCAGTCACTTGATGCACAGAATTCACAATTTCATATCACGGTCAATTAAAGCTTTTAGTATTAAAAAGTGTCTTTTTACATGTAATGCTTTTGTCTTGAATCCTGGGGTTTTTTTCCTGAGATCAAAGAGGTCTTTTTCTCTAAAAGATTTTATTTGAGAGCGAGCATGTGCAGTGGGGAGGGGTAGAGAGAGGAGCAGGGAACCCCGATGTGGGACTCGATCCCAGGACCCTGGGATCATGACCTGAGCTGAAGGCAGACTCTTAACCGACTGAGCCACCCAAGGCACCCCAAAAGAGATCTTTTTAAAAACTGTGTCCACTTTGTTCATACGGTTATTTTTACCCTTTCTGAATTTCTCAAGTATATTTCTTGAATACGGCAGATGATTGGATCTGGCTTTTTAAGCCAAGTTGAATTTTTTTCTCCTAGTTGATTAGATCTATTCACATTTACTTTTTTTTTTTTAAGATTTTATTTATTTATTTGAGACAGAGAGAATGAGAGAGAGAGCACATGAGAGGGGGGAGGGTCAGAGGGAGAAGCAGACTCCCTGCCGAGCAGGGAGCCCGATGCGGGACTCGATCCAGGGACTCCAGGATCATGACCTGAGCCGAAGGCAGTCGCTTAACCAACTGAGCCACCCAGGCGCCCCTCACATTTACTTTCAATTTTGGTCTCCACTTTGTGCTTTATTTGCTATATTCCTTTGTTAAAGAACAGGTTCTCTTTGCTCTTTAAACTAAAAAGAATATTTTCTGGCATTTAGGAAAGTTTTTTTTGTTTTGACCACATTTCATGTAACCCTTTACTGTCTGTTTTTAGTGGCCTTAACCCTGTGAGTCTCTACAACTCTGTTCCTCGCTGCCTCTCCGTGTTGACTGCATTATATCTTGGGCTTCCACCCTTACTGGACCACTGCCCTGGTAACGTGTTTGGGTCTATTAAAATCCTATCTATTCTTTTGCTACAGTTCTTGAAGTTACCGCTTGGCTAGATGAAGCTTATTCCCTAGATTTCTGAGGGACTCACGTGTGCTAGGTTCTTGTAGGTTTCAACGACAGGTTTCCTCTTTGTAAATTCTGTGCCTTTTTTGCTGGAGCTCGTTACTTCCCCCGGCTGATGCCACGGGGTGGAGGTGCAAACCAGAACCTCTGGTAGGTCTGTAGTGAGTATCTGGAAGGTGACATGAGGCATGTCCTTCAGAGGCTGGTTTGGTGGCGCATTAACTGTTTAAAAGATAACTCTTCCTCTTACCTTACAGGACCGAGCCACATGTCCTTCTACGTTCGAACCCACAAAGGGTCAACACTCTCTCAGTGGTCTCTTGGCAATGGCACCCCGGTCACAAGTAGAGGAGGGGACTACTTCGTATTTTACTCCCATGGGCTCCAGGCCTCTGCATGGCGGTTCTGGATAGAAGTACAGGTGGGAAATTTCCCCGCATTGCTGCTGTCACTGATCAGCCTCCCAGGTGGCGTTTGGGATCATCATTCTGCCCTCCTAGAACCGGAGAACTAAACTAATTTTCTCTGCCAGGTCATGGAAGAACGGCCTGAAGGAATGGTCACTGTGGCCATTGCTGCCCACTACCTTTCTGGGGAAGATAAGAAATCCTCCCAGCTGGATGCTCTGAGAGAGAAGTTCCCAGACTGGACATTTCCTTCTGCCTGGGTGTGCACCTACAGCCTCTTTGTGTTTTAGTCTTCTGGAGGAGCGCGGAGTACATGCCCAGCGGGATACCCCGTGACGCAGTTTCTCCCCACGTTACATGGATGGTTGTAAGTCAGTGATTTTGAATGAGCACCTGTTCAGAGAGCTTCGTGGGCTCACACTCTTCAGGGCCCAGCATGATGATGGGGACGTGTGGCCTGACACTTGAAAGCACCGGTTTCCTGGCCCCGAAGCACTGTGGGCACCACGACACCCGTCAGTAATTCTCTGGGACCTTAAGGATAAAAGCCAACAAACCACTTGAGTAGTTGTTACCCCTTAGGATCATGACAGATGTAGAAGGTACTGTGAGCTGTTCATGGGACAAAGGACATTTCCAGGTGAAGCCCAAGATGATTGGTTTGGTCAGAGGATGGTAGCTAAAAATCCGTTCGCTGGAGTCGGGACTCCCCTAAGACGGACCTTAGGGGTCAGAAGGCAGGGACAGCGAGGCCTGGGGGCAAGCTGGGGGCTCCTGGGGCCGCAGCCTAAGCCGAGGGCTCTGCTGCTTCAGGCAGCTGCTCAAATGTGCTTGGCTCCTCTGGAGTCTGTGCCGAGCTGGGGGTGTGCATCCTTCTGACACGTGGTCCCTGAGAGCCATCGCTGTGATGCTTTTCGGAGTTGCTTTTAAGGCCCGATGTCCAACTTTTCCCCTGTCCACCTTGCCGGTTTCAGCAGAGCGTTTGTTCAGCTGCCTTTCCTGCGGGGTTTTTCCAGGCTCTTCTGGCTCAGGCTGTCGTGGGTGCAAGCACATGGGCTTGGTTCCATCCTCAGAGCCCAGGGTTGCCATGGTGGCTGCTCTGGGCTGGGAAGTGAGTGGGGTGACGAGTGGCTGGGCATTTTATAAATATTGATTCTCTTCATTTAGTAGGCATGTCCTATTATCCAAGGTTAATCCTTTAGGGCGTAACTTTATTGATGCACTGAGTCCTTAGTTTTGTCGGTGTTCTTGCCAGTCGCAATCATCCGTCCGTATCCAGCAGAACTGGCTTTCCCGGGGCTGCGGGTGCTGGCTTTGGCCACCGGCCCTGCAGCCGCTGAGGAGGATCCTGCAGAAGGGCAGGCCGAGGACCTCAAGGTGCTTTTCATTTAGAAGACGGCGGTGGGGCTTGGGAGGCGCGTCTCTGCTCCGGCAGTGGAAGGGTTTGGGGAGATGAGTGGTCAGTTCTCCTAGCTTGCTCTTTTCCATTAAGAAACTGGAAAGGTTGGGCAAATTCTGAGTTTAGCCAGCATAGGCCAAAAAGGCATTTTAAAGAAAAGCCATAGTAAAACAAAGTGGCACTAAGCGTGCATCGCCAGAGGACTTTGACAGACGGATGCAGGGTGCTTTCTCAGTCCCGCTCCTCCCGGGTGCCCGCGGACTTCCGACGACGTTGTCAGGTGTAGCTTGTAGAGAATCAGAGTTGTGGACAAAAAGTGATCAATGAATTTCAAAATACAGCCTAGTTCTTTTGTCCCTGTGGTTGATCTGAAATAGATTTTATGGGGGGGGGGGTCCCATGTTGAGGACGTGCATTGTATGAAAGTTCTCTTCTTCCCCCTTTGGGAAGGATGTGATTCCCTTTCAGTAATAATCATGGTTTTCTTTCTGCCTTTGTTATTTTTCTTTGTAAACAGTCTCTCTCGGTTTTCAAGATGCTCACTGGTCTCAGGGCAGACTGCTTTAGCGCCAGAAATGGCTGAGTACTTCTACTTACTGTTCATGCCGCTGTTATAATAAGCACACCGTCAGATGAGTCAGCAGCCTGAGACTGGAGTAGCTCCTCATTCAAAACTCACTTCTGAGAGGGCCTTTTCAAATTCTAACAAATGCAGTTTTCCCTACAGAATTTCAGTGTAAGTAGCCCAGTATTGCACATACATTGAAAAAGTCTGACCTTAGACTGCTGCATGAAGTACCTGTTTCCAGTTCAACTGATGGAAATGAGCACCCACAGGGTTGCTAAGATGTCTCCACTGAAGGGGCTGCAGTCAGCTGCTCACTCAGGAAGCTGTAGGAAGAACAATGGTCTCTCTTTTCACTGGTTTGCTGACTTGCTGAGGATTAACTGTTGCCTTACATTACTGAAATAAACTTTTTAACCTCCTAGTTAGTATCTTTAACAGAAAAACCAGATCTTTATTGTTTGTTCTGTATCCCCACCTTTGAAGGGTTATTTCAAGTCTACAGAGCCTTTTTAAAGTCTTTTTAATTGCTTTTAAAAGATCTAGATGGCTCATGTGGGCAGAGCAGGTTATGTGAGCAAAGAGCTCAATAAGGAAATACTGGAATGCTTTTTACTCTGGAATGAAATTGTGCATCATATTTTGTTAAATGTTGAGCTTTTTAAAAATCCTCTCCATTGGCGAAGAAAATCACTGAAGGGCTAATCCAGAAGGATTGTGGGGGCAGGAGGAAGAAATGGTCTTTCAGCCAGTGGCCCACCACTCACTCTCCTCTCCTCCCAAGGAAGGGGGGCACTGCCACCCCCCAGAACAGGTCCCTGGGCAAGTTCCTATGCAAGTTATTTTGCTTTCTCAGTGAATTGCCTCGGAACAGTTCGGTACACCTCCTCATCATGCACCTTGCCGCCTTTTAGGGCCAGTGAAGCCAAAATGCATTTAGGCCTCTTTATGTCTGGCTCTTTTTTATTCCTTATTTGATTTGTAAAAATACTAACATACTAATATACTTCTTCAGGTTCGGCTCTATACTGTGACCAAGTGGGATTTATTCAAGGAATGAAAAGTTGGTCTAATACCTGAAACATCAGTGTGTAATACACCATCTCAATACACAGAGTCCTTTATCCTGGTGAGGAAGTCCCCTCCTATGAAAAACTCACAGCTAACATCATCATCTATGATGAAAGCCTGAAAACTTCCCCCTAAGGTCAGAAAGACCAGCATGCCCACTGCGGCCACTTCTGCTGAATATTGTTTTGAGGTTCTAGCAGTTTGGCGAGATGCACACAGATTAGAAAGGACAGATTTATGTAGAAAATCCTAGGGAATCCACAAGAAAAACTGTTATAGGAACTATCAATACACAGACAAGCAACTTTTTCTATAACAAGAAAACAATTCTATTTGCAACTGCATTAAGAATAAAATACTTAGGGGGGCGCCTGGGTGGCTCAGTCGTTATGCGTCTGCCTTCGGCTCAGGTCATGATCCCAGGGTCCTGGGATCGAGCCCCGTATCGGGCTCCCTGCTCCGCGAGAAGCCTGCTTCTCCCTCTCCCCCTGCTTGTGTTCCTTCACTCGCTGTGTCTCTCTCTGCCAAATAAATAAAATCTTTAAAAAATAAATAAATAAATAAATAAATACTTAGGAATAAGCATAACAAAAGTACAAGACTTTTACACTAGAACTAACACTGCTGAAAGAAATCCCATGTTTGTGGATTGGCTTAATTAAGATGGCAGTATTCTCCAAGTTGATCCACAAACTGAACACAATCCCAGCTTGTAGGTGCAGAAACTGACAAGCTAATCCTAAAATTCATACGGAAATGCAAGGGACCCATAATAGCCCGAACAGTCTTGAAAAAAACAAACTTATGAGTCATATATTCAAAACTTCTTACAAAGTAGGGACAGTAATCAAAACAGTGTGGTACTGGCTTAGTAAGAACAGAGATCGATATACAATTGACAGTCCACAAATAAATCCATATGTTTACGGTCAAATGATTTTTGGCAATTCAGTGAGGGAAAAAAAAAATGAACCTTTTCAGGAAATGGTGCTAGGACAACTGAATATCCACACACAAAAAGAACAAAGACCCCCCTCACTTCATACCGTACACAAAAATTAACTCAAAATGGGTCAAAGACCTAAAGAGGAGCTAAACTGTAAAAAAAAAATAAAAAGCAAAACTCTCAGAGTAAACCATAGGCACAGATCTCCATAACCCTGTATTAGGCAGTGGTTCCTTACATACACCAAAGCACAAGCAACCAAAGAAAAAGTTGGGACTTCACAAAATGAAAAACTTAATGCTTCAAAGGACAGTGTCCTGAAAGTCACAAGCCCTTGGAATGAGAAAATACTTGCAAATCATATCTGATAAGGGTCCAGTATCCAGAATGTATGAAGAGCTCTTGCAAATCAACCATAAAAGGATAAATGACCCAACTCTGAAATGGGCAAATCATATGAACATTTTTCTCTAAGGATATACAAACAAACAGCTGATAACTGTATGAAAAGACATTAGCCACCACAAAAATCCACACCCATGCCGTAATGACGCACAGCTTCATACATAACTCAGATGGCTGTTGACCAGAACCACAGTCAGCAACCAGTGCTGATGCAAGAACTTGGAGCCCACCTTCTCTGCTAGTGGGAACATAGAAGATGGCGCCGGCACTTTGGAATATGGTTGGGCATTTCCTCAAAACATTAACCAGGTACATGACCAAGCATTTTCACTTGTAGAGAGAACCAAAAACTTCTATCCACATGGAAACTTGTACGTGACTGTTCATGACAGTCAAATGGTGGTAACCACCCAAATATCCCTCAGCTGATGAATGGATAAATAGAAGCAGTATATCCAGAAAGTGGGACATTATTCAGTACTCATGTACAAAGATGAACCTTGAAAATGTCCTGAGAAGTGAAAGAAGCCACACAGAAAAAGCCACAGATACAGGATTGCATTTATATGAAACGTCCGTAAGAGGGAACTCCATAGAGACAAAGACTTAGGAAACTGGGGAACTCAGAATCACTTTTTTTTTTTTTTTTAAAGATTTTATTTATTTATTTGAGACAGAGAGAATGAGAGACAGAGAGCATGAGAGGGAGGAGGGTCAGAGGGAGAAGCAGACTCCCTGCCGAGCAGGGAGCCCGATGCGGGACTCGATCCCGGGACTCCAGGATCATGACCTGAGCCGAAGGCAGTCGCCCAACCAACTGAGCCACCCAGGCGCCCTCAGAATCACTTTTAATCCCACCTGTTAGAGACGGGGCCCAGTCTCCTCTAGGCTTACACTGGCAGTTTTGTTTGGTGGAAATCATTTTGATTACATTTTGAACATTTTCTGTGTCCTCGAGATGGACTGTTCTTGCCAGCTTCTACAGTCAGGCATATAGCTGCTGCCCCCTCTTGATGCTCCTAAGTAATTCTGCATATAAAATTTAAATCTGAGTTTGTAGTTACTTCAAAAGGAAAATTCTAAGAGGTAGGATTACATAATGAAAAGAATATTCCCGTAGCTGAGGTGTTGAATAAACAAAGTTCCTGTAATGGTTTTATTGCCCTTTACCAAGTTAAAAAAAAAAAAAAAAACACATTTTAATAAGTAGCAGCAACTTTAATTACAAGCAAAGGTTGACTTTATCCCCCAGAATGACTTGTCTTGGTATCAGCAAATAAACTTCAAATAGTTATACTGAGTACTTAAATTCATTGTTAAAATTATGGCTTCAACAGTTGATATGTGAACCAAACAAGGCAAAATAAAAATATATACTTAAAAAAATAAAATATGTAACAAATTACCAAAAAGAAACTTTCTGTAAACCTGCCAATTTTTCTGCCTTTGGGCCGCCCATTTCTATTACTTGAGAAACAAGGATAGGAGCCAAGATTCATTCATGGTGTTAACCACAGGAGCTCAGTTAACCTACTGGTGCCCTGCTTTGAAGACTGCAAGATGAACCCAGCAGCACATTCAGAGATTTGAAAGGATCACAGCTGTTTACAATGGTAAATCATTTTATTGACTGTATATTCACACCAAACACAAAAATAATGCTCGTTCTCCTCCTACTGGACTAGGATAGGAGAAGTTTCACGCTGGGCTGCATGTACTCACATGGGACACATTTTCTATCGTAAGAGTTGTTTCGGGAAAGGTGGTTTAAAACAAAGGCTTAAATAAAGTAGCACCAGAAAGACCAGGTACCATCCTCACATATTCCACCCGTCCAGGAGTTCTAGTATGTGAAATTATTGCACTTGTAATGTCAATAGTAAATGATAGTAAATTACCAAACTCAATAATTTAAAACAGTTTGATGAATTTTGAACTAAGCAATTTCAAAATGGTTTTGCGTTTCCCTTCCAAGGAAACCCGGGCTAGGACAACTGTATCTAGCCATTTACTTTAAAAAAGCAAGGGTAGAGGACCAAGTTTTATTTCTAAACTGTAATTGCACTATGAGAAGAGAGGCTGTTTTACATAGTGGTATGAATTTGGTCCACATCCAGATACATTGTTATTACAAAAATAAACAAGTTTGTTTTTGTAGAAAATAACATTGCATTCCTTTGTTCAAATTGCACAGTACAAACAAGCTATGTAAATTAATACTGATACAAGGTAACTGGAAGTACATACAGTGGGTATGAGTTTAGTGTGAAGCCATTAAGGAGTATGCAGATAGGTTTTCATAATGTATGAAAACTAAAATTTAAGTCATATCTAGAAATACATAAAATATTTTAAAAGTTACAGTAAGAATGCATTCTTCACATAGTAATTTTTAGTAGCCGTGATAATACAGGATTCAGCAGTCTATTTACATAAAGGTCCGTTTGTATTCAATTTACAAAAGCAATAAATAAGAAACTACATTAAATTTGCACAAAACCTATTTCATTTCATGATCAGTGTGACCATTTCTGTTACTGTACGACCAAGCCAATAAACCTGTTTTTTTTCTACGAAGACTGCTCCTACTTGGAAAGAAGAGCAAGCCCCGTCTCTCCTTCCAAGAGTATCGCCATGCAGAATCCAGCATCAAACCTTACAAATTATAAGCCCTAAAAATATGAACAGTGCCTTTGAGTCTATTTACACAAGAGTATTCACAAAAAGATACAGTTCTCTGATACAAAACAGTTTAGTGGTATCTAACCGCATAACTGGTAAGAGCCCCCAGACCTCTGCCCACACTGATCCAACAGGAATCAAGCTGCTAAAGGAGCAGGGACACTGACTCACAGGTTAAATAGCTTTCCCCCAATTCAGGCCTGGGATTTAAAGGCTAAACAAAGCCAAGGGCAGGTCCCCGTCACGACAGCCGCCACGGTGCCAGGGCAGGCATCTGCTCAGGAGGCCAATGCGGGGGTCCAGCGCTCTCAATCCAAAGGGGCGCACAGGGGGCTCAGTGCCTGATGAGCTCCAGCAAGCACCTTCGCATTTATTTTTAAAAAGCAGTCTGGACACACGCTGAACCAGAAAACATGTAAGAAGCTGGAAGTAGTGAAAAAGTAGGCTCATCTAGGGCAAAACAATCCCTATGGTTTAGGAGCTACCATTCTTTAAGAATAAAACCAAAATATTCTCATGTACAACTGTACAATACTCTTTATTACTTTCCACTGCAGCTTAAAAAAATTTTTTATGAAAAATGATTTGATATCACATTTTTATGGAGTCCGAGATTTCTTAGAGGAGAAAGTGTTAAAATTTAATACTACCTTACCCGAGTCTCTGAGTTTTCTCCCTGGTTCAACTGTCCAACTAGGTCACAGTGTCCTCAGCTGCATGCGGCTGCGAATGAAGAATGAACACTGCCCGCGGTGCCGGCATGCCACTGTCGTTAGGACACAGAACAGTCGTAAGTCCCATCCTGGAAAGACTCGTCCTCCTCTGCTCGGGACGGGTCCTCCTCCTTCCGGCTGACCAGACTGCCGCCTCCGACCTCGCCCTGCGGGACGCTCCCGTGGCCTAAGGAGCCCCGGCTCTCCTCTGCCCGGGGACCGGCGTGTTCAGGGGTCTTACCCACGGGGACTGGCTGGAAGGCTTCGGCCTGGACTTGCTCCTCTGTGAGCTCACTGAGCTTCTGTACTTGTGGCTTAATGATGTTTAAAAATGGCTTATATCCAGGACTAAGTACAGAGAAAAGGAAATTAGCTCTCCAATGCCACATTCAAAATGCTCCCTAGAATGTTCTGGACAAACTCCTACTAAACACTGACACAGTGAGGTCTCAATGCTAGGTGATTCGGGCAGGAAAGGAGGCACCGGGTAGGGAGGAAAGGCTTCTTAGGCGTCCCGGCCAGCACAGGGGCGCCGCACCCAGGGGAAGTGTCTTCCGTTTCTGAGCTCTAGCAGCAAGGACGGATTGTTTCTCCAGTAGCACTACAATTAAAAGATCATACTCCACAGTCTGAGGACCAATAGGGTTTCTTCAGACTTGAAAAACCTTCAGAGTACATCTCTTCTAAGTGAATTTGGCAACTAAGGAAAAAAACTAGATCCAAGGCTCTTCACTTCTATCCACTAATCTTAATTTGGGCTTGCTAGTAACTGCTATGGACTGTTAAATGCACACACGCCTTAAGTTTTTATCTTTTCAAAGTAGGTATTTTCAGGTTATTATTACCAGCAATTCCACCAAACCAAAGACCTCAAGTTCCAGTCTAATAATTCTAAGATCATCTGCACCGTGTCATTTACATAGCTGGCTGGCCACAGAATGGTGACTCAAGAAAACAACTTCAGAAAGGAATGTGTGAAAGCATTTTTATTTCTACCTACCTAAACAACTTCCAAATAAATGAACCAGAACTAAACCTCACTACTGTGGAAGGACAGGACTCCCCTGAGGGCAGCCAAGGTAACAAGCCTAAGGAGATGTGTACTTACCAATCTGTAGAGGCCCATCGGTCTACCGCGTGCAGCCCCGTCTTTATGTTCTGTAACATCTCGCCATCTACCTCTGAAGACTGGATGAGAACCACAATCTGGTTAATTATTGAGGATTCTCTAAGAATCAGGCCAATGACAATGCACCAGTCCAGACATCCTGCCTCCATGAAGATGTGTAGCAAGTATCTAAACAGAAGCAGAAAGACTGATGCTCAGAAGGCGCTACAGTTATGAGGAAAACAGCCCCTGTACCCTATCTGCCCAAATATCCTGAGTAGGCATTCTGTGCTTCTAGGATGCTGAGGAACTCACCGAAGCTGGACCTGGGATTTGTGAGGCCCCTTACTCGCCAACTCCATGGAGATGTGCTCTAGCTCTGACTGAGTTAGACTAAGTGTGGAGAAGTTTTCATCCACCATTGTCCAGTCTCCATCCACCACAGAGCTACTTTCAGTCAAGTCTGTGGCTGAACCAATACTGCATTCATCACCTGATGAAAAAGGGCCAAAAGTTATAAGCTGGCTTCATACAGAAAATATGTTTAATTTTAAATATGAGTGCTTTCTCACATGTTGATTTCTGCTCAGAATTTTGAAACCCAAATGTTAAATCAACTGCTAAAATTCCCATGTTGTATTAACAGTAGTAGGTATTTTTAAGAAAAAAAAAATCATGAGAGAGAGAACCAGGCATTACGTGCCTTTGGATGGAACAAAACACTACGACCTATGCAGCAGGCTTGCCTGCCTCCAACAAGAATCTAGCTACGATCTGATCAGGTCTTTAGATTCAGCTACAAATTTATAAGAAATACAGAGGAAAATGTTAAATCATGAAGATGCAATCACCAAAATTCACATTTTGAGAAAATCACGGAGGCAAGTCTCATCAATGACTAAACCGCAAGGGGTTTAAAAAAAAAAAAAAAAAAAAGATGGGGGGGCACCTGAGTGGCCCAGTTGATTAAGCATCTGACTTGGTTTTGGTTTAGGCCGTGATCTCAGGGTCATGAGATCAAGCCCTGCGTTGGGCTCCACGCTCAGCACAGAGTCTGCTTGATAGTCTCTCTCCCCTTCCCTCTGCCCCTCCCACATGTTCTCTAACATCAATCACTCACTCAATCTTAGGAAAAAAAAAAAAAAGAAAAGGTAGGGAGGGAAACAATAATTTTTTAAAGAAAGAATTGAAAATTTAATCACAATATGTGAACCTTATCTGGATCTTGGTCCTAACCATAAAAAAATTTATGACATTCTAAAACAATTGGAATTTGAATACTTACTAGATATTTGATGATATTAAGGAATTGTTAAATTTTTAGAGGGATATGAAGGAATTACGTTTTGTTTTTTTTTTTTTGAGAGTCCTTTTAAAGATACATACTGAAAAATTCACAAAATATATCGTGTTTTGCTGGGGAGGGTATGTGCTCTGGTAAGCGCTGTGAATTTTGCAAGACTGTTGAATCTCAGATCTGTACCTCTGAAACAAATAACGCAATATATGTTAAGAAAAAAAAAAAAAAAGAAGAAGAAGAAGGTAGCGGGAGGGGAAGAATGAAGCGGGGGAAATCGGAGGGGTAGACGAACCATGAGAGACGATGGACTCTGAAAAACAAACAGGGTTCTAGAGGGGAGGGGGGTGGGAGGATGGGTTAGCCTGGTGATGGGTACTGAGGAGGGCACGTTCTGCATGGAGCACTGGGTGTTATGCACAAACAATGAATCATGGAACACTTCATCTAAAACTAATGATGTAATGTATGGGGATTAACATAAGAATAAAAAAAAAAAAAAATATATCGTGTTTTGGATTTGGTTCAATAAAGGGATCAAACAAATTTGGTCACGAGTTGGTAACAGCTGAAGCTGGGTAACAGATACACGGGGGTAGCAACAAGGGCTCCATGATACTATTACCTCTAACTTTAAAATATATTTGAAATGAACTCTTTAAAGAGTTTTCTTTAAAAAAAAAAGCAAGCAATGATATTACCTCATGTCTCTTAGGACGGCTACTATAAACAAACAAACAAACAAACAAACAAAAATCCCCAGCAAATAAAGTATTGGCAAGAATGTCAAGAAACTGGAACCCTTTATCAATGTTGGTGGGTTGATAGTTCCTCAAAAAATTAAAGAATAACCCTATGTTCTGGCATTTCCACTTCTGGATATATATACCCAAAAGAATTGAAAGCAGCATCTTGAAGCGCTATCTGAACTCCTATGTTCACTGCAGCGTTATTCACAATAACCAAAAGGCGGAAGCAACCAAGTGCTCATCAATGGGTAGATGGATGGATAAACAAAATGTGGTGTATACACACAACGGGGTGCCATACAGCTTTAAAAAGGAACTAAATTCCCACACATGCTGCGACAGGCATGAACTCGGAGAACATTATGCTAAGTGAAATAAGCCTGAGTCACAGGAAGACAAACACTGTAGGATTCCACTTATATGAGGTATCTGAAGTAGTCAAGTTCACAGAGACAGAAAACAGAGTGGCGACAGCCAGTCCCGGGGAGGGGGGGGGGGCGGGGAGTGTTATTTAATGGGTAGAGAATCTTCGCTTGGCAAGATAGAGTTCTGAAGGGGGGCTGCACAACACTGTGAATGGACTCGACCCTACTGAACTGTGTACTTAAAACTGGTTGAGGGGGTACATACTACGTGTATCTTCTACAACTTAAACAAAAGTAATGGAAGCTGTAAGCTTCTCCACGTGGGAGAAGCTCAAGAAATGGTGATGACAGACTGAAAATCAAACACCGAGCAAGTCCCTGGCCATGAAGAAAGCTTCCGACAGTCAGCCTACGGGCTACTTACACCCCCGGGACTGTACGAGCCTCAGCAACACGCACTGCTCTGAAGCCGCTTCAGTCTGTAGCCGTACTAACACTGAAGGCAGAGGATTGTACGCACTTTTTGGTAAAGGGCCAGAGAGTAAACGAGGCTTTGAAGACTAAGAGGCAAAATGAAGGATATTACACAGGAACTTGCAAGAGAAAAAGAAAGTTTCTACAAATTTTTATCAGTAATATAAAAAACAGGAGACAATGGAGTACGATATTTTATGGTCCATGTCTACTTATGAGAAGAATGGTATTCTTCACACGGAGATAACACTTTGCTTACTTGAAGTTCAAAGTTAGTGTTTCTGTATCATTAAAACCAAGCGCACAGTTTCATGTGTTGGCGCTGGTCTGTAATGAGATTTTACCTATTTCGTTCATCTAAAATAAATATGGCAAAGTATAGTTCAGGCCAGTGTGGCCTTGTTCTAGAAACTATCCACCCCTCCAGCGGATTCTCATGACTAATCCTCCAGGACATATCTGCAAAGAGTGAAGCTCTATTTCTGAAGTGCTAGGGCACAGAAACCTTCTAAAGGAACTAAGGAGAAGCGAGGGTTTAAAATGACATTTACCTTTATTAGATAAAGGTGACAGAAAGGCGTCTTGCATTTGCGGTCCGTGGGACGAGGCTGTGTCGATCTCATGATGGGTGGGGCCGATGTTGCCGAGCCAGCTCTGACTTCGTTGTACATGAGAGACACCTGCGTCTATCTCAAGGTTTAGAAACGGGTCCGCTGACTGGGCCTTTAACAGCTGCTCTCCTACTGCAAGGCAGGCCCCAAAACAAGAAAGTGGGAATTCAAAAGATGCACGCACCACCATTCCCAGCTTGGTTATTTCAGCTTCTTTCCCTGCTACTCCCCAACACTGAAAGTTCAAAGCCAAGTACACCGCACCATCCACCCGTGAACCAGGGAAGCAAGACTATGTAATGCCATCTAACAGTCAACTTACATCATCACGTCTCATTAGCACTGAACAGAATTTATTCTGTTCATCTTTTAAGTGCTTTCCCTTGGTTCTTGAGATGAAGTTTCCAAATGCCACAATAAAAGGTTTTTGTTTGGACGTTCATGAGTAATAGTAATTAGAACAGTCTTCTGTGAAAGACCTGAACTAAAAATCTTTATCTTTTAATTTTTCTTTCACCAAAATAATTTCACTTTGTCTTCTCCTAGATTAGAAGACGGCCCAATAATGATGATAATCTGAGATGGAATGACATGAGCCTACGCTACCTGTTCGGTATTTTCCATTCCTGAAAGGAGAACTGAGAGAAGAGGCTGGGATGATGGGAAGCGGCCACAGGAAATCTTTGTGGAGTCTCTTCAGGGCCAGCACGAAGTTGTCCACCCGTGCGGCCCGAGTGCGCTCCCTGCACAGCCAGCTGATTAGTTCAAAGCCCAACTGGGCTGCAAAGCAGCCGAGGTCCTTCAGCCGAACTTCTTCCAAGAGACGCCGAGCGTGTCTCCAGAGCATCATGTCAATGTACATGTTCTCAGCACAGTCACTGTCTTTGCTCCATCTGTAAGGAGGAACACAAGAAAGCTGCAGAGAAACTGTTCCTGGACGACCTCACGTAGCTGTATGCAGCAGTACTGACAACGCTGAGAACGAGGTGAGAGATCCAAGATCGAGCTATGACTGAATGAAGACAAATGATCAGGGCTTTCCTCCGCGGGATACCACGAGCTGAACAACACCCGGAACACGGTAGGCTCTTCAGACACATTTGTAGAACGGAAATATGGAAGAGGGAAAAAGAGGAGACGGACAAAACCAAACCAAGGAGGAGGGTGGTGACTGGTTGAAGGAAAGAAAGGGAGCGAATAATGCCGTATTTGAAGAGCCCAATGAAAAGAGGTGAGGAGATCAGATCAAAGAAACAGAGAAGAGACAAACAAAGCAAAATGAAGTCTGTGCACAGGAGTGGGAGATAAGCAGACACATAAATATACGACCGATGCTTAAAAACTTACAACGTGACGACACGCAGTCTATCATCCCTTACTCATCTGGGCTGATGTGGGCTGACTGGTTTGGTAACTGGGCCATGTGGTGCCTTCCGTGAGAGGCAGTCCTGGACGACTGTCTGGATTCAGATCTTGGCTCTGCCAACTCACTACTTGAGTGAACATAACCAAGCTTACTTTCTGGGCCTCTGTTTCTTCACCCACACAGTGTGGTTAACAACAGTGCCGACCCTTATAAGTTGTAAGGATGAAAAGACGTACACATGTAAATGCTTCAAACCATGCCTGGCACATACTGAACACTTCAGACGGATGAGCCAGTGATCACATTCTGCAAAGGCACAGCCGAGAAGCTACTGTTTGTAGTAGGCCGTGGTTACATTTTACTTGTATACAGCCCATGACTGTGTGTGTAGATACTGGGAGTAAGGGTGGTATAAATGACTGTGATAAGAAAAAGTAGTAAATGTCATGATAGAAAATGTTCAGTCAGTTCTCATTATGTGTCAGGCACTGTAGTAACAATGAAAACAATATAAAAGAAAGGACTAGGGGAGAGAGAAGAGCTTAGAACATGTAACAATGGAGGAAAGAACACAAGGACCTCACAAACCAGAGGAAAGTCTTTTTTATAATGTTCAGTATGAGTTCACAGTAACCTCTCAGGAGACAATAACCCATCTATGGGTGATGCAGGTTTCTGTCTTCAGGATACACTTCCTCTTGGCTCTCCCTATTTAATGACTTCTCCAGTGAAGAGTCACTGGAGAGTCAAGTACATGGGGACTAAACTTTTTTTGTCATGAGGTAGAGTTGGAAAGAAAGGTAAAACTATGGACTATAGGAAGGCTTTTGGATCATGTGCAGAATTACTTATCTTCCTTTTTATTCTGGTCCTCTATTATCAAGGTAATGTGAAGTGAGCTACCTTCAGAATGGGTACACAAGCCCTACTCTAGGACAAGGGACAGAAATTGTACAAAGAGTAACAAAGTGAACTTCGGAGGAAAAAAGGGGAAGCATTTTGTGTGATCTTCAAGCCTTTCAGAAATGAAGAAAGGAATTGCATTTGATCAAACGGTGGTTTTCATAAGATCCAATTTTACAAATGCCCTAAAATGCAATGTGTGTCACAGAAGGCCCTAAAAGCAGTAATGGCTCATTATTCTTTTACCTTTTTCCAGAAGGACCAGATGGCATACTCAGTGTTTTCTGTAAGCTGAATTTACTAGCAGGAACATTTTCAGCTGACTGGGATAAACTGATGCTTCGATTCCTGAAGAACTCAAATCCACCACTTGAACTGGGTTCCTAAGATTACACATGATGTGCGGTACCGTTAGAGAAAGATGCCGTGTAGGTGTATGGCCTAGAGAGGCTGTGCGATTTTGCAACCAACCTGAGCAGTAGGTGTGGATGGAGGGGTCTCAGATTCTCCAGAGCCAATGGCTTTAAGAAATCGAATCATGTGTCGACATAGGTCCCATTTGCCTTGTTCCAGGGCTGTGTTGAACAGAAGGGTGGCATGCTGCCTACTTACTGCTGGGACTTCCATATTCTACAGAAATAACCAAAGACAAGCATTCCTTTTATACGGCAAATGATTTGGGAAGTATGAGCAATTTTTTATCTCTCTGATTTCTATACCACAGAAGGAATGCAGCTATACCTCTGTAGGGGAGTACTTAATAGTAAGAATGAAAGGAGCAATAGAAAGTATCGTGCAAGGAAAAGCGAGGCAAACACTCTGCTGGTGTACTATAAATTAGGATTTTCTAAACTTTCTAAAAAAGTCAGACATCTTACATAAACCTGACCCACATTCTATCTTTCCTGGTTCCCAGCAACTCTGCAAAGTGGTTATGCCTTTCCTATTTTACAGATGAGGAAACTGAGTTCAGTAACTTGCTGAAGACCAGCAAAAATGCAAGAACACAAATCTAGATTTGCCTGACTCCCAAAAGCTCAGGTCTCCCTCTTGTGACAGTTTTTGAGGCTGTGACAAAAGTACTCTTAGCTCTGGGCAACAGTAGGCAGGACTGCTACACAAAAAGTGTCCTCACAAATTCTTTCGAAAACTTCACAAGATCGCCTGCCTTGGCCTTCAGGGAAAGGCATCTCATAGGCAAGTTTAACTGTAATTATCTGACAATCCACAGCAACGCTGGAATTCTGATACAGAGAAAGTGTCCAATCCCATTGCTTGGCAGATCCCTGGGAGTCTAAGGGGTGACCTAAGACAAAACACAGCTGCATTTATTTTGTTTCTATTTTTATCATTCTGTGGCTTTTTTAGATAAGCCCGGGAATCACAGACTTTCGGGGCCATCCCGCCTCTGCTGGACTATTTCCTCTGGCTTCAGTCAGTTGTCATGAAGCAAGTAAGTGGATCAGAAATGTGCTTCAGGCAGAGTTTAAACCAAGTTTATGGTTAGCTTCTTATATCAATGAAAACAACTTTCCAGTAATTTGAAAGCACCGCTAAGTGCAGCCTGTCAAATCTGTATCAGACTGATAAGAACAGCAACTATCAAGCCCTTCTGTCAAATATATAATGACACAGATTTTCAGGAGTCTCAAAGAAGCCACTATTTTGAGAAGACCCGTGTGCTGTAAGGTAGTGTGGCAGGCCTGCGTTTCCCCGGCTTGCTATGGGGAGCCTAACAGAAGGTGCTCTGCTAGGAGGACCCAGGCTTTAACCAGAGTCCCCTCGGCGATTCCACACTAGAAGGAAACGAATCTATTACTGTGACAGGCTCGGACAGATAGCTCAAATTAGCTAATATTAACTTAAACTTGCTAATATTCAAAATAATTACTATTATATTTCCTACGTAATATGTGCATGTTATTCTATGTATTATATATTACATAGAATAGAAAACCAGACTGCATGAATCCTTTGAACATCATCACAGTGTCAACACAGGACACTTCTTCCCTCCCCCCTATGTAAGCTCATTAATTCTTGTACTTTATAAGAAGAGAATTGTTACCTGTAAGATAATAAGGTAAGAGGCAGCTGTGTCCAAATCCTGAGCCATCAGGCATTCCTCAAACAAGTCCTTGGGGTTTCCAACGGCTGCAAAAAGATAATTCCACAGGGCATATTCAGTCTTCCTAGCACAATGAACAACCGTCTGCAGGAAGAGGGGGAATTCGGTGATAAACTTGGCCACAGTGGGAAGCAGAGGGTCGGGAATGGGTTCCCGTGAGGTAGCTTCTTCTTCCAGCACTTCGTGGAGCATGAGCTCCAGCACATGAGGGAAGTAAGGTAAAGCGGCACAGGACTGGGCTAAGAGCAGGGCCTGCTCCCCAAGGTTCCTGACCAGCAGCTGCCGCAGAATGTGGTGGAGGTAGATCTGAGAGGTTCTCTCCACAACACAGTAAGGGAAGAGCACCTCCATCTGCTCCCTAGCACTGCTCCGCGTGTACAAGGAATCATAGAGCAAAGTGTCATTGACAGCACCGAGGACCAATGCGTCTTCAAACAGAACAGCCAGGGGGTAGATATTGATGTGAAAAGGCAGCATGATCCGCTGGGACAAGAAGGAATGGGGCTTGCGGTGGTCCCTGGGGAAGAGAGGGAGCCACACTTTCATCCCTGCCCCTCCGCAGCTCAGCCAGAGGGCCTCCAGAAGGTGACGCTTTTGTTTATTTGCTCGACACGTAGTCCAGACATTCTCAACAGACTGGGCGAGGACAACAGGAGGACAGAATGGCAGCTGGAGAAGCAAAGACAAAAATCCATTTTTTCCCTATTAAATTTGTACATTCTGAAGTTGCCTGGCACTAATAAATGATAGCACAACTTGTTTTGGGAAAATTAGGGGACTCTATTTAGAATTAGAGTCAAGAACAGTACCCTGCCTTTCAAAGTATGTGTATTTAAATCTAAAAATGAGACAAAACAAAACCAAAAAACCCCACAAATTTCACCAATTTATCTTACTTTGCCATTAGAATTAACAAATAATAATGCCTAAGCAATAACATCTAGAGTAGGGAACATTTTATTATTGTTTCGGGATGTTCTTATTCACCCTTCACAAATAGTCTTAAACCCGGTTTCCAAGTCACAAGACGATACTCTCCTCTTAAATTCTTTTATTCCTTCATCTCTAATGTTCTACGTGATTTGCATTTTACTCACAAGTTTCCTTTGGTTAGGGTTACTGTCCTTCTCCCGGATCTGAGGGCCCGATCTGTCCCTCTGCATCATGATGAGCTGTCCTGCAAGATTTAGCATAATGCTCTCTGCATCACGAGCCTGAAAGAAAAACTGGATTGGATTATGTTTTCAGCATTTTCCCCCAACTCTATATGGTTTACAGGTGAAACCACTACCACCGTTTACTGAGCGTATACCACGTACAGCCGTTCTGTGAGGTGATGTGGAGTACAAGCTGCTTTCTGGCTAGGGTGCAACAAGCTTTACCACAATGCAACTAAGGAACACTACAATTGCACCTAAGATTGAGGGCAGAGCTGAATGACCCTGATAAAACCAGAAAAGCTTCAGAAGTTCACAGAAATGAGAGATCACTTCAGTGACCCACCTGACATAGTGAGAGAAGGCTTACAGGGTGAGATGGGCCTCAAAGGATGAGGACGACACACGGGAGGCAAGAAAAGGGTTGGCTCTCCAGTTGAAGAACACCACTGTACATGACACGGAGATGGAACATCTTTTTTGGGAAAGTGAGGACAATCTGACTAGATTAGGACTATCATGAGAAAAATGCTGGAAGATAATAGGAAGGCTTGAAAGCCAAGTTAAAAAAAAAAAAGGAAATAAGCCACTACTTATGATTCTTGAATAAGGGAGTTATTAAAAATCCTGAGTTGGGGGAGGAGCAAGATGGCAGAGGAGAAGGAGACCTAGATTTTGTCTGGTCTCAGGAATTCAGCTGGATAGGGATCAAACCATTCTGAACACCTACGAAATCAACAGGAGATCAAAGAAAAGAATAGCAACAACTCTCTGGACAGAAAAGCGACCACTTTCTGGAAGGTAGGACGTGCAGATTAGTGAATCCGAGGCAATATTCGGGAGGATAGACAGCGGGGTAGGGGGCCTCTGTCGGCCGCTCTGGCAAGTGATAGAGCCTGGGGCACAAAATCAGAACTTTTAGAAGTCTGCTCCGCTGAGGGACGTCGCTCCAGGGGCCAATGGGGGGTGGAATCCTCGCAGGACAGTGTGGTCTCAGGACCCTCGGGGTCACAGAAAGACCGGGGGTGCCTGAGTGCAGAAGAGCTCCCAGGTATCAGAGCGGGGAAGCCGGCTGCAGAGTCGGAACCGAGGAGCGGGCTCTCAAATCGGGGTTGCCATAAACCGTGATCCGCGGCACAGTCAGGCCATTGCTCCTCCAGCAGGGACCCAACAAGTGGCAGATCCGGGGAGACTCCCCTTCCTCCCCTGGGACGAGAAGCGCGGGAGCGCACTGCAGGGGTCTGCTGGGTTTGGAGACTCCACCCGGGGTCGGGTGCCAGAGATAGAAACGCGCCGTCACAGGCCGGGTGAGCACGGAGTGCGGCTGGAGACCGGGGAGACGGGAGTGACTGGCGGCTTTTCTCTGGGGGCTCACTGAGAAGCGGGACCCCGAGTTCTCGGCTCCTCCAGGGCGGAGATTGGGAGGCCGCCATTTTCACTTTCGTCCTCCGAAGCTGTACACAAAGCTTGCAGGGAACAAAAGTTCCTGAGAGCAAACCCAAGCAGATTACTTAGCCCAGACCAGCAAGGGCGGGGCAATTCCACCTCCAGCAAAGACATGTGGGAACCACGGCAACAGGCCCCTCCCCCAGATGAGCAAGAACAGCCAGCCAAGACCAAGTTTACCAATCAATGAGAACGGCAGAACTCCAGAGCTAGGGGAATACTGCACATAGAATCCATGGCTTTTTTTACCATGATTCTTTAGTCTTTCAAAGTTAATTTTTTTTTGAATTTTTCTTTTTCCCTTTTTAACCAACATCTTATCAATCCTTTAAAAAAAAAACATTTTTATTTTTTCATTTTCAGATTCATATTCTATCCCTTCACAGTAGTTACCCCTATTTTTGGCATATATATATAATTGGGTCTCTCTTTAAAATTTTGAGATACAGTTTCTTCTAACAGATCAAAATATACCCTAAATCTCTAGTGTATGGCTTTGTTCTAGTCTCCTGCCTGATCACATTCTATCCCTTTTTTTTTTAAATCTTCTTCTTTCTTTTTTCAAACTTCTTATCAATTCCTTTTATAAAGTCTTTTATAATTTTCATCTTTACAGTCATATTCCATCGCTTCATCATATTAACCCTTATTTTTGTACATATGTAAGGTTTTCTTTCTTTAAAATTTTGGGAGGCACTTTCTTCTAACAGACCAAAATACACCCAAAATCTAGTATGTGGCACTGATCTATGCACCAGCCTGATCATATTTGATCATATTCTGTTTTTTTTGTTTTGTTCTGTTTTTGTTTTCATCTTTTTCTTTTTCCTTTCTTTCCCTTTCTTTCCCCCCCGGTTTCAGGTCTTTTCTGATTTGTTTAGAGTATATTTTCTGGGAACGTTGTTACCCTGTTACCATTTTGTTCTCTCATTCATCTATTCTCCTCTGGACAAAATGACAAGATGGATAAAATCACCTCAACAAAAAGAACAAGAGGTAGTAACGACTGCCAGGGACCTACTCAATACGGACATTAGTACGATGTCAGAACTAGAGTTCAGAATGATGATTTTAAAGATACTAGCTGGGCTTGAAAAAAGCATGGAAGTTATTAGAGAAACCCTTTCTGGAGAAATAAAAACTAAGATCTAACCAAGTCGAAATCAAAAAGGCTATTAATGAGGTGCAATCAAAAATGGAGGCTCTCACTGCTAGGATAAATGAGGCAGAAGAGAAAATTAGCGATAAAGAAGACCAAATGATGGAAAATAAAGAAGCTGAGAAAAAGAGAGAGAAACAACTACTGGATCACAAGGGCAGAATTCAAGAGATAAACGATAACATAAGACGAAACATTAGAATAATTGGGATCCCAGAAGAAGAAGAAAGAGGGGGGCAGAAGGTACACTGGAGCAAATTATAACCGAGAACTTCCCTAATTTGGGGAAGGAAACAGGCATCAAAATCCAGGAAGCACAGAGAACCCCTCCCAAATCAATAAAAATAGGTTCAACACCCCATAATCTAATAGTAAGACTTACGAGTGTCAGAGACAAAGAGAAAATCCTGAAAGCAGCTCGGGAGAAGAGGTATGTAACCTACAAGGGTAGAAACATTAGATTGGCAACAGACCTATCCACAGAGACCTGGCAGGCCAGAAAGGACTGGCAGGATATAGTCAGAGCACTAAATGAGAAAAATATGCAGCCAAGAATACTCTATCCAGCTAGGCTGTCATTGAAAATTGAAGGAGAGATAAAAAGCTTCCAGGACAAACAAAAACTAAAGGAATTTGCAAACACAAAACCAGCCCTACAAGAAATTTTTTTTTTTTAAAGATTTTATTTATTCATTCATGAGAGACAGAGAGAGAGAGAGAGAGAGAGAGGCAAGGGAGAAGCAGGCTCCCAAGGAGCAGAGAGCCCGATGTGGGACTCGATCCCAGGACCCTGGGATCATGACCTGAGCCAAAGGCAGACGCTTAACCATCTGAGCCACCCAGGCGCCCAGCCCTACAAGAAATATTGAAAGGGGTCCTCTAAACAAAGAGAGAGCCTAAAAGCAACATAGACCAGAAAGGAACACAGACAATATACAGTAATAGTCACCTTACAGGCAACACAATGGCACTAAATTCCTATCTTTCAATAGTTACCCTGAACGTAAATGGGCTAAATGCCCCCAGTCAAAAGACACAGGCTATCAGACTGGATTAAAAAACAAGACCCATCGATATGCTGTCTGCAAGAGACTCATTTTAGACTGAAAGACACCCCCAGATCGAAAGTGAAGGGGTGGAAAACCATTTACCATGCTAATGGACACCAAAAGAAAGCTGGGGTGGCAATCCTTGTATCAGACAAATTAGATTTTAAACCAAAGACTGTAATAAGAGACGAGGAAGGACACTATATCCTACTTAAAGAGTCTATCCAACAAGAAGATCTAACAATTGTAAATATCTATGCCCCTAACATGGGAGCAGCCAATTATATAAGGCAATTAGTAACAAAAGCAAAGAAACACATTGACAACAATACAATAATAGTGGGGGACTTTAACACCCCCCTCACTGAAATGGACAGATTGTCTAAGCAAAAGATCAACAAGAAAATAAAGACTTTAAATGACACACTGGACCAAATGGACTTCACAGACATATTCAGAACATTCCATCCCAAAGCAACAGAATACACATTCTTCTCTAGCACCCATGTAACATTCTCCAGAATAGATCATATCCTAGGTCACAAATCAGGTCTCAACCGGTACCAAAAGACTGGGATCATTCCTTGCATATTTTTAGACCACAATGCTTTCAAACTAGAACTCAATCACAACAGGAAAGTCGGAAAGAACTCAAATACATGGAGGCTAAAGAGCAATCTACTAAAGAATGAATGGGTCAACCAGGAAATTAAAGAAGAATTAAAAAAATTCATGGAAACCAATGAAAATGAAAACACAACTGTTCAAAATCTTCGGGATACAGCAAAGGCAGTCCTCAGACAAAGTATATAGCAATACAAGTCTTTC
This sequence comes from Neomonachus schauinslandi, assembly GCF_002201575.2. Taxonomy (NCBI): domain Eukaryota; kingdom Metazoa; phylum Chordata; class Mammalia; order Carnivora; family Phocidae; genus Neomonachus; species Neomonachus schauinslandi. The sequence goes on from NC_058415.1 coordinate 5,902,327, forward strand.
TCAAGAAACAAGAAAGGTCTCAAATACATAACCTAACCCTACACCTAAAGGAGCTGGAGAAGGAACAGCAAATAAAGCCTAAACCCAGCAGGAGAAGAGAAATAATAAAGATCAGAGCAGAAATCAGTGAAATAGAAACCAAAAGAACAGCAGAACAGATCAACGAAACAAGGAGCTGGTTCGTTGAAAGAATTAACAAGACTGATAAACCCGTGGCCAGACTTATCAAAAAGAAAAGAGAAATGACCCAAATCAACAAAATTATGAATGAAAGAGGAGAGATCACAACCAACACCAAAAATATACAATTATAGAACATATTATGAGCAACTCTATGCCAGCAAATTAGATAACCTGGAAGAAATGGATGCATTCCTAGAGATGTATCAACTACCAAAACTGAACCAGGAAGAAATAGAAAATCTGAACAGACCTATAACCACTAAGGAAATTGAAGCAGTCATCAAAACTCTCCCACCAAACAAAAGCCCAGAGCCAGATGGCTTCCCAGGGGAATTCTACCAAACATTTAAAGAAGAATTAATACCTATCCTTCTGAAACTGTTCCAAAATATAGAAATGGAAGGAAAACTTCCAAACTCGTTTTATGAGGCCACCATTACCTTGATCCCAAAACCAGACAAAGACCCCATCAAAAAGGAGAATTACAGACCAATATCCTTGATGAACAAGGATGCAAAAATTCTCACCAAAATACTAGCCAATAGGATCCAACAGTACATTAAAAGGATTATTCACCACAACCAAGTGGGATTAATCCCTGGGCTGCAAGGTTGGTTCAATATCCGCAAATCAATCAATGTGATACAATACATTAATAAAAGAAAGAACAAGAACCATATGATCCTCTCAATAGATGCAAAAAAAGCATTTGACAAAGTACAGCATCCTTTCTTGATCAAAACTCTTCAGAGTATAGGCATAGAGTATAGGCTGTGAAAAACTCACAGCGAATATCATTCTCGATGGGGAAGAACTGAGAGCTTTCCCCCTAAGGTCAGGAACACGGCAGGGTTGTCCACTATCACCACTGCTATTCAACATAGTACTAGAAGTCCTAGCCACAGCAATCAGACAACAAAAAGAAATAAAAGGCATCCAAATCAGCAAAGAAGAAGTCAAACTCTCACTCTTTGCAGATGATATGATACTTTATGTGGAAAACCCAAAAGACTCCACCCCAAAACTGCTAGAACTCATACAGGAATTCAGTCAAGTGGCAGGATATAAAATCAATGCACAGAAATCAGCTGCATTTCTTTACACCAACAACAAGACAGAATAAAGAGAAATTAAGGAGTCGATCCCATTTACAATTGCACCCAAAATCATAAGATACCTAGGAATAAATCTAACCAAAGAGACAAAGAAACTGTACTCAGAAAACTATAAAATACTCATGAAAGAAACTGAGGAAGACACAAAGAAATGGAAAAATGTTCCATGGTCATGGACTGGAAGAACAAAAATGTGAAGATGTCAATGCTACCTAGAGCAATCTACACATTCAATGCAATCCCATCAAAATACCATCCACTTTTTTCAAAGACATGGAACAAATAATCCTAAAATTTGTATGTAACCAGAAAAGACCCCGCATAGCCAGAGGAATGTTGGAAAAGAAAGGCAAAGCTGGCGGCATCACAATTCTGGACTTCCAGCTCTATTACAAAGCTGTCATCATCAAGACAGTATGGTACTGGCACAAAAACAGACACGTAGATCAATGGAACAGAATTGAGAGCCCAGAAATGGACCCTCAACTCTATGGTCAACTAATCTTCGACAAAGCAGGCAAGAATGTCCAATGTAAAAAAGACAGTCTCTTCAACAAATGGTGTTGGGAAAATTGGACAGCCACATGCAGAAGAATGAAACTGGACCATTTCCTTTCACCACACACAAAAATAGACTCAAAATGGTTGAAAGACCTAAATGTGAGATAGGAGTCCATCAACATCCTAAAGGAGAACAGAGGCAGCAATCTCTTCGACCTCAGCTGCAGCAACTTCTTCCTAGAAACATTGCCAAAGGCAAGGGAAGCAAGGGTAAAAATGAACTATTGGGACCTCATCAAGATAAAAAGCTTTTGCACAGCAAAAGAAACAGTCAACAAAACCAAAAGACAACCGACAGAATGGGAGAAGATATTTGCAAGTGACACATCAAATAAAGGGCTAGTATCCAAAATCTATAAAGAACTTACCAAACTCAACACCCAAAGAACAAATGATCCAATCAAGAAATGGGCAGAAGACATGAACAGACATTTTTCCAAAGAAGAGATCCAAAGAGCCAACATACACATGAAAAAGTGCTCAACATCACTCAGCATGAGGGAAATCCAAATCAAAACCTCAATGAGGTATCACCCTACACCAATCAGAATGGCTAAAATTAACAAGTCAGGAAAGGACAGATGTTGGCGGGGATGCAGAGAAAGGGGAGGGAACCCTCCTACACTGTTGGTGGGAATGCAAGCTGGTGCAGCCACTCTGGAAAACAGTAGGGAGGTTCTTCAAAAAGTTGAAAATAGAACTACCATATGATCCAGCAATTGCACTACTGGGTATTTACCCCAAAGATACAAATATAGAGATCCGAAGGGGTACGTGTACCCCGATGTTTATAGCAGCAGTGTCCACAATAGCCAAACTATGGAAAGAGCCAAGATGTCCATCGACAGATGAATGGATAAAGAAGATGTGGTATATATATACAATGGAATATTATACAGCCATCAAAAAGAATGAAATCTTGCCATTTGCAACGACGTGGATGGAACTGGAGGGGGTTATGCTGAGCGAAATAAGTCAATCAGAAAAAGACATGTATCATATGACCTCATTGATATGAGGAATTCTTAAGCTCAGGGAACAAACTGAGGGTTGCTGGAGTGGTGGGGGTGGGAGGGATGGGGTGACTGGGTGATAGACTTTGGGGAGGGTATGTGCTATGGTGAGCGCTGTGAAGTATGCAAGACTGCTGAATCACAGATCTGTACCTCTGAAGCAAATAATACATTATATGTTAAAAAAAAAAAAAAGAAGAAGAAGATAGCAGGAGGGGAAGAATGAAGGGGGGTAAATTGGAAGGGGAGACGAACCATGAGAGACTGTGGGCTCTGAAAAACAAACTGAGGGGAGGGGGGTGGGAAGATGAGTTAGCCTGGTGATGGGTATTAAAGAGGGCACGTACTGCATGGAGAACTGGGTGTTATACTCAAACAATGAATCATGGAACACTACATCAAAACCCCATGATGTATGTTGAGTAACATAACATAATAAAAAAAATGAAAAAAAAAATCCTGAGTTATTCAGGATGGCTTACTCAGGGGAGACAGACATCACAGGTGTTCACTTCAGGAATGAATGAAATAGTCTGTCCTTTCATCATGGAAAATTTCAGTCAAATCCTCATGTAGAGAGCTTAACATGACTCCTCATTAAACCCTCTCACCTGGCTGAAAGTTGAAAAGCATTTTTCTAAAGCGAATCTCATATGAAGCCTTTTCCACTTGTAAAGAAGAAGAGCATTTGGATGTACAAAAACAAAAACAAAAAACTGACTGATGTCCTAGCCGTGAAAGGCATGAAAAGAGAACTGAACTGCAGATGATTTCAGGGTACTGCACCTAGGTGGGTGCTAGAGAAGGTGAGGTTACCACTGGTAGGAGTTACAAACAGAAGTTAAGGAAGGGAAAACTAAGTAGTTTCATTTCATTGCTCATTAAATTTGAAAGAATCTTAAGACTTGCAAATAAAAATGTTGTGAGAAATGACTGAAGTACAGAGGAACATACCAGAATCAAAGTGAGGCTGGTAAACTGAAGGAGTCAGATGCGCTTTCTGAAGCAATGTATGCAGGGCTAAAGGCAAGCAGGGCACCAGGAGAGCACAGTGTCATATAAACCAGGAAGGGAATAATTTTAGGAAGGAAAGGATGATTATTCAGAAGCTGTGGGATAGTGTCCCAGCAGGTTGAATTTAAGCTGCCATTATTATTTAGGGTCCAGGCAGCAAGAGAGCAGCCACCCTACATACTCTATTTGCAAGACAGTTACACAAAACGCTCTCTTGTCCTGCCTTCCAGACACTACCGGGACTGTGGATAAGAACTGGCAAGAGGGTCCAGAAGATTCGTGGATTTTGTCATTCATTTTGGCGTTAGGCCATATCCAGGTAGGTATAAGTGTAATAACTGATGTTAATTACAAAAAAGAGAAAAATAATAAAAATACCTTCCCCACAACACATGAGAAGCCACATATAACTTCAAGGAAGGAGAAGGAAAAATGGAAATGATACGGTGTGCACAATTCTAAGAGCTGGATGGCAGAGGACAGAGAAAAAACGAACACGCAAACCAAGAGAACAGAGAGCCAGCAGACTGGCGCAGAGACTCCACAACACTTTTCAAAGACCTTCGGAGTAACTACTGCAGGTCACCGTAGTAGGACTCATGCTCATACCGACTACTGGGAAGGGTGAAAATGGTGAACTTCACTACATTTGACGTTTATCTTACTGATAAACAATTTTCACTGTTAGGGTTTTTTTTTTTTTAATCTTTAATATGAAATCAAGACCTGCCTTGCTTCTTCCCTCTGTGCAAGATGTAATCAATCTACTTCCTAGTACATTTCAACCTACTTTTTTTAAAGTTTAAATTCAAGCTAGTTAACGTATAGTGTAGTATTGGTTTCAGGAGTAGAATTTAGGGATTCATCACTTACATGTAACACCCAGTGCTCATAAGAAGTGTCGTCCTTAATGTCTATCACCCAATTACCCCATCCCCCCACCCACCCTCAGTTTGTTCTCTATATTTAAGAGTCTCCTGTGGTTTGCCTCCCTGTTTTTATTTTTCCTACCCTTCCCCTGTGTTCATCTGTTTTCTTAAATTCCACATGAGTGAAATCATATTTGTCTTTCTCTGACTTATTTTGCTTAGCATAACCACCTCTAGTTCTATCCACGTCACTGCAAATGGTAAGATTTCACTGTTTTGATGGCCGAGTAATACTTCATCACTCACACACACACACCCTCTTCTTTATCCATTCATCAGTCAATGGACATTTGGGCTCTTTCCATATTTTGGCTATTGTTGATAATGCTGCTATAAACACTGGGGTACACGTGCTCCTTCGAATCTGTATGTTTGTATCCTTTGGATAAAAACCTAAAAACCTAGTAGTGCAATTACTGGGTCATAGTAGTGCATTTCCTACATCTATTTTTAACTTTTTGAGGAACCTCCATACTGTTTTCCAGAGTGGCTGCACCAGTTTGCATTCCCACCAACAGAGTAAGAGGGTTCCCCTTTCTCCGCATCGTTGCCAACATCTGTTATACCCTGTGTTGTTAATTTTAGCCATTCTGACTGGTGTGAGGTGGTATCTCACTTTAGTTTTGATTTGTATTTCCGCGATGATGAGTGACGTTGAGCATCTTTTCATGTAGACACGTTAGCCATCTGGATGTCTTCTTTGGAAAAGTGTCTATTCATATCTCCTGCCCATTTCTTAACTGGATTACTTGTTTTTCGGGTACTGAGTTGGGTAAGTTCTTTATAGATTTTGGATACTAACCCTTTATCCGATATGTCATTTGCAAATATCTTCTCCCATTCCGTAGGTTGCCTTTCAGTTTGTTGACGGTTTCCTTCGCTGTGCAGAAGCTTTTCATCTTAATGAGGTCCCAAAAGTTCATTTTTGCTTTTGTTTCCTTGCCTCCAGAGACGGGTCTAGCAAGAAGTTGCTGCCTGCTTTCTCCTCTAGGATTTTGATGGTTTCACATTTAGGTCCTTCATCCATTTGAGCTTATTCTTGTGTATGGTGTGAGAAAGTGGTTCAGTTTCATTCTTCTGCATGTGGCTGTCCAATTTTCCCAGCATCATTTGTTGAAGAGACTGTCGTTTTTCCATTGAATATTCTGTCCTGCTTTGTCGAAGATTAGTTGACCATACAGTTGAGGGTCCACTTCTGAGTTTTCTGTTCTGTTCCACTGATCTATGTGTCTGTTTTTATGCCAGTACCACACTTCTTAATGATTACAGCTTTGTAATACAGCTTGAAGTCCAGAATTGTGATGCCTTCCACTTTGCTTTTCTTTTTGAACATTACTTTGGCTATTCGGAGTCTTTTCTGGTTCCACAAAAATTTTGGAACTGTTCGTTCCAGCTCTGTGAAAAATGCTGGTGTTGATTTGATGGGGCTTGCACTGAATGTGTAGATGGCTTTGGGCAGTATAGACGTTTTAATAATAATATTTGTTCTTCCAATCCAAGAGCATGGAATGTTTTTCCATTTCTTTGTGTCTTCTTTACTTTCTTACATAAGTGTTCTACAGTTTTCAGCATACACATCTTTCACCTCTTTGATTAGGTATTCCTAGGTATCTCATGATTTTGGGTGCTATTGTAAATGGGACTGATTCCTTGAATTCTCTTCATGCTTCTTCATTTTTGGTGTAGAGAAATGCAGCAGATTTCTCTACAATGATTTTATATCCTGAATTTGCTGAATTCCTGTATCAGTTCTAGCAATATTCTGGTGGAGTCTTTTTGGGTTTTCTACATTGAGTATTACGGAAGTCCTAGCCTCAGCAATCAGACAACAAAAAGAAATAAAGGGCATCCATATTGGCAAGGAAGAAGTCAAACTGTCACTCTTCACAGTCAACTTACTTCTTAATCTGCTCTTTCCCACATTAGATCTCTCCTCTTTGTGACAGGCCTTTTTTTAACTTTTTAAATTCCAGTATACTTAACATGCAGTGTTATATTAGTTTCAGGTGATGTATAATACAGTGATTCGACATTTCCATACAACACCAGTGCTCATCACAAGTGCATTCCTTAATCTCCATCATGTATTTCATCCATCCCCCACCCACCCACCTCCCCTCTGGTAACCATCAGTTGTTCTCTACAGTTAAGAGTCTGTTTATTGGTTTGTCTTTTTCCTTTGCTCATTTGTTTTGTTTCTTACATTCCACATATGAGTGAAATCACAAGGTATTTGTCTTTCTCTGACTTATTTCACTTAGCATTATGCTCTCTAGATTCATCCATGTCATTGCAAATGACAAGATTTCACTCTTTTTATTTTTTTTAAAGATTTATTTATTTATTTTGAGAGAGCGAGAATGAGAGAGAGATAGAGTACATGAGTGGGGGAGGGTCAGAGGGAGAAGCAGGCTCCTCGCTGAGCAGGGCGCCCGATGCGGGACTCGATCCTGGGACTCCGGGATCATGACCTGAGCCGAAGGCAGTCGCTTAACCAACTGAGCCACCCAGGCGCCCCACTCTTTTTATTTATTTTTAAAGATTTTATTGATTTGAGAGAGGGAGCGCAAGTGAGCATGAGAGTGGGGAGGGGCAGACGGAGAAGAGGCCGACTCCTGCTGAGCAGGGAGCCTGACATGGGACTGGATCCCGGGACCCCGGGATTATGACCTGAGCCGAAAGGCAGAAACTTAACTGACTGAGCCATCCAGGTGCCCCTTTTATAGTTGAGTAATATTCCATAGTGTATATATATACCACATCATCTTTATCCATTCATCTATCAATAGACCCTTGGGCTGCTTCCATAATTTGGCTATTGTAAATAATGCTGCAATAAATACAGGGGTGCATGTATCCCTCTGAATTAGGGTTTTTGTATTTTGGAGGGTAAATATCCAGTAGTGTGATTACTGGATCATAGGGTAGTTCTATTTTTAAGTTTGAGTAACCTCCATCCTGTCTTCCACAGTAGCTGCACCAGTTTGCATTCCCACCAACATTCCAAGAGGGTTCCTTTTTTTCCACATCTTTGCCAACACTTGTTGTTTCTTGTGTTTTTTGTTTTAGCCATTCTGACAGGTGTGAGGTGGTATCTCACTGTAGTTTTGATGTGCACTTCCCTGATGTCGAGTGATGTTGAACATTTTTCATGTGTCTGTTGGAAAGGCCCTCTTAAAATGGGGTATCCAGTACTACCGGTGCCATTGACTGTCTTCTGTATCTGGGGTATACAAGGAGTCCTTTTATTTTCCCTAATATGAAAACTTCAAATGTGAGCGAGAAAACTTCAAAGTATAGAGAATTGTACAATGAACCCCCATATTTCCATCATCCAAATTCACAACTATTCAAGATTTTGCCACATTTGCTCCATCTATCCTTTTTTTCATTTATTTGGCCAAAGTGTTTTATTATTTTTCTTAAAGATTTTATTTTTTAAGTAATCTCTACACCCATTGTGGGGCTTGAACTCACAACCCTGAGATCAAGAGTTACCTGCTCCACCAACTGAGCAAGCCAAGTGCCTCTACACCAAAGTACTTTAAAGGAAGATACCACGCTGTCTTACCACTATACTATGCAACTCTGAAGTACATGGGTATTTGCTTATATAATCACAATGCCAGTAACACATCTAATAAAATCTACAATTATTCCTTAATGTCACCTCTCAGTGCATAATGAGCATCTCTAATTGCTTTAATAGTGTCTTTTTATAGCCAGTTTGAATCAGGATACAAATGAACTTAAGCACTGCATTTGGTTGTTATGGCTGTAAAGAATTATTTAGAAGAGTCTCCCCTTACATCCCCCTGTCCCCACTGCCACATTATTGACTTATAGCTGTCCTACAGAATGTTCTAAGTGGTGGTAAACTAAACCTCTACCCCTGTATTTCCTAGGAATGAAACTTGACTCTAGAAGCTTGATTTAATTCAGGTTCACTGTTTTGGGCAGTAATTCCTCATGTGAACTCTAGGATGCATCACCCCAGGAAGCATGCGACACCTGGTTCTCCTACTTGTAGTAATGCTAATGTTGATTAATAAGGCTTAGATATGGCCACCTGATCCCCTCATTGTGAAGTTCCCCACCAACCTTTCATCTGATAGCTTCATCCAATCATGATCACTATCTGAATCACTTTTCTTAGGGGCTACAAAATGGTGATTCTGTAATTCTTAACCTTCCTTCCACATCTTTTAGCTACAATTCTTCTGTAAAACAGAACTTTCCCTTATCATCTATGACTCTCTGGCTACCATGACATATAGTTTGCAGAGGAAATGGGATCTAGATTTTGAAGGAGATGAATGGAAGTGCCTTAACAGGAAGTAAAAGACTGGGAAGACAGAGATGACAAATCTAGACAGTTATAAGTCTACATAGTTATCCTTTGAAAACGGGTTCCACACTGACACGAAATTTGGAAACCATCCATTTAACACAAGGAGCCTTGGAATAGGAAGTTACACAACTTCGTGGGTTTAACCAGAAACTACAGCATTATTTTCTTTCCTTATAGTTGACTAATCATGGAGTTCTATTTTATATTCAGTATCCCACTTCTTTCCTTCTTTTTCACTGCCAAGTTTAGGTCACTAACACCCTTCATTCAGATCATTACAGTGGCCTCCCAGTTACCCTCCCTACATCCAGTTTTGTCCAACTCTGGTTCATTTCCCCCCTTACAGATTGGCTAGATATATCTAGTAATACCCAGCTTAAAACACTTTAGACTTTAAGATAAAGCCCAGTCACTCTGAAGTTCTTCCGGTTCCCTGTATGTGTCATTTCTCTCTCTTACTGACGGCCTCTGAGCTACTGTTCCCATTGATCTGAGATTCCCACTCTTTACTTTAGGTAACCACCTGTCTGTCTTCAGGCTGTAACTTAAATGGTACAAAAATCTCTGACTGTTTAGACTATTCCAGGTTTTCGTTCTATACTCTCGGAGTGACCTATATGACTTTCTGGTACACACATCACAATTATAATTAATTATGCACGTAATTATTTCTTTACTGTCTGAGCAGAAGCCAAGTTTGTTTAGTTTGCCCCAGCATCTTCATGCAGAGCACATTTTAGACACTTGATCTTTATTTGCTGAACAAATAAATAGTTCCCAGTACCAACGTAAAATGCTAAAAACTGAGATGAAGCTCTAAAGAGCTCTGATAACGGAATGGTACCTGCTGTGGCATTTTCAGGGTGATTCCGTTCTCTGTGCTCACTGAAGTGAGAGTGACAGATACCACCAGGAAAGGGTGAGGAATGTAGCGTGACATGGACACTTCTTGAAGAACCTGAATACCAGCAGTAGTATTTGGACTGCAAAAAAAAAAAAAAGAGAGAGAGAGAAAGATACCCACACACCTCAACATCAACGCTAGCAAGTTTGTTTTCATTTCTTTTTCACTACTAATAGTATTAGATTTCATGCTTTTGGAGGATCCAAATGCCTTCTACCTATCATTCCCTCCCCTCAAGTACCCTTCAGGCAGTAGACTGGTAATGTTGAGGTAGACGAAGAATACAAATGGAAATAAGGGAGAAAGAAAAGGAATACAATGTAGAAGGGAAGAAAAAAACTAGGAAAACTATGAAAGGAAACTAGGAAGGAAAAAATAGGAAAAGTTTGGTTAGTTGAGAAAGGATATGGCTTCTATGAGAGGCTAGTAAAAATTCCTTAATTTCTAATCTTTCCAGTATTTCTTAATCACTAAGCTATTCCAGCAAATACACACTTCATGGCTATTAAAAACAAACACACACACACATGCCGCAAGAGCAAAATACACCTCAGGAGGTGTGGTCTAAATGCTGCAAGCCAGCCAGAGGCCCCAAAGGATGCAAGCAGCCCACCGCAGCACCAGGGGCTGTCAGCCCTTCCCCCCGCAGACGGCAGCCACCTGGCTCAGCGGGAATCAAGTGAGTCTGCTAAGGACACACTTCCCAAGGCCTTAGGCCAGTGACCACCTTCAAATTTCCCCAAGTGTCCAGAACAGTTAGTAATCACTTGTTTTCAAGGTTGTGAAAAAAACTAGTACCTGAGTTACCCCATCCCAAACCAGATTTTTTTTTTTTTTTTCAAACAAATCCAGTAAGAGCAGCTGAAGAAGTCAGTGCAAGCTATTTACTTAGGTAGCTAAAAAATAACTACATGAACATCACTAAATACAAAATTTACTTTTTCACTTCTAAAACAAAGGAAACTAAACATAAAATTAGAATAACTTTTAAGAAAATAAAAACGACAGAGGAAGCACAATATACAGAAGGAAAAAGTGACTTGTCACATGCTATGCACTTACCCATCAGACTTTCTTTCAATACTGTACAGGCAGATTGAACAGTCTGCTCTAAATACTATCACCATGTCCCGGAAGACACTAAGCAGTAATGTTTCTGCTTGTGCTTTGGTGATGTGAGCAAAGGCATTGTCCAGGTTTGATGTTCGCAAGTAGACTCTGAGCTGAAGAACAAAGAAATAAAACTGTAAAAACAAGACACCTACACATCAGATGACTAAATACTTTAGACACGCTGTTTTTTATCTACTGACTTCTTTTCAAGTAACAGAAGTTTTAATCTGAGCATTACCAATAATTTCACAGGGTAGGCTCATTCTACAAATAACCAAAAGATGAAGCGATTAAAATTGGGAATGTACTATTATGAGGTGCTCCTTCTGAAGACCTGCATATCCAGACCTGATGAAAGTAGACCAGCACTTTCTAAAAACATAAACATACAAATCAATAAGTTAATAAATCTCTAAGGGCAGCCATCCTTAGGAACTTCTCTTCTTTGAACAACTTTTATTATTTATAAACCTCACAGAGAATGTCTAACAGATAAAATCCTTAGAAAAAGTTATCTCAGAAGTTCTGATTATCCCTTTAAAAAAATTTTTTTTAAAGTAGTAACCAGATAAAGTCTCATTTAGGTTAAAAAAAAAAAAAAACAACCAAATGCCAAATTCTTAATTAAAAAAATAAAATGTTTGTTCATTTTCCAAAAACCGTATTTATACTAAACCAGATAGTGCTTAATATCTTTAAAATATAAAAATCTGTTATCTCTGAGAGAAAACAAGCCTTACCTCTTCTTGACGGTCACTTATGTTATAACATGCCAGGACAATAAAATCATTCCACCAGGCTAAGCCACCTGTCACAATCATATTTTGCTCCTTAAAAGATAATTTAAAAAAAACATATTTACATTTATATGCTGCCAGAAACTACAAGAAGTAATACCCTTACAAGATATTCCTAAGCAAACAATGAGAGCTCAAATTATTTCTGCTCTACTCTCTATTCCCCCAATTATTACTCTGGGCCTTTATTAATGATTCATATCCTATTTTGGAAAAACAAACACTTCTGTAAATAACTGGGTACACCATGTAGCATCATTATTCCCTTATTCAACAGACTTTGGTTTAAAATCCGGCTTTACCATGTATCAGCTACTTGACCCTGAATCCTAGTTTCTCTTTTATAAAACAGTAATAACAGTGCCCTCTCTGAGTCATGAAGGTCAGTGAGCCCCTTGAAGTGCCCGGCAGGCACTTACTACATGTCAGTCCTCGTCTTTTCCTATTTGATCCTTGCAAATCCAACTATAATTGTTTCTATGCTACCCACATCTTCACATCACACACAAAGCAGCAGATGATCTCAAATTCAGTGGAAATTTATTTGACCACATCTGATGAACTCAACATGGAAGAGTAAATCCTCAAAAACAAACCAACCATCTCAATACAAATCCTTTATCAAATATCAAGTACTTCATCAGAACTGATCCTTAGATGTAATCCACCCTCATTTTTTAATATTTAGTATTATTTTTTAATAACTAAATAATGGCTTACTTTAGAGTTATTGCATATGGTAGTTCTCTTATACTCTGAGAGATCAGTTTTTAATTTCAAAAAGACTAACCTGGGTAATGTTTCCAAAAAGTTTCCATTTTTTGGTGAGTAAAGAGTAATGTGCAAAACCAAACTTGCCAACCACAGCAATATTCTGTCCAAGCTTATCAATAGCTGAAAACTAATTTAAAAAAAAAAATTAAGAACTCTTCCTTGCAAACCTATATACTTATATTAAGTATAAAGAGTTTAGCATTGTTGTGTCAGGCAAATAGACTATTAATGTTTGCTAAGTGAATTAAATATAAATTGCTAGATCAAAAAATCTAAGTATTTATATACCAGTTACATTTCACCAAATCATAGATGTTAATATGCTAACAATGTACAAGGGATCAAGTATTAAAATTTTACTATTATCAGTGTACCCACTGAAAAAGGCTCAATTCCCAAAATGCCTCTTGCAGCAAACACTATCCAAATAAAGTTAACACCAACAAAATAACAAATAACTCACCCGTATAGGCCAATTGCTCTCTAGATAGGTGTTGGAAATCTACAGAAAATAATACATCAGTTTGGTAAGACTTCTGAAACATATTTAAACTTAAAGCACTTAAAGCATTAATGTCACAGTATGAGATTCATTTTCCTGTACAGTGTTTAAAGTGTTCCCGAATAGGGGGTATTACTAGCAGAGTACTTGGAATTTACCGTTGAAATACCAGCCCATATTTCACATCTCCTGTCTTGACCATTTCATTATCATTATGAGTGGCTAGACATGAGGCTTTCCCACACTGCTTTTTCTCTACACTGTTTTTATTTAAATACTGAACAAGCAATAAATACAGACTGACAAAAGACTTTGAGAACCAGCCATGAGGGCAAGCAAGAATTGTGGAAATAAAGAGTTTGAGAGCCTCAGCAAGAGTTTTGATTTGCTTTAATGGAGGTATTTTTATTACTTTGTCTTCTGACTAAAATAGCAAAATACTGCTTATAAAATTTAAACAATATAAAAATGTACAAAGTACAAAATGAAATTCTATTCTATCACTGCTCCAGGGATAACCACTGGTTAGTCTTTATTCTCTCTCTAAACATCCATACACATGTAAGTGTGTGTCTAAGCTACTGTTTTTTACTGGGGTATTCAACCTAATCTGTAAGAACTTTGATTTACAGATATTAACTCTTAATCTGCAATGTAAGCGGAAATATACCTTCCTCCCATGTCGTCTGTCTTACATCTCTGTACATGGTGTCTTTTTATCACTCTAACAAGAATTTTAAGCCTAAAAGATTCTTCCATAAGACTATCAATGTAGATGAAGAAAATTCTAGCTTTACTGAGACTGACCTCTCCACTAGCCTCCTGATTAAGCAGTTTTCATGAGCATGTGGTGAGTGTGGTGTGAAACTTAACAGAACGATAGACAGAACAAGGGAAAGAGTTTTCTGTTCCTGGAATAAAAGAACCTCAATTTATCCAAATTCATTTTCATTGTACTCCAAGTATTACATATTTAAAAAAAAAAAAAAAAGCCAAATTAAAAAGGCAGTACAATGCAATCAATCCAATAAGATTCTTTGTGTAATGTGAAGACCAAACAAAAATCAAGTAAAAATACACTGAAAACATCTGTATTAACCTTGATAAAATTTACTCATGAAACTGTTAGACTTCACTTATTATCTAGTAAGTCAACCTAAAATCTAAGTAAATTAACAACTTTTGGTTCTGTTGTTAGAAGTTCTCAACTCCAGGGCCGGTTTGTGAAAGCCCACCTTGCAGAATTAAGGGTAACAGTATATTGATATATGCTTGAAAAAGGCTTAACTCATATCTTAACAGATTCGCTGCACCACACAGGCCAGTTAATAAAGTTCCCTATGACGGGTGATGTCAGTTCAGGGGCACGGTAATCTGAGGCAATGATCAGGTGGTGACAGAAGAGTTCCAAGTAGTTTTGTGCGAGCCTGTGTTTGGATGAAGAAGATCAAAACAGTCACCTGAAGAAGGATGTCCCTGGAGTATAACTGAGCCAGCCGTCCAGAACATTAAAAAGAACCACTTCCCTTGAACCCTGGTGTTTCCTAAGTATTTATGAAACGTGGGGTGGGTGAAGTGTGAGCTGGGATCTCACTGCCAACATGGATTCCAACTTGAAGGGTTTCTAACCATGGGCACCAAGGTAAAATTTTATCATATGGTCCACACTCTAATGAGTATCTGTAGGAGAAAAAAAACTTTATTCTTTTAACCTCTAAAAATGTAGGAGGTGCCACAAACTACAAATGGTTTATTTTCAAAGCTCAAGTTTAAGTTTAAAATGAAGCTTTACTTCTGATGCAGTTGTGTGTCTGAAGATGCTATGAAAAGTGAAAATGAAATTTTCATTTTCTCTAGTAGGTCACATTTATTGATCTATGTGTCACCTGAGCTTTGAGCTCTACCCCTAACACTGAGAACAGGAAATGGCAGAAGTAAGGCAAGCGAAGCTAATGAATCATGAAGAAGTCAGGCCAGGATTGCATACTCAGGGCATAAAAGTCACGCCACGCCACACCACTGGGAGCCTGAGTGCTAAGGTTCAGAATCTCCATTTTTAACATCTTAGGATTCCTGAGTCTTTCAAAAAACCTCAATCTACCTTCCCCCTCCCCCCGCCGCCTTAAAGTCATTTTGCTAAAACCCTGTCTCCTACCTAGACTGCTTTTGTCTGTCACGGGTGAGAGCCATCCTCCTAGCAACACCTGATCTGTGCTGAATACCACACCTGATACATCTGAGACCCCTCAGAAGGACTACAAATCATTTATAAATGAAAGAGCCTTTAAAATCCTCTGTTGACATCCTTAGCATATTTTGTGAAGCTTATTTTTTCCAAATAGCCAGGTTAACTATAAAACCAACATTTCAGAACAGTGGATGATAATGATTCATGCACCCTTCAGAAATAAATGTTTATATCATGCAAAGTACTGAGTGCTAAAATAAACGGCAGTCCAAGAAGGAATACACCCTAAAACCATGAGGGCTTTGTTTTAATTTCACATTATTTGTGCTCCATTTGTCAACAAACTACTCTCAAAGTTTTTAAAATCTGTAGCTAGGAAAACTAAATTTAAACACACACACGTGCGCACGCACGCGCACGCACACACACACACACACACGAAAAGCACCATTTCTACCAGCAGCTACCAACCCTGCTGCTGACAAGTATGTATGTGTTTTAAGTTAAAGAAAAAAAAAAGGGGGGGGCGCCTGGGTGGCTCAGTTGGTTAAGCGACTGCCTTCGGCTCAGGTCATGATCCTGGAGTCCCTGGATCGAGTCCCGCATCGGGCTCCCTGCTCGGCAGGGAATCTGCTTCTCCCTCTGACCCTCCCAACCCTCCCCCCTCTCATGTGCTCTCTCTCTCAGTCTCTCTCTCTCAAATAAATAAATAAAATCTTTAAAAAAAAAAAAAAGGAAAAATAAAAAACCATATTTAACATAGAATCTTCTGATCAGGAAACTAACAAGTGTAAGGTAGAAGGTCTAAACAAACAAACGAAAAATCCAGTTGTCCAGATGAGGAACAGAGAAGCAGAATTAGTTGGAGCTCATTTGATGAACTCTAAGCTGTGTAAGAATACAAAATATAAATTGCATAAACAAAGTCACTTTGATGGAGGATGTGGGCATTTATCCCAGATAAGAGCATATGCTGAAGGAGAAATTAAACAGGCACCCATTTTTCTTCAGGGAATCATTACTAATGGTTAAAAAGCCCAGAAGGTAAAGCATTAGCATATATGGACACTGTAAACCACCAAACCAAAACACTCCTATGATGCTGCACTGACGCATTTGGCTAGACTGCCTGCAAACAAAGTATAGGGCAAATTGTAATGAAATGCTGCCTATTTCAAGAGGCACATTCTAGGTCTTAGCTCAAGGTCAACAGTACATTACATGATTCAACATTTAATACCTACAGGTCTTACAACAGGTTAGACGGTTACTTTACTTACGGTAAGCATAAGTCTGTCACTGCTTAAGCAGGACACTGCTCTGCTATGTGACCTTGGCAGTCGCCTAACTTCTCTGAGCCTGTTTCCTCAATGTAACAAATCCAGTTGGACTACATGATCTCTACGGTCCTTCCAGCTCCAAAAATTCTATGAGTCTATTATAACTTAATTGTTTTGGGGAATACAGCTCTGACATGGTTTTTATGAGTTAAATAAAAAAAATAAAAATAAAAAAATTGGTAAAGCTAGAGTCAAACAAGTTCATCTTTCTGAATAGTTTCGATATCTAAAGAACAGAATCACAAAAGAATCGTGCTCATATCTACTTTGTCTAACGTGCTAAAATCAGTGTGATACGCTACTAATATGGGATACTTCAGAGGTGGCTAAGAATCACAGAATCATGGAGTTTTTGAGCTGGAAGGAAATTAGATTTTTGTTATTGCCTGATGGATTTTTGAGTTCCAGACCTACCTTCTTTGATCCTCTGCTCTACTTGGCTCTCTGGCAACACAGACCTGGCTAGGCAGAACTGGCATTGACGCTAGGTCAGTGTAGAGTGAATAGTTCAAAGTATGGGGAAATGAAAATAGCAGAGGAATGGCTATAGGAGAGAAGGGAGCAGTGGAAAATTTTAGTCAAGGAGGCAGCCGATGCAGTTTTATTTCATAACTGTTACTACTTATCAAATGGTATGCACACTGAGTTTATGAGCTTATTAATGTCAGTTAGATACATTTTCTTTGCGTGTACACCACATGTCAGTGCAGGAAACACTCCTCCTTCAACGTTTCATATACTGACCACTCATGTCTCTCATCATCTCCACTCAAAGTCAACTGAAAGTAACATGGGAGCTGAACGAGCTAATAAAGTAACAGCACAGAATGCAGAAGGGGGCTCAAGAATTGTGGAAAGAGAACCCAATGAAAAGAAACCAATGCAAGAGCAGGCTCTGATGTACCTAAGACACTTTGGTATCAGCGGGGTAAGGAAGACACTCAGGACTTCCACAACTGTGTATGCAAGTTTCTTTCAAGAAACTTCAATTTATTGATTTACGCAAGTTAATTTTATTTGGTATCAAAATTCAGAATTGATTTCCACGTTAAATGCCAATTTATCAGAATTATTAAAAGAAACGGCTAATTTAAAAGTTATACCAGAATAAGTGATTTGGAATAAGATTTATGTAATAATAAAATTATTAATAATAAGGTTCTAGAGTGTGACCGCAAGTCTGCAATCTGGGTTTAAAGTCAGGCAGTTAACCTCAACACGTACCCATTAGGACTACGAGGTCAGCTGCCCAGGGTCCTAATCAACACTGTCACTTCCCATGAAATCTCTACACTTTGCCTATGCAAATCCACAGAGCTGAATTTATACCAGAAAGCGGGGTGGGGGAACGGAAGTAGTATCAAGTTGTGCTCATTCAGAGGGCAAAGCATAAACTTGCAGTTTTTGGACTCGTGGGCTTAAAGCAGGCGGGGATCCGTGCTACATCAGTGGCAAGAGAGGAAGAAGACAAGAAGACAGAAAAGCAGAAGAGAGAGGTGACAGTCAAAAAGGTTAAGAAGTTTCTCAGTTTTCTAACGCAACAGAAGAAATACGTAAACCTCCAGTCCAGGCGCTATCTCCCCAGGACTAGGTCAACGGTCAACAGTCACTGAAGACTTACCTGTACTACATGCCAGTGCCGGTGTCCAAGCAAAGTGCTTAAGCCCTGAGACTCCAAACCGCTGTCCGCAAAGGGGCTCTTGCCGGCACCAGCCTTATGCTCAGAGTGTGCTGAGCAACTCCTGGCACTCTGGATTTGTGAGGCCTCGCCACAGTTCAAGTACAACCGATCCTCCCCCTGAAGTAGCACTTGCTCCTGGTTACTCTAGATGAGGGAGAAAGGAAGCGGAGGGCAAAGGAGGAAAGCAAATAAAACCACCTGATATCAGGTAACGGAAAACCAGTAATACCTTGATTTGGTTTTATCATAGGAAATGCACCATGTATCTCAATGTCGCTTTTACTCACAGACGACAAGACTACATAATGATCTCATGCACCGTTATATTTAGAGGGAAGAGGCAAAAGTTTAACGATTACTTCCCAGGGCAAACCAAATTTTTGCCGAAGTCTGTTTTATCATAGATGCCAAAATGTGACCCAGTTTACGACGACTACAAGAGTATCTTTTCATTATTACTCCAAAATGGCAATGCTATGAGAGCTTTTCCATCTGAAAACTGAACAGAACTAATTATCTACAGTTTACAAATGAGTTTCACATAAAATACCTCACAAATGGTGGCAAGAAGACATATCTGGTCAGTTTGGGTGTGTGTGTGTTCACCATGTGCCCACCACATGGCAAGAAGGGGAGGACTGTGGACGGGGATACCAGATGCTAAGGATCTTTAAACCACAGGGAGGAGGAAGAGTAGCCCCAGTCTGTGGTCCTGGTTCAGAACAATTCAATACTCACTTGGGTAAATGCTTGGTTAGTGCCAAGGACTGTGCCAGGCTCTGAGGGTATTTAGATTAATAAGACAATTTCTCCTCTTAGTGATGATGCCCTGGCTCTCAGTTAGAAGGCCAGTATTCTCAATCGTGGGCATATTATTCACTGACTATTCCATCAAGCAGAAGAGCACCTCAGCCCCTCATCTTTCCATGGTAGTCCAAATGTGGTCTTGACATAAAAATCCTAAAATTTGCCTTTAAATTATAATTTGGGATGGGGGAGGGGAGGAAGAATTACTCTACTCTTGTTTTTCTGGGGATCCTTATTCTTCAACTACAGTCAAGAAGTCTCAGATCCAGGCTACTGTCATATTCTTTCTCAATGTATTGTAACTGTAAATGTTAATTAGAAACTGGTTCCGAATATTTAAAAGCCCACTGATGGCAGATATTAAGGCATACGCTTCTAACATGTAACACCATTATTATATATTAACAATACAGGATATTAATATGTTCTTTCAGACTGATAAAACATGAGGAGTTTATATTACAATCTGGGGCAGTGTTTCCCAAAGCAGGTTTCTAGTCATTTTTTTTTCAAAGCATTCCTTAGAAATTCATAGTTAAATAAGGCTAGGAACACTGTTTTTCATATACCAATTCCTGGATTTTTATGATGCACATTAGCATATTAAAGACCCCAGAGTCCTATAATAAAGAAATCTGCAGCTTTAATTTCTTTATTTCATTTGATGAAATAGTACTTTTACATGACAAAAGAACTTTTCTTTATTCTGTGTATATGCTACTGATTCTTCTAAGTAGTGCCTTGTGGAACACACTTTGGGAAATTTTATTTAAAAAGAGACTAAATTAAGTTATTCAAGTAAATCTGTAAATGCTGCTTTCCCTCAAATTGCTTGTGATCCTATTAAAAAAAACAACAAAAAACAAAAGCTGCTGAGAAGTAAAATTTTGGTGTAAATTATTATTAAGAAACACAAGAATCACAAAAAATATACAAAAGAAGATAATCCACCAATTTTAGGAGAAGAATCTGATAGTCTACTATGAAGGCCACTAAAAATAAACAGTTGTAATTTAAAACACTTACCATACAAGGGTTTACAGTGAGTACACTCTTGATAAACTGAAACAACAGAATGCCAGGCTGTTTAACTATACTCTTGGAGTCGGACTCAATTCCAGTGTTGTGAGCACCAAATCCACTGACTACCCATAGGTGATAGCCTTCTGCACCCCAGCTCTTGGAGAAGGGGAAGAAAAATCAGGTCAATGAGGTTTGTTATCCTTTCCTAGCTTCAAGTATTCAAATCCTGAAACAACCAACAACAGCATTACCAATGACTTCTAAAGACTGGAGAAACTATGAGAATCTGTAGCCCTCTCCAGTGGAAACCACCATCACCGCTCTCCACCTGGAAGAGTGAACACACTACATACCAATCTTCACCCCAAATCCTAAGAAATGCCGACTGCTCTCTATAACTTCTCCATTAATTTAACTGCCTCTCAAATACAAAGAAATTCCTTGCAGAGGAAGACCCATGTGACCCTGCTGAAACTTGACAAAGCAGCACCCAAAACAGATGTAGTCCTGTACAGAGCAAAGAACACTCAAATGGAAGCTACGAGACTAAGGTTTTCATTCCAGCCAAGCTGCCATCCTGCTGCAGTACCTTGGTTAATTTACTTGGTTTTCTCAGGGTATACGTTTCTTCCTTTACAAAATGAGAAGGTTCAAATAAACTCTCCAGGGCCAATTTTAATATTCTGTAACTACATTCCATGATAGCTTTTTAGTTTTTTGTTTTTGTTTTAAGGTCCCAATCTACAATGTCAAGAAAATAGTAGAGGGAAAATAAATTGTTGCTAAATTTCAAAAGCTTCATAGAAGTTTGGCTCTCCCCCAATAAAAGTTGAACAGTTAACTAAAATGCTTTGATTCTTAGTTTGTGATTAAAATATCAACTTAGTGAGGCTAAGAACACTGGTTCTTACATGCCATTCAGAAGCACTGAGGGGCAGTTATAGAAATCATTTGTTCAAAAACTTATTTTAAAATATGGAGGTGGAGCTAGACAGCAAATGGGCTCCTTGGTGCCACTACTCAAGGCAGCCATGGTGGTTTTATTCTTCAAGAAACCCGAGATCAGAAAATGCCTTCCTCTGTGGAGCAAGGAAGAAGGTAAATGAGTGAGCCTCACAGCCACTAATCTCACAAAGATGGCGCACAGAAGGGCTACAGGAAGAAAATGTTCTTATGTAAAGACAGGGGTTACACCTCACTGTTTTCTACAGAAACTCTTAAAAATATGTAATAAATAAAAATACTGTTAACAACAGTGACTTTAATTCCCTTGACAGATATCTATGGAAAGTTTTAAAAATATGCTCAAATAATGTCAAATTCCTCAGGAAAAACACCCAATGAACAGTTCACTTCATGTTAAAAGAAAAGAGACTATGAGAAGTGGGTGCTAGTGAGTCACATAAGGAATTGAGGTATGCTCTGGAAAAAACAAGGCCTGATTTGAATAGTCATTATGTTCACAAAGATGGCGGGGTGTGCTAGACACATACAAGCAAAACCAAAAGCAAGTAAGTACTGAAAATTGGGCAGCCTGATTTTTAAAAATACTTTTATCAAAGCAAGAGCTGTATAAGAAGAATCTGCTGAGATTAAAACAGCTTTGTAATTTTATCAGGCCAAGAAGAGAAATAAAGGGCAGAAGAAAAATCAAAGTTTCTCACACTACAGAAATATATACATTATATATATGTATACATATGTGTATACATATATGTATATATGATCTACACACAAACACTTTTTTTTTTTTTTTAAGTAGGGTCCACATGCCCAGCATGGAGTCCAATGCTAGGCTTCAACTCACAGACCCTAAGATTGAGACCTGAGCTGAGATCAAGAGTTGGACATTTAACCAACTGAGCCACCCAGGCACCCCACACTATACCAGTATTTTACAGAAAGTACTTACCATAGAGTTGATCTTAAGGGGATCTTTTTTGGTACCATCAGACCTATAACTGTAACAGAATAGAAACTCGATTTAAAAAAGTGTTCTATTACATGTAATATTTGGCTTTAGTTTTTTAAAAACTCAAATTGATTCTGTTCCTTTAAACAGAAACACATAATAATGCATGAAATAGAGGAGACTGCTGGTTGATATACCTAGGTAGATCACCTAGACATAATCTTTCAGGTCCTGAGTAACTTCTTGAGAGGGTCATGCAGTTTGGGAAGGAGTATTCACTTTGTCAGGACTGAGGTTCAGAGTAGCATAAGGAGTGGGCAGAGATATCAACCCAACAAGATAATATAATTTTCCATTTCCTACTAGTTACTTATGTACATGGCTTATTGTTCTTATTAAATCATAAGCTACTTGAAAGCAAAATGTATCTGATTTAGCCTTGAATCTAACATGCTATCATATGTACCTAAGGGGTTCAACAAACAAATGCATTTTACCGAATAAACACTGAATTTTAAAAGGATGGATGTTTAGAGAATCAGCACATTCTGAACAAATTAGTTCTGAACCTTACGAATTGTTTTGGGGTTAAGCATCAAATAAGGCAGAAGGGTAGCTGTATGACACAAAATTTCTGTATATGTGTATTTTCTCGGAGATAAATGGAGTTATTTTATCTAAAACTTGTCTTTATTCACTCACGCAAAATCTCCTCCAAGTGTACAAATCAGCTGGGCTCCAAACACACTCCATAAAGAAAGACCTCCATTTTCCCAGGTCACTATTACAACACTATTGTCAGGAGACCATTTGACCAATTTAACAGCTCCTGTTTTGTTCCAAATATCTGTTAAGAAATTGTGAGAAGAGTTAAAAACAAATGATTCCTTCAGAAACACTTAGTATTTTTTTTATAATCTATACTTTTTCAAGTTGAAATGAATAGAAAGACATGTCTGCTTCAAATAATGAGATGAATCCTACTCATTTAAGGTCACATAAAATGAGTAAGGCCATTAGCCTTGATTGAAGCAGAACAAACTCACCTGCCAAAAAATTTAAAAGAAGTGAGAGCCATTTTGGGCCACTATCACCCCGAGTAACTATAATTGTGTCGTTTTAAAAGTCTTTGGCTTTGGCCAATTCAGTTTCTGTAAAATGGGGATAATGCTTCCCTTCAATGATTCAACACTAAATGTCAAAGTAGTTTGCAAAGTAGAAAGTGTTTTAAGATGTAAAATAACGTCGTACCACTATCTTCATGCTCTAATGGCAATATTCCAGGGATCCAAGTTAAAATAAATTGAAGTTAAACTTCTATTAGGATTACGTAGGTAAACTCCAGCTTGAGTACTCCAGGCGTTCATATCATCTTTTAACTAATAATTGTTCTTTCAATCCCATAATTTCACTGTGTAGTAAAACCCAAGTTTCCCTACTGCAGAGTATTTTCTGTCAGCAATTCAAAACCAGCTATCGTTATCACTTTCTTTAAAATTCTTTTCATTTGCAGTATTAATACATTTTGGCTATAAAACACAGAAGATCTGCTACCAAAGGGGAGGTATATAGATTTTAGTCTACAGAAGACAGGTTTGGTTAACAGAGAGGGACTCCCTTCTGCCTATGTTTGAATCCTCACATTAGCAACCCCCACCATAATGAATAACCCTGTTATTCTTGCAGATGAAAAATGGGAATATACATAAGAAACATCATATACTTTACACCTGTCCAGGGGAGAAATTTAAAAACAAACCAAGGGGGCGCCTGGGTGGCTCAGTCGGTGAAACGTCTGCCTTTGCCTCAGGTCATGATCTCAAGGTCCTGGGATGGAGCCCGCATCAGGCTCCCTGCTCAGTGGGGAGTCTGCTTTCCCTCCCCATCTGCCTCTCCTCACCTCTCATGCTCTCTCTCACGCATGTGCACGCTCCCTCTCTAATAAAATTTTTAAATAACAAAAATAAAAACAAACCAAGAAACACAAAATCAAATTGAAGTTTACAAAATGAAAGCAATTCCATGTGCAAGAAAAAAAATATGGGTATTCACTATCATAAAAGGATGTTAACTGAAAAGGAGAGGTTATAAACAGTGTACCTATTACCCCACGTGAAATATATATACATATGCATATAATATGCATACCCACTTTCCAAGCGTTATGCACATATTAAAATCTAGTTGCAGAGATCTATAATAAAATATTAATGGTGGTAAATCTAATCTTCACGTGTCAGGATTACAGGAAATTTATCTAGGTGGTAACAACCTACAATGAACGTAGATTTTGATATAATCTGCATATTGCGAAAAATATTAAAAAGTAACCCACAGATGTTTTGTTACAGAGCTGAACCTACAAGAAAGAAAGGGGTCCAGAAGCCAAAAGAAAAGAGAAAACCTAAAATGAGATTGGTTAGTACCTGGGTTGAGAGTAAAGGGCTGGAAGCAGGGAGCGGAGAAAGCTTGGAAATACAGGGATAGGAGGATGGGATGAGACCGAGCAATGACGTCCTATAGGAAGACAAAGACGGCGTCTGAGTCCAGCATGACTTTGGGAGAAGAGAAGCTGAGGCATCACGCAAGGACTCCTGAGGCACCACGGCCAGTGAAACTCAGCCAATGCAGCCTGAAGGAAACAAGGAAGCTCATCCCTGCTTCAGATATATTGTCCTCCTACAAGTCTCCTATAGTAAGCAGGTTTATAGCCTAAAGCAAGCTGGCAGAATTTGGAGGGAGTCAGTAGGTAACCAAAGGGAGAAATGGCATTCCAAGAGCCTGAGAAAAGAACAATCTGGAGAACTCCATACAGTGCTCAACAGAAGCAGTGAGGTGCACTTCCTGCAATGACGGACATGTCCTCCTTGCTGGGTGTAAGAGGCAGGCCCTAGCTACACGGGGCTACTGAACATGTAAATGTGACCACGCAACTAAAGAAATAAAGTATTTTTTTTTTAAATTTCAATTAGTTTAATAAAAATAGCCAAATGTGGCTGGTAGCTACTGGGCAGGGCAACTTAAGTATGGATAAAAAAGTAACAAACAGGGGCGCCCGGGTGGCTCAGTCGGTTAAGCATCTGCCCTCGGCCCAGGTCATGATCCCAGGGTCCTGGGATCGAGCCCCATGTCGGGCTCCCTGCTAAGCGGGGAGCCTGCTTCTCCCTCTCCCTCTACCTGCCGCTCCCCCTGCTTGTGCTCTCTAATAAAAAATAAAAAATCTTAAAAAAATAATAATAAACAGATAAAAGGGCCAGAAATAACAATCAAAATTCATATCACTCTATTCTTGCAGGATGCAAATCTGTCTTTACAGAAAAATACATGCAAGCCTTTAAAGGCTATCCAGTGAGAATGATAAAGACTTAAGGAGCAAATTTCTATTTCTGGCAGGAGAGCAATTAGACACCTGAAATGACTCTCCACACTGAAACAACGAAAATGCTGAATAGAACACTGGGGCGCTTGGGTAGCTCAGTTGGTTAAGCATCTGACTCTTGATCTCGGCTCAGGTCATGATCTCAGGGTTGTGAGATCGAGCCCTGCATCCGGCTCCACACTGGCCATGGAGCCTCCTTTGGATTTTCTCTCCCCCTCTCCCTCTGCCCTTCCGTCCTGCTCGAGTGCACATTCTTTTTCTCTCTAAAAAAAATAAAATGTTGAATAGGATACTTAAACACCTCAAAACAACTAAAAATTCTGGGAGGTAAGTGAGTGTACAAAGGGCTTCTGCCCTGAATTTTTCTGCCAAACCCTGGAGCCCCTGACTTCTATTTCTGATGACTCCCAGCACATGAGGGACAGGAGATCAAGCTCAGAGCTTGGCCAAGGCAGGGTATCTAAGAGAAGATACCACGTAATGGGTGGGGCACAGAAGGCTACATTCATGGTGTAAGGAAGAATGAGAAATAAACTCTATCATGTGGAAGGTAAAGAAATAGCAAAGGATACTTTGTTTTGTCCCAAGAATGGAAAATAAAGAATCTCCCCTGAGAATCTGCAACCACAAGTCAGTCCTCACTCTAATTTGTAATTTGTACAACTTGTATGATTAAAAAAAAAAATTGCAAACAGAGAATATAATGCAAATGGTCCAGAATGATGTAGTACTCTCACGTAACTTGCCATAAACACACACAAACCCTCTTTGGAAAAACTCAAATTCAATTTAGGTCACAAAGCATTCAAACAAGTAAGTTTGAAGGAAATTAAGCAGCTCTCAGTAAAAAATTCTAAAATATATAAACAAATTCATGAGAACCCAAACTCAGAAAGAAGATTTCAGATACTGAGACTAACAAAGAATATAAAAGCCATTTTTTAATACCTAAGAAAAGAATATTGAAACTAGGAGCAGGATGCATACAGATTAGAAAAGAGCTAAGTAAACCCTCTGGAAATAAAAAATACAGTAATTAAAAATGGACAGATTAAGTAGACTATTAAACATAAATGAAGAAAGAATTAGTGTATCAGAAGACAGGGAAAAACCTTCTAGAATACAGTCCAGAGAATCAAAAAAATGAAAAATGTTAAAAGGCAGGTTAAGGAACCTGTAAAAAGTACAATGTCTGATCAGATTTCCAGAAAAAGAGATTAAACAAGAGGCAATATTTAGAGAAATAATGGTTGAATATTTTCCAGAAGAGCTGGACAATATGAATCCTCAGATCCAGCAAGCCTGAATCTCAAACAAGATTTTAAAAAAAGGAAAAAAATTAGAAAATTCTTCACCTTCCAAATCACAGACGAAACCACCCCAAAGACAAAGAAAAAGTCTTAAAAGTAGCTAAAGAGAAGAAAATCCAATCTCCTGAAAAGGAAATATAACTCGACCAGAGTTCCCAAGAGCAACAGTGAAACTAGATGGTAACAGTAACGGTCCATCCAAAATTGTATAAAAAAGTTAAACCATAATTAAATTACAAGGGCAAAATACACACATTTTCAGATCCCACCCCTCCCCCCAAATTGAGTGTATCATCATAAAAAACTTCACTAAAGAAAATTCTGAAGAATGTACTGCAGACAGAAAATGGTCTCAAGTGGAAGGTGTGAGGTGTTAAAAAAGACATGATGGGGAAAAATACTGGCATACATGTGGGTAATACTAAGTCAACATTAACAGTTACATATTTAATGTTTCCTGAGATTTTGACATGAGACACCTTAGCTTCCCCTCCTTGAGGCTAATGAGAATTTTATTACTGAATTAGATTTAGATGGGTGCCCTCAATTTTTCTGACTTTTTTTTTGACCCAAACATCAGAGAAGTTTGTATAGTTATACAGCAATTATTCTTAATATAGGAGCATATCTAAATTTGGGAGAGGAACAGAACAGTTTGAAAAGGGTCCCAATTACTAACCCACATATAGAACACAGTACAATATCAAATTCATGAGACATGTAGTAATGAGATTCTACAGTGACCTCTGCAAAGGTCACTGGCTTAAAAACATATTGATTCATTCATCACATTTGTTAACTATGTGCCTCTCACTAAACTGAACTTGCTTGGTGTAAAGAGATAGATAACATCCTACATTCTTACCATGAAGCTAGCAGAAAATAAGACCTGTAAGCTGCTAAGTTCAATAAAGCATTATCAAAAAGAAAGATGTTATATGCAAAATATAATGAGGCACAGGAGCGAATGGTAATCTGCCTAGTTCACAAAATGAGATTTCATTTAAGCTTGGAAGACCAATATATACAGACCCTCCCTATAGAAATATAGGACATTTCAGGTAAAGAGAACAATAGGAGACAATAGCTGACTCTCAAGAATCTGCAGATAGTTTGGTAAAGTGTCAGACTGCAGTTCCTAGGTCTATGTGCAGCGTATCCCTGAGACAATCTTCAAGAGAAATACAGTAATATATAGTATCTGATGAACACAATGTAAATCATTAGCTCCAGGGAGTTCACAGCTGCAACATGAGATTGCAACTACATTTATTCTGATGCTGTTACACCTTTGTGAAGATGGCTTTTTAGGAGTTGTTGAAAAAGTGTCATGTGAAAATCAATGTGGAACAGGAAATATGGCTGACTGTACCCAATCGGACTCCAAGGTTTGAGAAACTGTACAGTGTCCAATAGGCACAAACATCCTATTAGCAAAAAATATTTTAAGAATAAAAACAAAATATTATTTTTCTTTCTATTTATGTGTATTACTTTTTGAAAATGCTACTACAGGATTTAGACCTAACTACTTAATAAACAGAACTTTTGGCATTTAACATAGAGGTAGTGTGGGTAAAATTATGGAGACCCTAAGGGCTGAGTGAACCAAGAAATGCTGCCAGAAATAATCAGCAAAAGACCTTACATGCAACCTGTGTGGTAGACACTGCTGGTTGGTTAATGCCACATCTATTTCCATCCTCGTTCTCCCTTGCCCACTTCTACCATAAAGGCTAGGAAAATCACAAGGTTAGCTAATGAGACATAATTATGGCCAATCAGATGTGAGTGGAAGATAGCTAGAGCAGGCAGGAGGTGGGAATGCTTCTGAGAAACCTCGGCTTTCCTTATCAAAAAACCAAATATGCCGTTTCCTCCTTTCTTCTTTACTCAAATGCAGAAGTAATGCTTGCAGCTCAGAAGCTACCCGAGACCATGAAGGAAACACCAAATGAAGGCCAGCAGCAACTCATCTCTGGATTTCTTGCTAGCAGAGAAAATAAACCCTATTTAAGCCATAATACCTTGGGTATTCTGTTAGTTTTGGTCAAAGCATTTCCAATGACAAAGACTTCAGACTTAATCCTATGAGGGTCCACTCAAGATTCACTAAGGGGTTCAGAAAGACACTGTTTTGTTTACTGCTGTCTATCCACCAGTT
Source organism: Neomonachus schauinslandi (assembly GCF_002201575.2). Taxonomy (NCBI): domain Eukaryota; kingdom Metazoa; phylum Chordata; class Mammalia; order Carnivora; family Phocidae; genus Neomonachus; species Neomonachus schauinslandi. Next base: position 5,931,387 of record NC_058415.1, read on the forward strand.
AGAGCAGTGTCTGGCCTACAGTATGTATTTGATAAGGATTTGCTGAATGAATAGGTTGAATTGGAAGGCATAAAATAACAAAGGCAATAAAATCAGGTAAGAGACCAGAGCAAAATCCCTGGGCCACACGAAATACAGTTATATGTTTTAACTGTATTTGACCTACAGCATGCATCATTTAAAATCCAATCACTACACATACCATTACATGTACATTAAAAATTAAAAATAAGAAAAAAAAGGACTCACCAGGATACTGTTTTGCTGTTAGCTCTAGTTTATGAGACAGCAGCATAGCTCCAGTGGTGTTATCTATTGTATAAACCTGTACAGATCCACTGTGAAAAACAAATAAGCTTTTAATGAAAAAAAGATAAATACAAATACAGAAAGCATTATTATGGAACTGTTATGTTCTGCTGGTAAGAGCGTAAACTAAACCAAAACCATTCTGTAAATAATTTGCAGTCTCATAAATTTGAACAAACGCATTATTTGTAATCCAGTAAAATTTTCCCTCTAAATATATTCCAGAAATATCCTTGTCTATGTTATCAAAAGCTATGCACAATGTTCACTATAGTATTATGTATAAATGCAAAACAACAGAAGCAACCTGAATGTCCAGCAAGAGAAAGGAAGCATAAACTGTGGAATACTCACATAGTAGTCTAGCTACAGCACTGACAGGACTTTATAGACACATGCATTAAAATAGATAGCCAGTATGTATATATGTAGTATAATTCTGTTTCTATTCAGTCAAAAACATTCAAAACATAGTAAATACACTTGTGGTAAAAATGCAACAAAGAGCTAATGGACACACCATCTCTGGTGGAGAAGGGGATATTAAAAAAGAGGGGGAAGAAAGGGGTTGCACCCGCCCTGGTAATGTGCTATTTCTCATGCTGGATGGTAATTTAGACAGATTTTCATTTTATTATGTTTTCTATCCAATACCATTTTTTGCATCTACACACTATATATGTTATTCTGTGAACATGGTATATATAATGATTTCATTTAAGAAATCTTAACAAGGGCCAAGTTTAGGAAGGGCCAGAAACCAAAACTAAAACTTTGTAATATTGCTTCTAAGCTACATTTCAAAATTGATCTATAATGATCATAAAAAATACCATTTTTGCTTACGGAACTATTTTCAGATCAAAAATTTAACACAAATGTTGTTCTGACCCATATCCAGCCTGGTCAGCTCTTCTCAAGGATCAGGACTAGGACTCAATAAAACACCTGCACTAAGAGGCCACTTGAACTTACCGCACAGCTCACTGATGCTGTGTTTTTAAATCTTTTTCCACTCTTGTTTCATTCTGGATAATTTCTCTTGCTATGTTTCTCAAACTTATTATTCTTTTCTTCTACAGTGTTTGATGTGGATCTTTTTTTATATCTTCCATATTTAATACTCAAAAGAGACCCTCTCCAGCTCTCTGGAGTTCCTTCTTTGTGCCACTCTGTTGTCTTTTGCTGTACGTCCTGAGTCCTCGCTGCTTTGGTCTCCCCAGATTTTCACTTCCCCATAACTCAGGCAATCTGCCAGGTTCTGTCTCCCCAGCCTCATGCTGCAGCCTGGAAACTCTCTCAAAGTAATTAAAGCTGAGGCATTTGTAGAATTTTATTTGTTTCCCACCTTTCAGGGTCTCGAACTCATATTGTCTTTTTTTTTTTTTTTTTAAGATTTTATTTATTCATTTGAGACATAGAGAGAGAGAGAGAGAGAGAGAAAGCATAAACAGGGAGAGAGGCAGAGGGAGAGGGAGAAGCAGGCTCCTCGCTGAGCCAGGAGCCCGATGTGGGGCTCGATCCCAGGACCCTGGGATCACAACCTGAGCCGAAGGCAGGTGCTTAACCATCTGAGCCACCCAGGTGCCTCCCTCGAACTGATATTGTCTTACTCTTCCATATTTTTGTCCATCTTCTTCTCCACGTGGGAGAGAGAATCTGATCTGTTATCCCACCTTAGGCAGAAGCCAAATGCCTGGGAATAGCTATCTTTCCAGACTACCTGCCCAATTAGACACTGCCAGCACTAAGTAGCTGGCAGGTATTTACTTGTTTTTCCTTTGCACCTGACAACTGTCAAGTGGGAACTCTGGGTTGCTGAGCCCTAACAAGTCAGTGAGAAGAGTCCGATATTTCTCATACAAGAAATAGGAGCTAAGTCAACACTTAAAAAAGACTGACAACTAACCTTTTATGTATTCTATGATGCCTGTATTATTTAAATTATTTTTATTTCCATTTCTCATTAACCCATTATAAGAGAAAAATATTTCTTCATGCATAGCACACTACTCACTAATAGAGATATGGCTATAGTCACAAGTGACAAAATTTAGTATCACTCATACAAGGACATTACTGCTCCATGGTACCCCGGCAAGTACACAACATCCCATGATAAAAATGTGTAACCAGCATTTAGTCAAACCCCCTTTTTTTTTTTAAAGACTGTATTTATTTCAGAGAGAGACAGAGAGACAGTGAGAGAGAGCATGAACGGGAAGGAGAGGGAGAAGCGGACTCCCCACGGAGCACAGAGCCAGACGCAGGACTCGATCCTAGGAGAGTTAGGTTGTAAGACTGATCCCCTTGCAAACTGACATCCTAGAAGAAAGTCACCTTCTTACAGAACTCGAAGGATACCAGCTACAACTGAGTGTTCAGGGCAATTAATCCTGGTAAGGGCTGGAAGACCAGAACTAGAAGCCACTGGTCTGTCACGTCACACAACTACAATCCAAAACTTCCACCCCAACCCGGGGGTCACACCAAAAAAAAAAAAAAAAAAGGCTGGCACTCTCCCAAATGAAGAAAAGTGAGATGACAGAGGCCGAAGGCCGAGATTCCACCTTCACTGCCCGAGGGAAGGGCCAGAGTACATCTCGTGGGCTCTCCCATCCAGCCCCGGTAGCCCCATGAGGCCACCCTGACTGCAGGCAGTGTGGTATGGGGCACCCCACTGCTCCTGTCAGATGCTCATGTGTCTGACTGGACTGGCTCAACAAGAACCAGCTTCAAGGTTCCAGTCATGACAGGTTTAGAGGAACTAAAAGCCACTCTGAGGGAACGAGACACATTCAGAATGCAGGACATTCTATAAACAACCAGCCTGAACTCTTAAAAAGTTAATGTCGTGAAAATAAGAAAAAAGGTGTACAGGTTGTTACAGGAAAAAGGTGACTACAGGGAAACAATAACAAAATACAAATCATTAATTCTGATTGACTCTGGTTAAAACAAGGAGCTATAAAAGAAAATCTGGTGACAACTGGGTTAATCTGAATATGGATTGAGAATTAGATCTTCTTTGGGATTTATCATAATTTTCTCATGCATGACGAAGATACTGAGTTATCTAAGAAAATGTTCCCCCTTTTCTGGAAACCAAGAAACAATGTAATGTCTGTTAAACAGCAAATCAGATAAATTATGATACATTCATATACTGGAGCACTATAAATCAATCAAAACATGATTTTCGCTACTGGCAAATCGCATGGATGAATTTCACAATGCTGACTGAAAGCAGCAAGACCCAAAACATATTCAGAATTCTATTCCCATAGAGTTCAAAATCAGGTAAAACCACATTATGCTCTTTAGGAATGCATGCGGGTGTGGTAAAACTATAAAGACAAGGAAATGATCATCACAAAGACAGGAAATTGGTTACTTTTAAGTGTTTGGGGAGATGGGAGTTGTGCTGTAGGAAGGAGCAGGGCGGAAACTATGATCAGCTTGCAAAACTCTATTTCTTAACCCAGTTGTGAACAGATGGCTGTTTGTATTATAATTATTTGTAAAACTGAATATTTGGACTATGCACTTTCCTGTATGTTTTTATTTTACAATATGAAAAAGGATATTATAAATTTTAAGCCAATTTATTTGACAGTAATATGAAAGATACCAATTCCTAGAAAAATATAACTTGCCAAAATGACTGAGGATCCTCAAAAGCTGAAAATAGAGCTACCATATGACCCAGCAATTGCACTACTAGGTATCTACCCCAAAGATACAAATGTAGTGATCCGAAGGGGTATGTGCACCCCGATGTTTATAGCAGCAATGTCCACAATAACCAAACTATGAAAAGAGCCCAGATGTCCATCAAAAGATGAATGGATAAAGAAAAAGTGGTGTGTGTGTATATATATATATATATATATATATATATATATATATATATATATAT
>NC_058415.1:5935624-5951633 GCF_002201575.2 Neomonachus schauinslandi
ATATATATATATATATATATATATATATATATATATATATATATATAATGGAATATTATGCAGCCATCAAAAGGAATGAGATCTTGCCACTTGCAACGATGTGGATGGAACTGGAGGGTGTTATGCTGAGCGAAATAAGTCAATCAGAGAAAGACATGTATCGTATGACCTCACTGACATGAGGAATTCTTTCTTTTTTTTTTTTTTAAGATTTTATTTATTTATTTGAGAGAGAGAGAATGAGAGACAGAGAGCACGAGAGGGAAGAGGGTCAGAGGGAGAAGCAGACCCCCGCTGAGCAGGGAGCCCCATGTGGGACTCGATCCCGGGACTCCAGGATCATGACCTGAGCCAAAGGCAGTCGCTTAACCAACTGAGCCACCCAGGTGCCCTGACATGAGGAATTCTTAATCTCAGGAAACAAACTGAGGGTTGCTAGAGTGGTGGGGGGTGGGAGGGATGGGGTGGCTGGGTGATAGACATTGGGGAGGGTATGTGCTATGGTGAGCGCTGTGAATTGTGTAAGACTGTTGAATTACAGATCTGTACCTCTGAAACAAATAATACATTATATGTTAAAAAAAAAAGAAAAAGAAGAAGAATATAGCAGGAAGGGAAAAATGAAGGGGGGGGGAATTGGAGGGGGAGACGAACCTTGAGAGACTATGGACTCTGAGAAACAAACTGAGGGTTCTAGAGGGGAGGGGGGTAGGAAGATGGGTTAGCCTGGTGATGGGTATTAAAGAGGGCACGTTCTGCATGGAGCACTGGGTGTTATACACAAACAATGAATCATGGAACACTACATCAAAAACTAATGATGTAATGTATGGTGATTAACATAACATAATAAAATTTAAAAAAATGACTTAGGAAAAGAGAAAATCTAAACCTTAAATCTACTTTTAAAACTGAATTAAATCAGTAATCCAAAAGTTCCCACAAAGAAAATTCTAGTCTCAGATAGCTTCATTGACAAATTCAAGCACACACTCAAAGATAAACAGAGAAAGTGAGGAACAGCTTTTCAATTTGCTTTCTGACACAAGCATAACCTTGGTTAATTAGCAGAGTAAGAAAAAGAAAAATTATAGGTAAAATGTGCTAATAAACATAGATTTAAAAATTCTAAACAAAATGTGACCAAATCAAATCCATAAATATGAAAAAATACTTTTCCTTCTTTCCTATACTAAGCTAAATTTACTTCTATTTCTACATTTATCTCCTGAGAAGCAGTGTGTTGGATTCATCACTTCACAGATTGAGTGTAAAGAACGTGATGATTTATACTATTGTATATTGTGTATTATTGTACACAATAGTGTAAACAATAGTGTATTATTTACACTAATCAAAATACTGTGATACTGAACTTGATGTAGCTAGAGGTAATACTAGACGTATGTTCTATAGAACTACTAAGTCTCATTTTGAGGGCAAAATGAAATTTCATATTTAAGAGAATTTTGAAGGCTAAAAAAGCACTATACATATTGTAAGGCATTACTATTAAGATTCTAATATAATCTTTTTACTTGCTCTAGAATATAAGCTCAACAAAGTCAGGTATCTTATTCTTTTCTAACATATCCCAAGTGCTTAGAATTGTGCCCGGTGCATGGGAGACACAAAGATATTTGTTGAATGAATAATCTGTATTCACTTTTACTTCTAAAACCTGCATTATCAGAATTAAAACAAGAAATTGATCCTATGTGTGAGCTTTAAATTTGCTCATTAAGGCACATCCACAAATTCAAAGGCAATGTCAACACTGATGTCTTAAAAAGGATTATTTTTTTCTTTCAAGATTTTATTTAAATTCTACTTAGTTAACACATAGTGTAGTATTAGTTTCAGGGGTAGAATTTAGTGATTCATCAGTTGTATACAACACCCAGTGCTCATCACAAGTGCCCTCCTTAATGCCCATCACCTGTCTAGCCCATCCTCCCCACCAATCTCCATTCCAGCAACCCTCAGGTTGTTCCCTACTGTTAAGAATCTCTTACGGTTTGCCTCCCTCTATTTTTATCTTATTTTTCCTTTTCTCCCCGATGTTCATGTTTTGTTTCTTAAATTCCACATGAGTGAAGTCACATGGTATTTGTTGGGGCACCTGGGTGGCTCTGTCGGTTAAGTGTCTGACTTCGGGTCAGGTCACGGTCTCGGGGTCCTGGGATCAAGCCTGTGCCTGCTCAACAGGGAGTCTGCTTGTCCCTTTCCGTCTGCCCCTCCCCCTGCTTATGCTCTTTCTCTCTCAAATAAATAAAACCTTTTTTTTAAAAAAAAGACCTCATACGGTATTTGTCTTTCTTCGACTTATTTCACTTAGCATAATACACTGTAGCTCCATCCATGTCATTGCAAATAGTAAGATTTCATTCTTTCTGATGGCTGAGTAATATCCCATTGTATATATACCAAATCTTCTTTATCCATTCATCAGTCGACGGACATTTGGGTTCTCGCCATGTTTTGGCTATCGTGGACATTGCTGCTATAAACACTGGGGTGCATGTGCCCCTTCGAATCAGCATTTTTGTATCCTTTACATAAATACCTAGTAGTACAATCGCTGGATCACAGGGTAGTTCTATTTTTAACGTTTTGAGGAACCTCCGTACTGTTTTCAGAGTGGCTGCACCAGTTTGCATTCCCACCAACAGTGCGAGAGGGTTCCCCTTTCTGTGTGTCCTCGCTAACACCTGCTGTTCCCTGTGCTGTTCTGACAGGTGTGAGGTGGTATCTCATTGTGGTTTTGATTTGTATTTCCCTGATGATGAGTGATGTCGAGCATCTTTTCATGTGTCTGTAAGCCATTTGTATATGTTCTTTGTGAAATGTCTATTCATGTTTTCTGCCCATTTCTTAACTGGATTTTTTATTTTTTGATTGCTAAGTTTGATTAAAGTTCTTTACAGATTTTGGATACTAGCCAGAAGAAAGGATTATTTTTAAAAAAAGAAAAATATCTTCCTGATCTTCTTTTAAATATAAGGAACTTAAATTTAGGCTGACTTAATCTTTTTAATATGTAACTCAAGTTACAAGTTCCTACCACTGAAGAAAAGCTCACCTTTAAAGCTTACCTTTAAAACACTCAATATCCTAAATCTACCCTTTAAATCTGTTTGCTTCAATCTAATAAAATGCTTTCAGATTTTATATTAAGGCTGATTCCTAAATTATGATAGGCATGAAAAAGTTTACAAGTATGTTTAGAACACTTTACATTTAAAAAAAATATTAAAAACAAAGCTCATTATTTTTGACGATGACTCTTAAAATGAAAAAGTCTTATCAATTACCTTGCACAACCAAATGCCATGAGTCGATACTTGTTATTTACTGCTACACAAGTTCCATCAACAACATCTTGTGGCCAAACTCCATGAAGCTGCTATAATAAAGAAAAATAATGGTTTTAAAAGTGCTGTCCAAATATACTGTAATCAGTATAATTCTCCTTCAATAAACATACAGTTTCATTCAACAAGTATTCAATAAATGAAATTATTAAGCTTATATGTTATTTTATTTTCAATACAGAAAACAGAATAGATTCAGCTCCACTGTATGTTTTTATTTGTCAAATCAAGGATGTCTTAGATTATAAATTCTAAGGCAAAGGTCATCATGACTATTAGTTTAATAAGCACAAAAACACAACACACTACAATATAGAACTATTTTTGGATGATTGCAACAGTAAACACTACAAGATCCAATTACAGCTCTGTTTAAAATACTATAGATTTTATTTAATTCCCAAATGAGCTATATAATCAATTATCTAAACATGGCATATCTGCTTCCTTTTTTGTAGGAATTTTAATTTTCAATTTTAATAATAAAACTACAAACTATTTTAGATGACAAAAAAGTGGTAAAGATAGCACTGAGCATTATTTCCCTGGACCACTGCTTAGATTAAAATTAACTGATTTCTGTAACAACTATTTTCCAGGTGCCCACTATTCGCCCATCACTGCTCTAGGTGCTGAGAATGTGGCAGATATTCAAAAACACCAAAATTCATGCCTTGTATCCTTGCCTTCTATTTGTTAGGAGGCGGTCAAGTTAAAAAAAAAAAATCGTACAGTATACTGAGATTGGTAAATACTACAGAAAAAAATAATAAAGCAATGATAAGAAACAGAGAGTATGGGAGAAGGATACAATATTAAACAGTTCCCCCCATGCAGGTACATTTTGGGGAAAGTACTCAAGGAGATGTAACAAGTACAGAGGCCCTACTGTAGTACCATTTAAGCATGTTCTGAGTACATCAAAGAAGCCTATGCAGATGGAGTGGAAAGCAAGGATGCAAGGAGGAGGAGGAGTAGCAGATGAGGTCACAGATGTAAAAGGAGGCCAAATTTATAGGGCTTTGAAAGCCACTATAAAAACTTCTTTGGCTTTTTCTCTAATTTATATACAGGGAGTTGTTGGGGTATCTTTAATTTTTAAAAAGTTTTCCATTATGAATAATACATTAGAGAAGAATACAAAAACCAAGATTGTAAATCTCAATAATATCACAAAGTGTGGAATTAGCTAGTACTCAGGCCAAGAATTATCAGTATCTAAAAGCCCCCCAACAGTGTCCCTCCTGATCAATATACCCTCACCCTACCACAGAAGTAACCAATATCTAGACTAAATTGGTAATCACTTCCTTCTTTTCCTTTAGACCAAGAACATGCATCCCTATAAACTCTAATTTAGAATGGCCTATGTTTTTATTTTTAATTTTACATAAAATAAAATCATAGCACATATTCTTTTGTGTCTAGGTGCTTTCACTCAGCACATTTGTGAGACCCATCCAAGTCACCACATACAGCCCTGCTGTTCGTGCTCACTGTAGCCTCACATACTGGGCTTAGCTCACTGGGCCTCCGCCTCCCTTGCCTGGTGATTCTTTGCGGTCTTGTTAACTGTCCAGAGCCTTCAGGCACATTTAAAATTTTTTTTCTCCAGCTTTTTTAGTTGTCTTAAGTAGGTTTTGTCCTAATTATCTAGTGCTACTAGATGGTTCTGAGAAGAGGAGTGGCATAATCTGACATATTTTAATACATCTGTTAAATGCATCAAAAATGCCAGACACAATTTTTACAAAGCACTTAAATAATGTCTAATATAAATATGTCATTAGTTTATTTCCCAATTACCAGTAGTATACATATGTATTCTCCTAATTTGTATTTTCTAACTTATTTAATAATGTTCATCTGCTTTTCATTATTTTTTAGATTCTTAATTTACTGGAAAATTTTCTTTAACCAAATACTAATAAAAAATGATAAAAGCTAAGGGGTGCCTGGGTGGCTCAGTCAGTTAAGTGATTGCCTTCGGCTTAGGTCATGATCCCAGGGACCTGGGATGGAGTTCTGTATTGGCCTTCTTGCTCAGCAGGGAGCCTGCTTCTCCCTCCAACTGCAGCTACCCCTGTTCGTGCGCACTCTCTCTGACAAATAAAATCTTTTTTAAAAAACTACAAAAGCTGATACTCATAAATGAATCACTTTTTTCAGCTCTCGGATTTTTGTTTTCAATAAAAACATTTAAATCCCAAACATAATTACAAATATACCTTGTAAAAAATTAAATTCCTCAAAAGCTTATTTATATTCTTATATATTGACATGTTACCACAAATGTACTATTTAATACTCTGTGAATAAAGATGATAATGAAAAACAGTTTTAGGAATATTAAAGCTGACACTATGTAGAAAACAATATGCCCTTAAAAATTTAAAATCTGGGGCGCCTGGGTGGCTCAGTTGGTTAAGCGTCTGCCCTCAGCTCAGGTCATGATCTAGGGGTCTTGGGATTCCCTTTCCCTCTGCCTCTTCCCCCGCTTGTCTCTTTCTCTCTCAAATAAAATTTAACTTTTTTTTTTTTAAAAGATTTTATTTATTCATTTTGACAGAGAGAGAGAGACACAGCGAGAGAGGGAACACAAGCAGGGGGAGTAGGAGAGGGAGAAGCAGGCTTCCCGCTGAGCAGGGAGCCCGATGTGGGGCTCGATCCCAGGACCCTGGAACCATGACCTGAGCCGAAGACAGACGCCTAATGACTGAGCCACCCAGGCGCCCCTCAAATAAATAAAATTTAAAAAAAAAAAAAAAATCTTTTCCAGGTAAAGACAGTAGACTGAATATGAATATTTAGCTTCTCTGACTCTTAAAGCCCCAACTGTTCTAACAGATTTTTTCAACAGCATAAACTGACAAGGACAACGAATGGGACAGGAGGTAGTATCAGAAAATTGTAAAAGCTAGGTAGCATATGGATGAGTAGAATCTTTAACCTGCATTAAAGAATGTTGAGAAACAGCTAAATTTACATTGTAGGGTACACAAAAGGCTTGAGGATATAGATTTCTCAGAAAGGCTGGACTAAAAAGAGTAGGACTTTTAGTCTTTTAAAGCCTATTTAAACATCAGCTGGCTGTGCCCATAATAGCTTCCCAATCTGAGCAGCTAAAAAATACCCCACCTTCACTCCAACAGAAAACTGGAGATTTTTCTTTGGAGAAAAACAGAATAAAAAAACCTGGTGGTCTCTGGACCACACTGAGAACATAGATAAGTGAATTCAGACCCTCTAAAATTTAACATGTCCATAATTGAAAACCCAGAATACTGGGCCAGCCAGGTATATATCCTCTGGAAAGAACTGCAGGACTCTCTTCCAATGAGCACTGGATACAGAAGGAAATAATCTAGTTAGCTCACCCTATGGTGAAGATTAGGGTCAATCAAACCCACCAAAATCCACACAGCTTTCAGTGAATCCAAATTTTAACTTTGGGTCTCTGTCACTGAAACCAAATTCATATATTAACTAATCATATATTAATTAACCATTAACTATGAAAAGCTGTACTAGGAAGATGGGAAGAATATAAGAGTGTGGTAGCAACAGGGAAGGAAATGGTCTCTTCCCGCAGCGGGAAGTCAATAAAAAGCCTAAAAACTGAGGATCAGAGGGGAAGGGAGGGAAAAATTAAACAAGACTAAACCCGAGAGGGAGACAAACCATACAAGACTCTTAATCTCAGGAAACAGAGTGAGGGTTGCTGGAGTGGAGGGGGGTGGGAGGGATGGGGTGACTGGGTGATGGACATTGGGGAGGGAATTGTGGAAGACCGATGAATCACAGACCTGTACCCCTGAAACAAATAATACATTATATGTTAATAAAAACAAAAATTAAAGAAAACATGGAGAGTACTGAAGATAAATAACAAAATAACCAGTAAAGAAAAACAAAGTGGATGCCTCTGAGAATGGAAACTGGGTGTGAAGACAGCAGGAAACAGGGCAGGGAACTATCATTTCTCTTCAACATATCTAATAGAATTGTCTAATTATTTTTAAGTATTATATATATTACTTTGATTTTAAAAATTAGTTAACAATAACCCTAAAATCTTAAGTAAGGAAAGCAGGGGAGGGATTTAACAACAAAAACTAAAATTAATAAATGTAAAATAAAGAAAATAAACATTCCATAGTAAAAGTCTTACCTCTGCAGTAAATCTACTTGACACTGGTGTAATAAATCCAATTTTACCATCATTAAACACAACAGCAAACCCATCAAGTGTGGCACAGTATTCCATGTCTCTGATGTGCACATCTACAAAACCCAGGAATGAACCTGCTGATGAAAACATAAGTACATGAAATATGAATATAAATATAGTAAATAATGCCATCACATTTTTGTTTGCAAATCCTGTAAGGACAGTTAATAGGGCAAAAATAATGACCTAAGAACAATTAAATCATTCCTTCCTACACACACACACACACACTCCCTTTGTATAATTAATTCCCAAGTAGAAGAATCAATGTTCACCCATAGCAAATACCTAAGATTATATCAAATATCAAACATCTGGTTCTACCCCATGCAGAAGGTATAACTACCTCTAGAAGACTGCAGATCTACTGAAAAAGGTACTGTGCAAAGATTAATAGCTTTCCTTCCATTTGTCATTCCTTCCCAGTGAATAAGATGAAGAAGTCCGTCAGAAGTAGCAACGAGGAGATCTTCGAGCACGGACTGCAAACTGTAAGGAAATAAGCAATTTAGAACCAATTACCTGTTAAGAGAGCATACTGGGAAAGCAATGAGTATGAATATAATTGCTCTGGAGAATATTCATAGAGAGAGGATCATGAACCGACTTACAAAACTGTCATCTACAACTTAGCTATCTAGTAGGTTTATATAAGTATAATTTAATCTAGAATCAGAAATTCTGGAAAAAATAAAAGACTATGGGCAGCCATTGTCACAAACTTGATCAACCAGTTTTCTAAAAACTAGAAACACTGAAACAGCAAATTCGAAGATGGAAGGATAAATGAAAGCTGACAAGAAAGGAAAAAGGCAAAGAACCCATAAAAAGAACAACTTATGAGAGGCTGACAATCTGGAGCCATAAAGCAGAGGTAATAATCCTCTAGCCCTGGCCAACAGAACCTTCTGCAGTGATGGAAATGCCTGTATCTATATTATCAAACACGGTAACCAGCAACCATACGTGGGGGCTGTACACCTGAAACATGGCTACTGTGACAAAAGAACTGAATTCTCTTTTTTTTTTCCTTAAGATTTTATTTATTTACTTGACAGAGAGAGAGACAGCGAGAGAGGGAACACAAGCAGGGGGAGTGGGAGAGGGAGAAGCAGGCTCCCTGCCGAGCAGGGAGCCCGATATGGGGCTCGATCCTAGGACCCTGGGATCATGACCTGAGCCGAAGGCAGACGCTTAATGACTGAGCCACCAAGGCGCCCCAAAAGAACTGAATTTTTAACTTTGTTTACTTTTAACTAATTTAAATTTAAGGAACTTCATTTGACTAGAGGCTACTTTATTAGCATGCACAGTTCTAGACCCCAGTATTTCTAGAGTATCACTGAGCCTCACATTGTTCATTCACACAAGCATTTATAAAGCCCATGCTCTACGACAGGTAATATGCTCTGCATTAAAATTAACAAATGATTTTTGAGATTTCGAGGTTAAAAAAAATAGTTTCTCCCTTCAGAAGATGGCTCAGTTGACCTGAGAAGTAATTATGGAGTATGATCACAGCACTTAACCTATTTACAAAGAGATTTAACATATACTTACCTAATGGCAAATAAATGCTCACTTTGCTTACTCTTATGTGCCCAGGTCCTAAGGCAGTGCTAGTTATATCTGGCACTAAACGCTTGTGGGAGGCAGCAGAAGGGACAAAGGGCAAGAGGAAAGGGGAATCTATGAATGACAGTGCAAAGGTACCCACACCGAGAAAGAAAAGGAGAACCAGGGGAACCAGTGGAAACTGCTCTATCAAGACAACCAAGGGAGTAAGATGGATTTAAGAGTACTCAAGAGTATCAAATGCTAGGGGTGCCTGGATGGCGGCTCAGTCAGTTAAGCGTCTGCCTTCGGCTCAGGTCGTGATCCCAGGGTCCTGAGATCAAGCCCTGCGTTGGGCTCCCTGCTCAGTGGGGAGTCTGCTTCTCCCTCTGCCCCCACCCCACTTGAGCTCTCTCTCTCAAATAAATAAAATCTTTAAAATATTTAAGAAATCATCAAATGCTATAAAGAATACAAAGAAGAATGAAAAATGTGGTGTCTATAATATATACTCTCTATTATACACTACTAAGTTTTCTTTCATAGTTAGAAGAGTATATTTCAGAAATATTTTAATCCATAATGGCGGGGGGGGGATTGTAATGTTTTAATTCTTAAAGTAAACCTTCAATCCTTTATAAGCTGAGTTCAATGACTCATTCCCCAAGGAGTTCAGACAATGAAGAACTGTGTTTTCTTCCCTACTATAAAAATATTAAAAACAACAGAATAATACGTCCCCTTACCCAGCTCCATTTCTTAAACTTCAGAGTATTTGTAATCAATTGAGTTTACGGAAGGTTCACCTCTGAAGTATTATTCTTCCCCTTCAAATTTACATTTTAGTGTAAAATTTATATGTAGCAATCAGTGAACAGAATATAAAAAAAAATTATGTTTTATATCTGCTGCTACATGTCAAGAGAAGCAATTTACTGGAACAGTCCCTGGTTTACCAGGGATCTTCAGTCAGCAGGAGTCAGCCTAGGTTTTCTCCAACTATATCCTCCTTCTCTCCTGTTCCTAATTCCGTAGAAGAATCACTGCATATGACAGGAACAAGATCAAGGTCACCCTGCAGTAATTTAACTGCCTACTAGGCAAAACTCAGTACTCTTCTGACGAAGTTAATAGAATTCAGAGTCTCTACACTGTCATCTACAGTGCTATGACAAAAAATGACCAGATGTGTGAGGAAACAGGAAAACGTGACCCAGAGTCAAGAGAAAAATCTATCCACATAAACAGGCTCCGTCAATCTTGATGTTGGAATTAAAAGATAATGACTTTAAAGTAACTATGATAAACATGATAAAGAATCCACAGGAAAAGATAAAATCCCCCTCATTCAACTGAAAGTAAACAAACTCATTAAAACAAAGGCTGATATGAGTTGTTAAAATACTGAGTATTTCCATAAAGTTAGCAAACAGGCCTCAGTCCATGCCACGCAAATATGTGCCCTCTGACTGCCAGTGTCACAAAGATCTAACAACTAAAGGATTAACACTTGGCATAAGGGGATATCAGGATTCTGTACCAATAACTGCTATCACATTCCTTTTCATGCTGCACTGGTTTTTAAGTATTTTGAAAATCAACCCTGAGTATAAAAATACACAAAATATACATAAATATACTCTGAGTTATATCTTCAGAGAGCCTCTCCAATCACTGATTTTGTAGGCTTTTTAACAGATAACTGATATCCCAAAGGTGCCTCCCCACCCCCCTTAATTTAGGATCTTAGAAACATAATAGTAGGATCTTGAAAGCAGATTAGCATTTCTGATTAATCAAATATTTTTTTTTTAAGATTTTTATTTATTTATTTGACAGAGAGAGACAGCAAGAGAGGGAACACAAGTATTCTTAATGGGAAATATCTAATTCGTAATTACCAATTCTCAAATATGTAAATATATTTTAATGGCCTAACAAATATTAAATACTATATACTACATAGGGCTTTCCTAAGTGCTGGGGAGGAAGATATGGAATAAACTGTGGTATTTATTAGTATTTATTATGTAGTATTAAAGAAATAGACTGAGTTTTAATTATAAATTATATTAGTACTTCTCACCTTTTAAACATTCTCAATCCTCAAATAATCACAAATGTTGGATGCTTACCATTAATCCTATTCTTTCTTCAAGCAAAACCTAAAAGATGGCAAAAGTCTTGCCGTATTATGTCTACAACCAACAGTTTAACCATTATCTGTAGTCATTCCATATGACTTATATCTTTGGTTGTGGGCAGGAAAATAGTTGGTTATAAAGTCCAAATATCATGTCTTCTCCCTCAGTGCAAGATCACACAGCTTATCTCCAATTACATTTCCGACAAGTACGCATTACAGGTGCTAATAATAATACCGCTCTAAAATGCAATTATTTTTCTCAAGTTCTGAGAAAAACCAGTCACCTAAACTTGTATATTAAAAACTAGCACCTGACTAAAACAAACAAACCCACATTTGTACAAGATGTCAGGATTTCTTTTTTAAAGCCTCTTTTTCTATCCCAGCCCCATGAGCCCGACAGCTTGTCAGTGGGTAGAGGTAGAAAGCCATGCTTGCGCAGTGCGTCCACAGACATTCCACATTCCTTATGTACCAAGTTACACTCTTGAATCTGTGCTGAAATTGCACCTGAGGTAAAGAGTAACCTCCCGACCAAAGCGATCGTAACTCGAACTCAATCCTCTGTAACCCTGATCACACTGAAGCAAATAACATTCTTTTTCTTTGAAGAGAATACATAAGGGGCGCCTGAGTGGCTCAGTCGTTAAACGTCTGCCTTCGGCTCAAGTCATGATCCCAGGGTCCTGGGATCAAGTCCCACATCGGGCTCCCTGCTCAGCGGGAAGCCTGCTTCTCCCTCTCCCAGTCCCCCTGCTTGTGTTCCCTCTCTCACTGTGTCTGTCTCTGTCAAATAAATAAAATCTTAAAAAAAAAAAAAATACATAAAAAGATGGACTAAACAAGGCAAGACAAGAGCCAACCACTTGCATACAGTTTTGATATGCACCAGTATTTGTACTGTATTCTAACAAAAGAAATGGTGAAAAAAGGCTTTTATTAGAACTGTGAATCAGAATTCAAAAACATGGGTATTACATTCATACAGTTCAATATATTCATATACTACATCCATATAATTCAATATTTAATAAGACCACAAAAGTAAAAAGTCTTTTTCCCCAAACCTGTGGCCTAGCCACTTAGTTCTCATGCCGTTTCTTATACATTTTTCCAGAACAATACATATTCTTTTTTTAAGATTTTATTTATTTGACAGAGAGAGAGAGACAGAGAGAGCACGCACAAGCAGGGGGAGTGGCAGGCAGAGGGAGATGCAGACTCCCCGCAGAGCAGGGTCCCGATGCGGAACTCGATCCCAGGGCCCTGGGATCATGACCGGAGCCATAGGTGGTCGCCTAACCAACTGAGCCACCCAGGCGCCCAGAACAATACATATTCTAACACTACCAGCTCCCTTTTAAAAAGGACTGTCAGCATTATTATATAGAGTACATTTGCTTTTCTCACCTGACAACATATTTGGGAAGTTTTGGGCCCCTGGGTAGCTCAGTCGGTTGGCATCTAACTCTTGATTTTGGCTCAGGTCATGATCTTAATGTGGTTCATTAGATCAAGCCCCACAGGGGGGTCTGCACTGGGCATGGAGCCTGCTTAAGAATCTCTCTCTACCTCTCCCTCTGCCCCTCCACCCCCCTAAAAAAAAAAAAAAGTACCCTCATTTTTTTTCTACAGATGCATGCTCTTCCCATTGTGTAGAAGTTAAGAAAATTTATTTAAACAGCTCCCTACTGATTGACATTTAGGTAGTTTCTGATCTTTTATTATTGTAAACAATGAAAAACCCTATTAGCATGTCATTTTAATTATTTGTAGGATTAATTCCTAGAAGAAGAAATGCTGGACAAAGACCATGGGCTTATGCAACTTTGACAGACCTTGCTTAATCAATTTCCAGAGACACTGTATAAATTTACACTCCCACCACCAATGTATAAAGTTCTCCTCATCCTGATCTCCTCCCCAACAGTATGTTACCTAACTGTTCATATGTAGAAGTCATTTAATCTCCTAATAGAGATCTATTATGTAATGTATTAACTGGAATATAGAAAATGAAAACTGTTTATATTCTGTGTCCATTTGTTCTATTGTCTTTTTCTCGCTATAGGAAATCTTTGTGTTGTGAAAATTGGCCTTTTGTGATACTCACTGGAAGTATACTTCCTTGTTTTCATAGTTTGTATTGTCTTTTGATCATACTTATGGTGTTTTTTTCCCAGTTTCTTTTTTTAACTTTTATATAATCTAATATATCAATGTTTCCTTTCATAAGAATTTGCAGATATTTTGACAGGAATATTTTAATGACTCCTAACAAAATGAATTTTGAATTAGACTACCTCTTTTGCTAGTATTTATCGTTTTTTAAAAGCAAGTGTTATCAATAAATATAAGAAATATTGGCCATTTTGATGCATAGAAGGCTGGAATATTACCATTGTAATTTCGTGATTATATATGACCGGGCACAAAAACAGCAAAAGGTTCTTGGAGGTCCAATTTTAACTCTGGATTCAGTTAAAAAGAATTGTTAAAAAAGAAAAAAATACGGTAGTAAAAAACTTTAAGTTAAAAAATACACTTTTAACAAGACCCACACATCATAGACAACTAAAATGTCAAATGCAAAGCAATTAAGGAAATAAAGCCAGGGGCGCCTGGGTGTCTCAGTCATTAAGCGTCTGCCTTCGGCTCAGGTCATGATCCCAGGGTCCTGGGATCGAGCCCCACATCAGGCTCCCTGCTCAGCGGGAAGCCTGCTTCTCCCTCTCCCACTCCCCCTGCTTATGTTCCCTCTCTCGCTGTGTCTCTCTCTGTCAAATAAGTAAATAAAATCTTTTAAAAAAAAGAAAAAAGAAATAAAGCGAATAACACATACACATTTTTTCTACCAATGGATATAAAGTAATTTTTTGTATTTTGGTATTGCTGGCCTTCTTACCACAAAACATTTATTCATGCTGAGATCAGAAAGTTTAACTTTATTCCAAGTATTCACATTATTTCCCAAAATCTTTGAAGGTTTTGGAAACAAAGACACTTTCTCTTTTCCTCAATTTGCATGATTTTTATCAGTATCATTTCAAGTAACATGCACTATGTTGTATCATTTAAACAATTTCAGATCTTACCAAAAACTATAAATTTCTGAATAAAATTACGGTTGGTATACTCAATTTATAGGCTTTATTAAATAACTGAAGTATAATAATGTACCATCTAAGAATCAAGCATTTAAAGCTAAAAAAAATTATCCTCTGTGAAAAAAAATGAAATCCACTTTCCTACTGGCCATGTGATTAACCACCTATATTATATGTTGTCACCACAAAATGCTAAATTTAACCAAAGTACTATACCTCATGATGGGTGCTTGCAAATCCAGTAGTTTCCTCATTTCTAAATTTAATGCTGGAGCACACTGTTCTTCCTTAAAATGGGGTGTCCCCTTCATTTGTGGACTTCCCCTAAAAAAAATAGCAAATACACAGGATTAAAGAGAAAGATACTGAATTCTCCTCCACTTTGTGACTCATATATACCCAATCAGATAAAGTAAACATAATCAAACTTATAAATCAGGCATTAATCCTTAAGCTTCTCAAATGAAAAACAAACTTAAATTCCATTATAGCAGAGATACCAATTAGATAAACGAGTTTAACCAAGGTAACTTGTGTTGGGGAAGTGGGAGTTGAGAGAGAAGAGCAAAAGAATCTTAGGGAGAAAAAATAAAAACAAATTCTCAAGAGAACCAACAGACATTTTTAAATGACTGATGGCCCTTTCCAAGGTGGACAACTATGGGACGTATATACCTTTCTACACAGGGCATGTCTGAAGTGATCCAAACGCTCACCTCCTCTTACCTTACACCTCACCTCATCCTCGATTCCCCTATCCTTCAGGTATGTGTCAGAATTACAGTCAATTCAGGGATGCAATAGGAAATACTTCACATAAACCTTGGTAATAAATAGCAGAATGGCCAAATCAAGTAGCGCCCTCATATTGAATGGCTAACCAAGAGTGTTTATTAGATCAATGGCAACATCACTGAGCCGCCACACACAACCCCTCCGAAGGATTATTCAGTAGTTTTGGAATCCCTCTCTACATGGCATGGGACCATTCTTTCTCATTATCTGTGCCAGGGTTTAATGGCTGCTGCTTCCCTTACTATCACCTATCACTTACTCGTGGCAACAATGAGCCTGACGTTCCTCCCTCTCGAGTCACGTATACTATTAAAACTAAGTGTCGGGGCGCCTGGGTGGCTCAGTCGGTTAGGCGACTGCCTTCGGCTCAGGTCATGATCCTGGAGTCCCGGGATCGAGTCCCGCATCGGGCTCCGTGCTCGGCAGGGAGCCTGCTTCTGCCTCTGACCCTCCCCCCTCTCATGTGCTCTCTCTCTCTCATTCTCTCTGTCTCAAATAAATAAAAATGAAATCTTTAAAAAAAAAAAAAAAAAACTAAGTGTCAAGAGTCGAACATGTTCAACAGCTTTTAAGGTTCCTGGCTTTGTGAAAATTATCTTGGTACTTGTCTGCTTACTTTCTGGTTTTAGATGATTTTCTTTTTTTAAAGATTTTTATTTATTTATTCATGAGAGACAGAGAGAGAGAGTGGCAGAGGGAGGAGCAGGCCTCCCGCGGAGCAGGGAGCCCAATGCGGGACTCGATCCCAGGACCCTGGGATCATGACCTGAGCCGAAGGCAGACGCTCAACCATCTGAGCCAC
>NC_058415.1:5951643-5965816 GCF_002201575.2 Neomonachus schauinslandi
AGGATCTCCATTGAGCAGGGAGCCCGATGCGGGACTCGATCCCAGGATCCCGGGATCATGACCTGAGCCGAAGGCAGACGCTTAACCATCTGAGCCACCCAGGCGCCCAGATTATTTTCTGCACAGAAGCTTGATGGTACTTTATCTTCTCTGCTACTGCCATGACCTGGAACACTTGACTCCTTCTGTACGCCCGAATGGCTAAACTGGTTGAAGTTAAACTGCACGGGTTCATGTTCAATTAACATGCTTGCTGTGATAGCCGCTAAGGAGGACACCGTGAGTTATTAGTTTACATAACTCATATCTGGATTGCTAATCATACACACACTATAACGAATTTCCTGAGACATTCTTCACGTACATCTAGTTTTAAAGTTATTTTTCAAAGCAATACATATACATAATTTAAACAGTCAAACAGTGCTAGAAAGCTTAGGACAAAGGAAAAAACCAGAAGGAGTCTTCTATTGGGACACAACCAGCTTCGGTTCTTTTACCTTTACCTTCTTTTATTTACCCCAGTGGTTTTCCACAGTACCTTCACACTGCTTTAGCATCATTATTTAGATATTACCTACTAATTTCCCATTCTCATTCTCCTTTTTTCCCCCATCCTCCTAATTATACAAAAATGTTTGCACTATGATGATTAAATAATTTTTACTTCAAGAAGTATTAGGTGATTAGGGGCACCTGGGTGGCTCAGTTAAGCATGTGACTCTTGGTTTTGGCTCAGGTCATGATCTCAGGGTCATGAGACTGAACCCCACGTCCAGCCCCATGCTGGGTGTGGAACCTGCTTGAGATTCTCTCTCTCCCTCCACCCCTCTGCCCCACTCGTGCTCTGTCTCTCTCGCTCCAATCAATCAATGTATTCAGTGATTACATTTCTTTTCTCACATAACTTGTTAATTTTCCTGAAGTTAACTTTACTGCATGCTTTCATTTGCTTAGTTTTCTTTAAACTTACACCGAAGTCTTCTCAGACTCCTTAACAGCTCTGACAAAAACAATATATAATCTTCTATGTGGTCAAACCTGTCACACAACCTATTATTTCCTTTTTCCCCCAGGCATCCCTCCGTGGTGCCCACTGCCCTACTAAGTCTAATGCACAGCTGGCATCCTGACATTTTCCTTTGTCATTTCTTTGCCTCTTTCCTATGAGCCTTTATTTTTATTTTTTTTTTATTCCTCTTACTTGGGTCACATATTACGGCTTCATAGAAAGGTGTATGTGGTGTAAAGTTATAACTCTCAAGTCTGGTATGTCTTTATTTTGACACCTGAATGAGTATTTGGGGATAAAATTTTAGGCTGCACATCCCAACACAAAATGATGCTCATGCAAAGCAATTTGTTACATCAAAAGATTTTACAATCAAAACATGCATCACAAGAAATAAAATATTATGCAACCAAAAAAAAAAAAAGGAAATGTGGAAGAACTCTTTCAACTCCTTGGAATGATCTCCAGGATCTCTTGTTGAGTGCGAAAAATTAAGGTGCACAACACTGTATATAATATGCTACATTTGTACGAGAGGGAAGGAAATACAAATGTTTAAATGCATGTGCTCATATTTTAAAAATGAAAAGGGTAGCCAAAACTAAAATGAAAATGGTTGTCTCCAATGGAAGACAGAATACAGGGTAAAGAATGCTACATTTTTTTAAACTTTGAGACATGAAAGTATTTCATGTAATAAACCAAATTAAAATTAAAAGCAACAACAAAAACCAATCTCTAAAAACAGAAAATAAACTTAACTGAACATCGAACTAGCAGCACAAATAAGCAAACTTAATTGTGTATTGAGCTAGCAGCACAAATAAGATTTCAAATAGTATTGGTGCACTCTTGGTGGGAAATCTTCTAAGGATAAAAATCCTGAAAGAATCAAATTGTATTCAGTAATAATACTGTTATAATAATAGTGGTATTATTTTGGAGTTGCTATATATACAATAGGATATAGCAAATAAGTGATTATGTTTACGTTATTAGGAGCCAATAATATCAATAAGAGAAGATATACAAATATAAAACTAGAGAAATAAAACTTTAACTTTTCAAATTTTTAAAAATTTTAAAGCTTTTAAAACCTTTAACTTTTAGCTTAATCTTTAATTTGAATTAAAGATTTCAGTATTAACTCACAATATATTTTTCTCTTTCTAAAATTTACTTTTTATCTCTGTACCCTAAAAAGTCCTAAAAGCAAATACAACCAAATAACAATCAGCATCAAGTCCCAGTCTTCAAAATACCATTTTGCATGGAAAGAAACCAAAGCTCTTTGGAGAGCTGACTTAACTCCAAGACAGGGGCAAGAAATGGTAAGATGAGCCTCGCATCTGAGAACAAGGATGTCATTTAAATAACACCACTTTTACGGGCTCCCCCACAGGCTAAAGATGTGACAATCTGATCTGAAAGAATGAGTGCAATTGATAAGCACTCAAAAATGTAAAAACCCCTGCATTTACAGCAATACTAAAAACACTCACTAGTTGGTTACCTCTGGAAGTTGTGAGGACACAATTCATTACTGTAACAAAAGGGAAAGAAGCATCCCTTCTGTTTTTCCTGTATGGACTACATTTCAGGATAAACATCAAATAGATAATGAAAGTTCTTCTTTACATAATGACAGCTACAGAATGCAGAAGGAATGGTAGAATAAAAAAAAAATCACAATTCTGTTATCCCTATCAAAATAACAAACCCAGGGAATTAATAAAATGAGTAAATGCACACAAAACCATTAGGTAAAAAGTAGAAACTTAAGACATATCCACCAAATGCAACAGATCCTGGTTTGAACAAACCAATTCCTAAAAAGACAGTTTTGCATTAAAATGGGGGAAACAACACTAAGTATTTGATGATATTAATAAATTATTTTGTTAGATACAATAATATTGTAGCTTTGTTTCTTTAAAATGTCTACTTGTTACTGATAAAACTATTTAGGGCCAAAATGATACAATATCTGAAATTTGCTTTAAAATAACAAAAGCATCCATGCATAGGGAGAAACAGATACTGGTAACTTCTGAATGTGGGAGATGGGTTCAGGGTTTACCATTATACTGTTCTCTCTAGTGTGTGCTTGACGAATTCCTTAACAAAAGCTCAACCCAATGTATTTCTTTCAGCATTTTAAAGGCTTTCCACCAATGTCTTTTTTTTTATGTTATGTTAATCACCATACAGTACATCATTAGTTTTTGATGTAGTGTGCCATGATTCATTGCGTATAACACCCAGTGCGCTCCATTCAGTATGTGCCCTCTTTAATACCCATCACCAGGCTAACCCATCCCCCCACCCCCCTCCCCTCCACCAATGTCTTTTAGACTCTAATGTGTGGCTTGGAGTTCGAGGACATTCTTATTCACAGACTATTTTTGATGTTTTTCCTATCTGGAAGTTCTTAGGATTGATGTTCCTTTGATTTCTAGAGAGTTCTAAAATTTCAGAACATACATTTTAATAAGTATGTGAACCTATCACTGTTTGCACAGAGCACCTGCAAGCTGGTCTTTAGTTTGGGTCTGGGAAATTTACGTGTTTGTTTCCTTAACATACTAATTCTCCACTTCTGTCATCTTTTTCTGGAACTCCTACTAGGTTAGATATTGGACCTCATATTAAACTCTAATTCTTCCCTTTTTTCTCTCTTACTGGTAGAGTTCCTCAACTGTTTCTTCCAATGCTTCACTGAACTTGAAATTTCTGCTTATGTCCTTTCCTTCCAGGAACTTTCTCACCCACCTCCCCTTTCTTCACACAGTACCATGTTTCCTCTTTTAGTTAAGCACCTGTCTGAGGTTGTGAATTATCATTCCCTCAAACTGGCTTTGTTCCCTGCATTGTCTACTTCCTTTGAGCTTCCTTCTTCCTGTTGTGTGTCTCTTTTTTTACACTGGAAGCGTTCCTAAAATGACCAACAATCAGCCCCTGGCTGTTCATTCATGTTGAACAGGTTAACAAGAAAGAGCCAATCATAAGCTCTGTGTGGTCAAGCTGGGCTTGTCAACTGGTCGTGGCCAGCTGGCATTTTTCTTGAGGTCTTCCAAATATCAGAGCCTGTTGGGTCATTTTTCTGGAGTGGTTTAATTTCCCCAGGAAGGATCCCTCCATCCTGCCTGGGATATCTAAGCATGGAAGCTGGAAGTCTAGAGCCAAGCAGGAGAAGAAAGCTTGACATCCTACTGTTGAGTATGACAACTTTCATCTAATCCCCACCTTTAGTTTAGCATCTCATCCTTGCCCTACTGCATCTGGAATCCCTCTGGCTTAATTAAACAATATATTTTCTGTCACCTGTGATGCAGAAACATAAAACTCCTTATTCTTTATTCACGTTTTTAAACCAACCCCCCTGTTTATGGCCCCTGGCTCGCTCCTATGTTCTATAGTACTACTACATCTAATTCCTGGGTCTTTCCATGGTTTTGTAGATCAAACGAGTTGCTTTTCTTTTTCTTCTTTTTTGTATCATTCAAATTGAAGTACAGTGTTACATTAGTTTCAGGTATACATTAGTTTCAGGTGTACAAAACAGTGATTTGATAAGTATATACATTATGCTGTGCTCACCCCAAGTGTAGTTACCATCTGTCACCACACAGTGATATCTCAATGCCAATGACTATATTCCCTATGCTGTGCCTTTTATCCCTATGGCTTATTCACTCCATAAATGGAAGCCTGTATCTCCCACTCCTCTTCACCCATTTTGCCCACCCACCCTCCCCTACCCCCCCATCCCTTGGTACCCATTAGTTTATTCTCCATATTTATGGGACCCAAACAAGTTGCTTTTTATCAGTATCATGTAATTAACCTTAGGCTCTTGGGTTTCATGTTCTTCCTTATCCAATTTTTAGCCCAACGGTTAAAGATGCCTCTAACTTTCATTAAAGAGGGAAACAGTATTTCAACTTTGGTTATTTTCAGAAGGAAGGATGAAAAAAAACCCTTATCACCATCTTCAAACTGGAAGCCCTCTATTTTCCTTCATATAAATACTCTCATTTATTAGAGAGCTACAGTGTAAGAATTTTAAACAAATTTAAGCAAATCCTGACTCCTCAATGACTCCCATTATAAAACTAGAAATAAATTTCACATGGAAGTTTCCATCTCTTCCTCCAAATATAATAAAATTTAGTAAAATGTTAAGAATTACACTAATAGGGGTGCCAGGGTGGCTCAGTCGGTTAAACGTCTGCCTACAGCTCAGGTCATGATCCCAGAGTCCTGGGATCGAGCGCCGCGTCAGGCTCCCTGCTCAGCTGGGAGCCTGCTTCTCCCTCTCCCTCTGTACCCCCTCACCCCGCTTGTGATCTGTGTCAAATAAATAAATAAAAGCTTTAAGGAAAAAAAATTACATTTATAAAAAAAATCTAACTTTCTGATAGAAATTATTATAGTTCAACAATACTTTGAGAGTATAGTATCAGACTTTTGGAAGGCAATCATGGAAGATGAGACTAGAAAGATAAAACCAGGTTATAAAGAGCACTGAATGTCAGGAAATGTAGGAATAAATTGAGCATTTACTAAGTATGAGTGTACAGAATGTTCTGCACATATTATCCCAACTGAATGTTTATAATCCCTTGAGACAGGCATTAGTTTCCCCCTTTTTCCAGAAAAGAAACTAAAGCTTAGAAATATTAAGAATTTTGCTCATGGTCACAGAGCTAGTAAGTGAAGGAACTGACATGTGAGCCTGTGGCTTCAACTCCAGATCCTAGGCCAGTGAAAACTACTAGAGAGTTAAGGAGACTAACAATAACATCATCTGCAGAAAGAAATGGAGTGGGAATGGAATGGAGAGAGGGAGTAGCATCTGTAGATTAATTAGGAGACTGTCAATAAGACTACATGAGGGGGGCACCTGGGTGGCTCAGTCGTTGAGCGTCTGCCTTCAGCTCAGGTCAAGATCCCAGGGTCCTGGGATCAAGCCCAACATCGGGCTCCCTGCTCAGAGGGAAGCCTGCTTCTCCTTCTCCCACTCCCCCTGCTTGTGTTCCCTCTCTCACTGTGTCTCTCTCTGTGAAATAAATAAAATCTTTAAAAAAAAAAAAAAAAAAGACTACATGAGGGAGGCCTGGGTTTGGACAGTGCCAGTAGAAATGTCTTTTCAGACCACTTTATCCCAGTCGTTTTTGAAAGAAGGTAAGAAAAGCATACTGAGAATTATAGTTCCTGCTTAGTAACAGAGGCTTGTCAGAGACAGACAGGTACAATCACCCTGTACACACACCTGGTTGTCATTCAAGCTATTGACAAATAATATATTCTTCACTCCTGGGCACAGAGAACTGTGCTTTCCTGCCCACTTAAAATTAGGTTTGGTCATGTGACTGACTTTGACCTATAAATCACGAGGGGAAATTACTTGTGTCACTTCTGGGCAGACACTTTAAGAGCCAAAGTTGGTACACAATGCTGTTTCATCCTCTACCATAGGGGACATGGCCTATGTCAATTCATACAGTATACTACATCAAATAACTAACAGCTATGACTGGTTCAGTAAAATTCAAATTAATAGTTCTTGATTACTATTCGTGTGTGATTTTATTAAATATGTAGTCTGAGGAGGAGAAAGAAAAAGGAATGAAGAAAAATGAGCACAGTTTAAGAGACTTGTGGGACACTACAGTCCAGACCAACAAAGGTATAAAGACAGTCCGAAAGGCAAGGCAAGAGAAAGGAGCAGGAAGAATATCTGAACAAATAATGGTTGAAAAACAAAACAAACAAAAAGAAAAATCTAACCACCCAATAAGTTCAGAAAACTCCAAGTAGAATTTAAAAAGATCCATACATTATATTCAAAATACTGAGAGACAGAGAGAATCTTGAGGGCAGCAAGAAAAGTGAGTCATCATACACAACAAGGGATCCTCAGTAAGATTAGCAGCCAATTTCTCATCAAAAACCATGGAGGCCAGAGGCAGTGGGATGACACACCTCAAGTGCTGAGAGGAAAAAAAGTCAACCAAAAATTCTATACCCAGAAAATTATCCTTCAAAATAAAAGAGAAATTAAGAGATTTCCAAATACAGAAAGTTGAGGAATTTGTTGCAAGTAGACCTTAACTACAAGAAACCTTAAAAGGAGTCTTTTAGGCAGAAATGGAAGGGCACCAAACAATAATCCAAAGCCACATGAAAAAATAAAGAACAACAATAAAGTTAGTTAAACAGGTAAATATAAAGCCATCAGTGCTATATTTTTGCTTCAGAAATCTACCTTTTTACCTACATAATTTAAAAGACCAATGCATAAAATAATAATTATAAATCTATGTTATAGGCATACAATGTATGAAGATATAATGTGTGACAAGAACATTAAACAGGAGGAATGGATATGTACAGGAGCATACTTTTTATATACTATTGAAGCTAAATTACTGTAAATGCAATTCAGGTTGTTGAGTGTAAGATGTCAATTGTACTCTCCGAGGTAACCACTAATAACTAAAACATACGCAGAAAATGAAATGGTAAAGGAACCAAATGGTACAGCACAAAATATCAAACACAAGAGAAGGCAGTAATGAAGGAACTGAGTAACAAAAAACATATAATACACAGAAAACAAATAGCAAAATGGCATTAAGCGCTGATCAGTAATTCCTTTAAATATCACTGGATTAAACACTCTAATTAAAAGGCAAACACTGTCAGAATGTTGTTTAAAAAAAAAAAGAACAACATGATTCCATTTCTAAGTTTTCTATAAAAGACTTACTTTAGATCCTAAGACACAAATAGTTTGAAAGTGAAAGGATGGAAAAAGACATTTCAAACAAACAGCAACTAAACAGAGCAGGGTGTTTACAGTAAGACCTGACAAAATACTTTCAATCAAAAATTGTTACAAGAGACAAGGACATTATAGACAAGCCTCAACTTACAATGACTTGACTTACATTTTTCCACCTTCACAACAAAGTGAAAATGATACACATTCAGTAGAGACCATATTTCGAATTTTGATCTTTTTCTGGGCTAGGGATATGCAGCATGGTAATAGTCTTGTGATGCTGGGCAGCAGGAGCAGCAAGCCAGGGCCCCCCATCAGCCAGGCGATCACAAACGTAAATGATCTCTACACTTACAGAAACTCTATACCCATACAATCATCCTGTTTTTCACTTTCAGTACAGTATTCAATAAATTACATGAGCTATTCAACACTTTATTATAAAACAGGCTCTGTATTAGATGATTTTGGCCAACTGTAGGCTAATCTGAGTGTTCTGAACACCAAGGTAGGATAGGCTAAGCTATAATGTTTGGAAAATTAGGTATACTAAATGCATTTTCAAACTTACAATATTTTCAATTTGTAGTGGATTTACTGAGATAAAAATCCCATCGTAAATCAAGTAAGATCTGTATATGTTAATAAAAGGGTCGATTCAGCAAAAAGGTATCATAATTACAAACAGATACAGATATAACAACAGAGCCCAAAACATGTAAAGGGAATACTGACCAGATTGAAGGAAGAAACAGTTCTACAATAACAGCGGGAAATTTCAATATCCCACTTTTGGGCGCCTGGGTGACTCAGTGGGTTGGGCATCTGCCTTCAGCTCAGGTCCTGATCTCTGGGTCCTGGTACTGAGCCCCACATCAGGCTCCCTGGGAGCCTGCTTCTCCCTCTCCTCCCTATGTGTGCTGTCACTCTCTCTCAAATGAATAATTAATATATTTTTTAAAAATCCCACTTTCAATAATGGATAGAACCTGACAGAGATCAGAAGGGAAACAGAGAATCTAAACACTATAAACCACTCAGACCTTAGACTCATACAAATATTCCACCCAGCAGCAGCAGAATACATGTTCTTTCTCAAATGCACATGAACATCCTTCAGGACAGAACATATATTCAGCCACAAAAATGTCTCAGTAAATTTAAAAACACTGAAATTATACCAAGTATCTTCTCTGACTACAACTTAGTGAAAGTAGACATCAATAACAAAAGGCAAACTAGAAAATTCACAAACATGTGGAAATTAAACAACACCTCTTAAACAACCAGTAAGTCAAAGAAAAAAACCAAAAGGGAGATCAGAAAATACTTTGAGACTAATGAAAATGAAAACACAACACCAGGGATGCAGTAAGCACAGTGCTTAGAGGAAAATCTAGAGCTAAAATGCTTACATTAAAGAAGAAGATCTCAAATCTATAACCTAATTTTACATGTTAAGGAACTAGAAAAAGAAGAGCAAACTACACTCAAAACCAGCAGAAGAAAGGATATAATAAAGACTGGAGTAGATATAAACAAAACAGAGAATAGAAAAACAAAAGAAAATAAAATCAGTGAAAGCAAATTAGTTCTTTGAAAATATTAATAAAGTTGAAAAAACTAAGAAAAAAAAGAAGGCTCAACTCACTAAAATCAGAAATTGAAGTGGGGACATTTCTAGTGAATTTGTGGAGAAATAAAACAGATTATAAGAGAATCCACATGTTTATGAACTTAAGTCCCTAACTTCTTTGGGCATAAATTATCTTAAATATTTAAAGGAAGATTATGTTTAATAATTCAGAAGGCAACCTTAACAACAATAACAACTGCAACTTATTAAGAACATACTAACTCATTTTTCTCTTTCTATAAACACACAAAAAGATAAAAAGTGACTGGAAAAGCAGCTTTTCCAAAGGCACTGTTAGTGACAAGCAGAAACAGACCAGAACCCAGTATCTCTAATTTCAAATGAAATCTCTTCTCCATCTCTCCAAACTGCTGTGTATTTATCTGAGGTAGTTACCAGCAAGTGCAATCATTTAAAAAGCAGGAAAAATGAAATCAAGCCAGTTCTAGAGTTTTGTTTTACTAATACATTTTTCATGAATTAAAAGTTTCCCAGCTTTCATTCTAATGAATGCAAGGCATTCGTGTCAACACGTGGTCTCCAAAAGGCAATAAAAAATGAAATGCTTCCATAGGGAAGGTCAATTAATCAAACGTCCCACAGCCTTGAGGAGGAAGCAGTTTTCCCATGAAACTGACAAAAATCAAAACTCAAACTACAGTACTCAGAAATTTGTCACAAAAATTACAGGAAGTCTTTAAAGAAAAAAAAAAAAAACACCTTTATGTCAAGTAGGCTTTGGAGGGCTAAATAAAGTGATACTAAAAACTGTCACTACACAATTAAATTCAATAGGCATTTATTTCAATAAACTCTATTATGCAGGAGATCTCAAATACTTTCAGTGCCAAAGAAAATAACAATGTGGTACACAACCTGATGGATTTGGGAGATGGAGGGGATGGACAGGAACTTCAAGAGTACAGCTAATTATACCGTATTTCTCCTATCAACGTTAACTTACCTAAGTCTGATCTTTCCTTCCAAGTATAGTTCAAATCCTAAATACAAAACTTCCCCTGACAACCTAGCACTTTCCCCTAATGCTATTACCAATTTTGAGGACATTCATTCACTTGGCATTGGCTGCTTTATATCGCCATTATCTCTCAATAGTTTTCTCTTCAGTTGCATCTTATACCTCTCTAGCACCCTGTACAAATAGTAACAGGAGGCATAAAACAAGTGTTTGATAATAACAACGAAGAAGAATCTCATTCCAGATTTTCAAATCTTTTTTTTCCCTTATTTGAGGTATAATTGACATAGAATCTGTGTAAGTTTAAGACACAAAACATAATAATTTGATATACATATTATTAAGCAATTACCATAACAACATTAGTCAACACATCCATCACTTTGTGATGACAACTTGTAAGATATGCTCCCTTAGCAACTCAGCTTTTTGAATCTTAAAAAGATTTTGGAATGTGCTACACTTACTCTAGTAAGTTCTGGCAATCCTAGATGAATTCTGGGACCAAGAGGCTTTGGTTCTCCAATTATAGTTATGGAAAGGCTCAGAAAGGTTTCTTTCCTCACACTCCATACCTCATGTGTCATCATTTGTAGTCAACACAAGATTTACTAGAATATCAATAATCAAAGTATTTCTGGATGAAATAAAATAATGGTATCTGGATGTGGTAAAACACAATCCAATGAAAAAAGACGCAAAACTGTTCAAGTTGACTGATGGGCAGGCGGCTACTTTATTATTATACTAAGAGAGGAACTAGTACCAAAGCAGCCCTACAGAAACAATAAAAAAACTGGACAAAATAGAGGCAACAACTATGCTGAGACACTGGATAACAGGAAGCACAAGACTGTGAAGAAAAACAAAAAAACTTTTCTGACAGAAGTCATTTTCCAGACTTCCATGTAGGGCAGGAGAACCCAAACACCGTATCACAGCCTTGTTACATTCAGGGAAGTAGAAGCAGCCATTTGTGGAAGAGAGTACCAGAGGCAGAAGATCCAGAGAAAGGCTCCCCTCGAGTCTTTGTGAACACTAAGCTGTGTAAATATATGGTGAGACCCCCACACTGCCTGCCGAAGAATAACTGTCAGGGTTTGGGGCTGCAAAGCTCATACAGGGCTGGGAGCCATTCCAGTTCTGACCAGAGAGACAAGAGACCTTGTTAAGGGCTAGGACATTCCATGGACAGCTCAGAATGGCTCAGCTAAGCTAGAGTAAAGGTTGAACCCACCTTAAAAATACACAAACAATCCTCAAAAGAATTAAGGAGATCTACAACTTAGTTGCCATTCAAAATAATCTCAACATTCCCTAAAGGAAAAGAAGAAAACTCAGACACTCAATAATGTCACCCAATTTCCATCATCCAATCTAAAATCACCAGACATGTGATATGACCCAGAAATTATACTCCAAGGTATTCATTTACCCAAAAGATAAAAAGCTAACTGCAGAGCAAACTGGGATTGGAATCTAAAAAAAGGAGGTAAGGTTCACAATTTCTTTTTTTTTTTATATATTTTATTTATTTGAGAGAGAGAGAGAGAGCGAGAGCAGGAACACAAGCAAGAGGAGTGGGAGAGGGAGAAGCAGGCCTCCTGCGGAGCAGGAAGCCTGATGCAGGGCCCGATCCCAGGACCCTGGGATCATGACCTGAGCTGAACGACTGAGCCACCCAGGCGCCCCACAATTTCACTTTACATTGTTTCTTTATTTTCATAAGCACACAGTCATGGATTACCAGCGTAAATTTTTTTTAACTGCTATGGGACTGTACATGAGGGATCAGCTTTTTCTTGGGTACAAGGGAGAGTAAGAGAGTTGAGAGAAAAGTTTTATATGTTAAGATGTTTGCCTTCAGGTTCTCAACTACCTCACAGAACTCTGTTATGTAAAACACACAGTTGGGGAGGCACACCAAGAAAACAAATAGCAAATGAACAGAGACATTAGACAGGAACTGTGGTTTCAGTGTGCTAAAGGTAAGGGAAAAGTAGGTTCTAAATGCCAGGTCAGAGTGTGGCCGTCATTTTGTGGTGACTGGAGAGCAACAAACGTTTATAAGGGATTAATATTCCAAATATGTAGAGAATTCCTAAAACTCAACAACAAAAACCAAACAACCTGATTCAATAAAGGACTCCAACAGAGAGAAAATACTCAATATCACTAATCATTAGGGAACTACAAATCAAAACTAAAAACAAACAAAAACAGAAAGTAAGTGTTGGCAAGGATGTGTAGGAATTAGAACCCTTGTTGAATTAGAACTCTGTTGGGAATATGAAAAGATACAAACACTGAGAAAAATGTTATAGCAGTTCCTCAAAAAATTAAAAATAGAATTACCATATAATACAGCAATTCTACTCTGGGGTATAAACCCAAATAAAATGAAATCCGGGTCTCAAAGACACATGTGAACACACATATTCATAGCAGCATTATTCACAACAGATAAAATATGGAAACAACCCAAATGTCCATCAACAGAGGAATAAATAAGCAAAATGTGGTACAGACATACTTCAGAGATGGTGCAGCTTCAGTACCAGACCACCACAACAAGCAAATTTTGCAAAAAGCAAGTCAGATGAATTTTTTGGTCTTCCAGTGCATATAAAAGTTATATTTACACTATACTGCAGTTTTTTAAGGTATGCAATAGCATTATGTTCAAAAATACAATGTACATACCTTATTAAAAAACACTTGATTGCTACCAAATGCTATCATCTGAGCTTTCTGCAACTCGAAATCTTTTTGCTGGTAGTGGTTGTTGGAAGGTCAGGACGGCTGCGGTCACTTCTTAAAACAATGAAGTTCGGTGCATCAACTGACTCTTCCTTTCATGAAACTTTCTCTGCAGCCTGCAATACTGTTTGATAGCTTTTACCGACAACTTTCAAAATTGGAGTCAATCCTCTCAAACCCAGTTGGCTGCTCTATCAACTAAGCCGATGCAATACTCTAAATCCTTTGTTGTCATTTCAACAGTCTTCACAGCACCTTCACCAGGGTAGATCCCACCTCAAGAAACCACTTTGTTTGCTCATTCTTCAGCAGCAACTCTTCATCCGTTCAAGCTGTATCCTGAGATGGCAGCAGTTCTGTCCCATCTTCAGGCTCCACTTCTAATTCTGGTTCTCTTGCTATTTCTACCACTTCTGCAGTGACCTCTTCCTCTGAAGTCTTGAACCCCTCAAAGTCATCCATGAAGACTGGAATCTACTTCTTCCAAATTCCTAACAACGTTGATATGTTGATCTCTCCCCACGAATCATGAATGTTCTTCATGGCATCTAGGATGGTGAATCCTTCCCAGAAGGTTTTCAATCGACTTTGCCCAGATCCATCAGAGGAATCACTATGTACCGCAAGTAGAGTCCTATGAAATGTACTTCTTAAATAAGAAGACTTGAATAAGAAATAAAACAGAGAAAAAAGAGACAAAGACTCTTAAATACAGAGAACCAACTGGTGATTGCCAGAGGGGAGGTGGGTGGGAGGGATGGGTGAAAGGGATAAAGGGAATCAAGAGCACACTTAACATGATAAGCACTGAGTCATGTATAGAACCTTTCGGTCATTCTACTGTACCCCTATATACCTGAAACCAGTATAACACTGTAAGTTAATAAAAAATAAATACAATTAATTTAAAAATTTTAAAAAGACTTGCAAGTTGAAATGACTCCTTGATCCATGGGCTGCAGAATGGATGTTGTGTTCGCAGACATGAAAACAACA
>NC_058415.1:5965826-6058491 GCF_002201575.2 Neomonachus schauinslandi
TAGATTTACCATAACTCCTAAGGGCCTGAGGATTTGAGAAATGATAAAGAAGCACCTGCTACAAGTTAAAAGTCACCAACTGCATTGGCCCCGACAAGACGATCAGCCTGTCCTTGGAAGCTTGGAAGACAGGCACTGACTTCTCCTCTCTAGCCAGGAAAGTCCTAGATGGCATCTTCTTCCTGTGGGAGGCTCTTGCATCCACACTGAAAATCTGTGGGTCGGTGGAGCCGCCTTCGGTAATGACCTCAGCTCCATCTTCTGGATCACTTGCCGCAGCTCCTCCATTGGCACCTCCTGCTTCGCCTTGCACTTTTACGCCCCGGACACGGCTTCCTTCCTTAAACCTCAGGAACCGATCTCTGCTAGCTTCAGACTTTGCTTCTCCAGCTTCCTCCCCTCTCTCCGCCTTCATGGAATTGAAGAGAGCCAGGGCCTCGCTCTGGGTTAGGCTTTGGCTGAAGGGAATGTCATGGCTGGCTTGACCTTTTATCCACCAAACGTTCTCCACATCAGCAATAAAGCGGTTTCACTTTCCTATCATTCAAGTGTTCACTGAGGTGGCCCTTTTAATTTCCTTCAGGAGCTTTTCCTTCGCATTCACAACTTGGCTAACTGGCACAAGAGGCCTTAGCTTTCCACATGCCTTCCTCACTAAGCTTTAATCATGTCTAGCTTTTGATGGAAAGTGAGAGGCGTGTGGCTTCTCCTTTCAGGTGAACAGAGAGGCCACTGCAGGGTTACTGACTGACGTGATTTCGATATCGCTGTGTCTTGGGAATGAAGAGGTGAGGAAGACAGGGCACTGGCCAGTCAGTGCAGCAGACGGCACGGGCACAGCACTGCCCCCTGAACTCACCATGGTCTCTGAGCGCAGTCCGTGGCACCTCAAAACAATCACATTAGGAACATCCAAGATCACTGGTCACAGATCACCATGACCAATAGTGATCATGACAAAGCTTGAAATACTGCTAATTACCGAAATGTGACAGACGTGAAATGCACAAGTGCTACTGAAAAAAGGACACCAACAGATGTGTTCAACACAGGGTTGCACAAACCCGCAATCTGTAATAACAGGATCTGTGAAGTGCAACAAGTTATGCCTGTATGTACATGTATTCAGCCTTAAAAAGTAGGAAATTCTGAAATATGCTACAATATGGATGAACCTTGAGGACATTATGCTGGATATAAGCCAGTCACAAGTTAAACACTGTATGATTCCACTTACATGAAATATAACTGTATACTCAGAAAATGATTAGAATGGTAAAAATGTTATATGTGTTTTACCACAATAAAAAAAAAAAATGGAAATAAAGTTTACTCATAGGATCTTTCTAAAATAGTATCATTCCAGAAAGTACTGATGCACATTGTTAGTGTTTTTGTATCATTAGAGACAGGTGTTAAACTGATTTAGAATAAAGTTAATACAGACCTCTAAAAAGAGTTTCTGAGACAAGAATCCACATTATCAAGTCTGCTTTGAAAAAAAAATCTGCTATCAATGCAAAGGATGGATTTCTGTAAGTAGGAGAAAGACTAGAGGAAGAGGATGAGTTAGTAAAGTAGCTTTTCCAGTAGGCAAGGAGAGGCCCTAAAGGCCCCTACTAAGACAAGGAGAGTGAAACAGAGAGAGGCAAACTCTAGAGACACTGAAGAGCTATCAGTCAATATGGTACAACTTGATTACCAAAGAAATATAAGAAGTAAGGAAATAAAGATTCCAAGGTTTCAACCTCCTGCAACTATAGAAAAGATCAAGGTAACTGCAAAAAATGTTAGAAAAGCAACAGCATGTTTGGCTTCCTTGGAAGGGAGATGATGAGTTAGGTTGAGACATGATGAATCTGAGGCTACCTGCAGAGCCATCTAAATGGAGCTGTCCTGGCTCAAGAAAGCAGTACTAAATTAAAGAAACAGATCTGGGTCTCATCCACATATACTCAATAATTAAAGCCAGGCAGAATATGGAGAAGGGAACTCAGAACAAAACCCTGGGGAACACTAAAGCATTACTGTAGGTACTGTAATTTATGGTGCTGATTTTATCCTAATGATATCTTTATGAAGTAGAAAGCATTAACTCTATTTTTCAGATGAGTAAAATAAAACTCAAAAAAAGAAAGCAACATGATTAATCCTGAGAGCTAAGGAAAGCCAAAGAAAATTTTTACATAGGAAAATAGCAATTAAATTTTGTATTAAAAATTCACTTAGGGGAAAACCATAAAATATGTTTTAAGACAATATTACAATAACCCAGGAGAAAAGAGACAAAACCCAAAGTAAAGTAGCGTTGCTGGGGATTGGGAAGAAATACAGACATGAGAGATATACACAAGGTTGAATAAGTAGAATATATAGAAGGCAGAATACACTGGACATGATACAGATTGGCTACTGAAGTTACTGAGCAGGAAGAGTAAATAAACTCAAGTAAATGGTGGTACCATTTACAAAAAAAGGGAACTGGCCATAGGCTTCCCCAGGATTAAGTTACTTAAAAATCAGAACATAATTTTCCGTATTTTTACACCTAATAAAAAATTCCCCACTTCTAACTTTTATTGTTAATTAGTTATTTATTTATTTTGGAGAGAGTTCATGAGCAGGGAGACCGGAGGAGCAGAGGGAGTAGGAGAGACAATCCTAAGCGGGCTCCACACCAAGCACAGAGACTGACATGAAGGTTGATCTCACAACCCTGAGATCATGACCCTGAGCTGAAATCAAGAGTTTGCTGCTTAACCAACTGAGCCACCTAGGCGGCCCCCCCACCCCGACTTCTAACTTAAACTGTAAGTTATTAGGTAGAACCTAAAATATATTCACAATAATGTTACTAACTTTCTTACCTGTTAAATCTCTCCAATCCAGAATGCTCTTCCCTGGTATGTTTTGTTTCCTAGTCTGAGATCTTTTCAAATGTCATCTTCTCAGTGAAGGCCCCAACCACTTTATTTCAAGCTGTGTCCCCACTCCCTAATCCAATTTCCTACTTTATTTTTCTCCATAGAAACGTTATCACCTAATTTGTAATGTATTTTCCTTATTTATCACCATCTACAAGAAGAGCGCAAGCTCTATGAGTAGGGTGTATCATCTGGTTTTTCTTCCTTTACCCACTGTTGTATTCCCAGTATCTACAACAGTTCTGGAGCATCAAAAAATTCAAAATTTAAATGAAAAGATGGATGGATAAAGAGTGTTCCTGAAAGATGTAGTATCCTTATCACCAGGCCTTTATATTTAAAAAAAGGTTTTTTGTTTACATTATCACACATTCAGAAAGCCTTCAGTCTGATAAGATCACTGTGACTTTCTGATTTGAGCAGAGATTTTAACACTTCTCTAATTCTTTGCATTCCGGGTGCTAGTGCTAGAAGTGTGGCCAACAGGGGAGTAGCTTTCAGCGCCCGGAATTTATACAATAACATCACTATCAATCTTATTATTAGTAAGTGCTCATGCAATTATGATGTAAGCTAATGGACACAAAATACGTAAAGTTCAATACACACCTACATTTATAGAATGTATACATATTGAAATCAAACTACACAATGTAATATTTTGCGAAGATCAAAGGGACTCAAAAATGTTAGGATAACTAACATACTTGTCACGTTTACAAACTGAATTTGTAACAAGGTACATTGTTAGAAATAACACTCTAAATCTATAGAGCCTTAAGGGGGAAAAAGCAATTAAAGTTTATTTTCCAGAAAACACTAAAAATTTATTAGCAAAAAGGAAGTAACAAATGTTGAAGGAAACTTTCACACCTCTAATTCAGACCTTTTCTCCTCTAAATGTGATGTAATTTCAGTAAATGTTTCTGTCCCTTAAATGTTTCAGGATTTTTCAATGGGTAAGCTGTGTTGAGATTAGAAACTGCTAACCTCAATGAGCTATTATCATCTACGTGCTTCCCATCTGACACTACTTCATTAACAGTCAGCTAGTAAGAAGTCTCAAAACTAATAAACAACACTGTTGAGGGTAAGGAAAAGGAAACAAGAGGTGTGAGGTTTTTGTTTTTTAAGATTTTATTTATTCATTTGAGAGAGAGTGAGTGAGTGAGCACGAGCGCATAGGGGTGGAGAGACAGAGGGAGAGGGGGAGGGGGAAGCAGGCTCCCCGAGGAGACGGAGCCAGATACTGGGTTCCTTCCCAGGACCCTGGGATCATGACCTGAGCCGAAGGCAGATGCTTAACCAACTGAGCCATCCAGGCGTCCCAAGAGGTTTGAGTTTTGATAGTTGTTCTGTAGTGGTTTTTTTTTTCCCTGAGAAGATAATCTCTGTATCTTTAACATTTGATCATTAAATGTACTGAATTTTAGTATAACTTTTTTTTTTTTTTTTTTAGAACTTTGTCCTCTTACTAGTAAAGCTGGTGTCTGGCAAAAGAGGGGGTTGACAGTAAGAGTGGAAAGACAGAATAAAAGAAAAAAGTCTCTACTCTTAACAAAGTATACATTAGGACATATTTGTTGAAATTATTTTCATTATGATAAAATTAAATATGATTTGCAGTTTCAAGATCTACTACACTCATATTTAAACAAATCAACACACTCTAAAGCTATACACAAGTTATTTCTAATTTATTCTGCCAGAGTTTCCTCCATAAATTTCAATGCAAGTTCCAAAATATGAAAGAAAAAGCCAAGACAGACCTTTAGTGGACAACTCTGTCCAATGGTCTGTGTAGCTAACACGAAGGGATGTTTTAATATAAAATGAAATGTACAAAAAGATCAAAACAATTGAAACAGTAATCAAAGAGTAAATGACCCTTGAGGCATTGTCACGTGGTAAGACTGCCACCATTGTTGAAGGCTGACTCCCAACATGAACAGGAAGGATGCTGGAAACACCACTATGTGGAAACTATGAAAGATCACAGGGACATCCGACCTGTTCTCAGGTGGAGCATAATGGAAAATGATATGCAGTCTAAGGTTAAGATGCTGTCACATAACACAGGGAAGTTGAGATACTCCAGAAAAACTCATGCAATGAACTCATAAAATTTAAAGAAAAGAAATAAGAGACAACAGTGTTTCTATAATTGAGAAGAGTACGACTAACTACTGGCCTCAATTACACTGCTTCTATTCTTCACAACTATTACGTATATAAACCACTCCAGATCATTTCTCCTGTTTTTGATTCACTACTCCTCAAAAAAACCCCAAAGCAGTAGATGACTAGATGGGCATAAATAGGGCTGAGGCAGTGAAGTACTGGTGGTTAAGAGCATGCACGTGGAAGCTACAGCACTTCTGCCTGAATCGTGGCCATGCCACTTACCAGTGAGTGACCACTGCTAAGTTAGCTGGCCTCTCTGTGCTGCAGTACCTAACTACCTCCCAGGGTTGTTACCAAGATTAAATGAGGTTGAAAAGATGCTCAGAACAGTGTCCTGACCTAAGTGCTTACAATGGCACAGATGACAATGATAATGCATTTATTGTTTTTTTAAACATTAACATTAAACATTTTTTTAAACTCTCCTCAAACCCATATATGAACCACTTTCCCAGTTTTAAAAACATGAACTCCTATAATCCTCCAAACAATTGAAGAAAAAATATTTTTATTCCCATTTTACAAATAGATTTTACAGAAAAACTAAAAACCTAAGCAGGCTAAGTAACCCAACTAGACAGCAGTCCAGCACTAAAATACACAACAGCCTGATTCTAATGTGCTCTGCTCTACAAAACTGTTTCCCTCTAAGATACTGTTTGATTTTATGTAGCAGTTACTAGAAGTTAAACTGGAAAAGAAGGACATTATCACGTCAAATATTAAAAATTAAAAGTCATTTAACATATACTATACATATAAAATACGATTTACATATTAAATCACTTCTTATATACTTACGTATATAAAATCACTTAAAATATTAGAAATGAAGTAAAAATTTGGTGAAGGAAAAAGTATATTAATAATAGCATTAAGAACAGCAGCTGTCCTTCATTAATTTTCCCACATACTAGGCAGTTATCTAAACATTTAATGTGTATGATCTCATTTAATCTGATGAAATAATTACTACTGCTACCTCATTCCACAGATGAAGAAACTGAGGTTTTGGAGGTATTAAATAACTTGACAGAAGTTATCCGGCTGGGAAGAGAAGAGTGGACATTCAATGCCAGGTCTACATGAGGCCAAAGCCTAGCCCTTTAGCTAAGGCAACACTCTACTCATGCCGTACGAAGGCAACACACATTCTACTGAGTCACACACTGAAACCTGTGATCGTCAATATACTGGAAGAAAGCCCAAATTTTTAAGAAATACAACGTATTTTCTGTAGTTCTCTAGTCCAACATACAGTCAAACACAGCAAAGTTCATGCACAGTCAGCACTACTACTTAGTTAAGGGGCATCCTCTGAAGTCTTAAAATCAGAAGGTAGAAACTCTTTTAAAATTCTCTGCAACAGAAAAAGTGAGCCTCAAAACACTATTTCAAATCGCTGTAAACATATGAAATCATGTTAGTGACTTGAAATAATGGAAATGGTATTTTTCACTGCATCAAGAGATATTATCTCCCCATCCTGCCTACTTATACTAGTATAAATTAATCAAGTATTTTCAGGAGCATGTCTAAATAGAGCAATGAAATGGGTTCAAATATGCTAGTTCAAAATGTACAAGGTAATTAAAGACACTGATCACAACAGTTCCTCAAAAGGCTCACAAAATTATCGCTTAGAATGAAAAAACAAGTTTTATATTATCCACAAAACTGAATTTAAAATTTCTAAATACATACTATCATAATGTCCATAACATTTTAAACAGTACAATTTATATATTGAAAGGGTTTTTGCATTAAAGATTTCTATTGATTGAAAAAATCAAATTAGTACAAAAGATTTCCAAAATTCAACTTAAATCTCAACTAATACTAGATCACAAAAACAAGTGGCTTACGGCATCAAAAAAATCTAGATAGTTCCTTAAAATCTATGATAAGGGGATCGGAGTTACATTCTACATGGCCTACATTAGCTTTTCGCAAAGTATTTTCTCAAGAATTTCGACAAGTATTAAACAACTTTCATAACACAATTTTTAAAAAAACATTTTGGCTTTTTGTTATACATTTTTCACATATTTTTTTTTAATCACATTGAATATAGTGTATGCAAATCAAAAATTCTGGAAAATTCAAGAGTTGAAAAAAGATGAAAAATCACTATAGTTTTACCATTCAGAAGCAATTACTATAAATATACATTACTCTTTTTTTTAAGATAATTTCTGTTGTTTTCTTTTGCAAAGCTGTTGTGGTCATATTACGTATATAATTTTGTGAGACTCGTTTCTTCACTTGGCATTTTAATATGATCAAGTTCTCAAGTTTATAAATTTCTTGAAGTATATTTAATGACTGCATATTATTTGAGAATATACCACAGTTAACTTTCATACTGAAATTCTTGATTATCACGTTTTTGTATATCTACTATCAGAAGCGTCTAAGAACATATTTTAACATTCCTCTGCTAGCAGAGTAATAATTTAAAAAAAAAAAGACTTTTTACATACTGAGGCGCCGGGGTGGCTCAGTCGGTTAAGCAGCCGGCTCTTGATTTTGGCTCAGGTCATGATCCTAGGGTCCTGGGATAGAGCTCCATGTTGGGCTCCATGCTCAGTGGGGAGTCTTCTTTAGGATTCTCTCTCTCCCTCTCCCCCTCCCTCAGCTCACATGCACGCATGTGTTCTCTCTAAAGTAAGTCTTTAAAAAGTTTTTAATTCTAAAAAAAAAAAAATTTTACATATTAAAATGTATAGGTTTCTAAAAAATTTGTATTTAATAAGTTTTGTTTTGAGTTACTAGTGTTTAGTTTGAGTTACTAATTAAGTTTCTCTTGTATTTGTTACTTATATTTCCTCTTATGAGATCGCTTTTACCTATTTACCTTTTGAAATCTTTGTGTTTCTTAGCAATTTATGTCTCCTTAAAATACATTTTATTAAAAAATTACCTAAAACATAATTTTTTTTTTTTTTTTTTTATATGACAGAGATAGACACAGCGAGAGAGGGAACACAAGCAGGGGGAGTGGAGGAGGGAGAAGCAGGCTTCCTGCGGAGCAGGGAGCCCGATGGGGGGCTCGATCCCAGGACCCTGGGATCATGACCTAAGCCAAAGGCAGACGCTTAACCATCTGAGCCACCCAGGCGCCCCTAAAACATAATATTTTATAAAATATAAAAATAGTAAGCCTGGGTCCTATTTACTGAAAAATTTTCCCCAGTTTGTTACCTGCCTTTTTAATGTTGTTCTTTCTTCCTGTTAATTTTCAGAAATGTAAACCTTCATATATTGAAATCTACTTTCCCTCTAACTTCTTATATACCTAATAAACTCTGGCCATCTCCTACCATCTAAAAATGTGATAAAAATTCATTTATAGAGTCATCCAACTTTAATGGTTTGATGTTTCTTTAAAAAAAAAAAAAAGAGGGGGCACCTAGGTGGCTCAGTTGGTTAAGCATCTGCCTTTGGCTCAGGTCATGATCTCAGGGTCCTGGGATCAAGCCCCACATCAGGCTCTCTGCTCAGTGGGGAGTCTGCTTCTCCCTCTGCCCCCCTTCACCCCTGCTAATGCTCACTTGCTCTCTCTCATTAAATAAATAAAATCTTAAAAAAAAAAAAAAGAGGATATGCTTTAAAATTGGTATGTTCTTTTATTTCAAAAGTAAGGCAAAAAAATTAAGGAAAAGAATGCAAAATATACAGAACAACATAGTTTGAAGATCAAAGTCCATGTTCCTTCAAGTTCTATCCAAGAGGTAACCGCTGTTTGGGGTACACATTTTTTTCTATGCACATACAAAAATATAGGAAAAAGTGCCTGTAACTTTCCTGACATTTCCTCTCTTCCCCTCATGATATTTTAATTCCTCCTTAATAATGCTAGAGTGTATTAGTAGTGACCCTCAACGTCCAAGAAGGGATACAGTACATTCACCTAAGATTCTCAGACTTTTTTTTAGCAACAGAATTCTTTACTCAATTAATGACAGTTCAAAGACTTGGTAATTTCTGAAATACTATTTTTAAAGTACCGGCTTGTCTTTATTTTATTCACTTCACACAATGCAAAACTGGAATGTTTTTATGAATACAAAGTACGCAAACCAATTATTAAAAGAATGAAAGACAAAAAACTTACTTGGGATACACGGGTTCATAAAGGTACTTGTCCCCTCTTGTAGATGTAATATGAAAAAACAAGATGTAGCCATATGCAGTCTGAAAGATAAATTTTATTTGCCATGAATTAAAGGGTAAGGCTATGACTAACACCTTAAATTTTATTTTTATATATTCTTACTTTGAAAACACTTCACTCATGGGAACCCTCTTTCGAAAAGCTACAATCTAATTATACAATTAAAAAATGACTTCATTTTAATATAACCCATCTTGTTTAATATAACCCACGAAAGGAGATTTTATATTTTGATATTTCATAATGTCATTAAATCAATAGTTCATAATAGATTGTAGACATTAATACTCTAAAATAATTATAGTATTCAATAGCAGATGATTATTTTACAAAATATACATAACTTTTTGAACTCTGCAATATGGCAAATAATTTTTTCTAATTTTTTAAAGCAACAATGTCACCAAGTAGTAGTAATACTATGATAAAGTTCTTGACTGTACTCAAAGTTCACACAATATAACTTCAGAATAACATATTTATATATTTCAAAATCAATCAACTGGCCTATGTACTATAAAATATACTGAAACACAAAAGAAAAACAGAACCTTCATTTCCAAATTTGATCATCAGTTATTTTTAGTTAACAAAAGTTTTAAAATACAAATTGTATTGAAACATTTCATAATCATGGCACATACCTGTGATATCTGTGAAGCTCAACCACTTTATATTTATAGAAATATACAAAATACTATGTTTAGCTGTTTCTAACCATTTTTAGGCCTGAGTGGCAACTGTTTGGCCCAAACTACTATATATTAATACTGAACTCTTATTTTAGAAGCAGGTGGGCTTTACCCAAAATACAAAGAAAACTGAAAAAATTATTCAAGGTTTCAAATTTCTTTCTAGTACTTGCTTCCGTTCTTCACTTAAAGGAATGCCAGAGGAAAAACAGTTTCTTCAGCAGTCAGGTGTTTTGCTTAAGCTATAAACTCTACTATTTCATAATGTATTCCAAAATTCTACTTCAATATATTGGGACACATAACACAAGAGGCTAAGATCATCATTCTAA
Organism: Neomonachus schauinslandi; assembly: GCF_002201575.2. Lineage (NCBI taxonomy): Eukaryota > Metazoa > Chordata > Mammalia > Carnivora > Phocidae > Neomonachus > Neomonachus schauinslandi. Next base: position 5,976,136 of record NC_058415.1, read on the forward strand.
TTCCTCAGGTGCAATTTTACCTTCCTCAAATGTGGCGAATCTGGGATCAAAGGAAAACAGATTCAAATCAAACCATATCAGACATCATAACCCCTACACAGATTAGTGACTTTGAAATCTGTAAACTGTACTATTACCTTATATGGGTTAGAAAAGTAAGATAATACGGTCTGGCATTTACATGAATAGCATACAAATGTTGTCTGGAAAATCAGTCACTCAAGGTCAAAAGTTCAACATTTCAGAATATCAAATGCTAATAATATACTCATAATTTTAACAAGTGCTTAAAGGACTACAATGTCAGAGAAAATACACCATCATTTTGCACCAGCATTTAGAAATTTTATATATATGGTATACTATACAAAATTACAAATAATGGCTTGATTTACTATTCCGGTATTTTGTATCAATCTTTACTATGATCTGTAGCTTCACATGTATATAAATGCTATATACTTCCAGATCTCACTGACCTTTTCCTAAACAATCCTGCCTTTGAACAAGTCCCACCTCTGAACAATTTTACAAGTTTTGGTAATAAATGATCATCCTAAAAAGTAGCATCTTTGTTGTTAACTATACCAAAACTGTTACTATGCAGTGTTATGATGGCTTTGCTCTTTCCACCACCAAAATACTGCAAATAAGCATACAACGACTGCTTAATCTATAGGCAACAGTCCCAATACCTTCTTCTAATACACATATACACTGTCTCTTGCTCTCTCTCTCTCTCCCACAAACACACACATACAATAATTTTTCTAAGAAAATAAAAAGACAAAATAAAGAACCTCTGAGTTTTCTTTCTTCGTATCATTCCATATCTCAATTTTTTTTTTCTTCCTCCAAGTCTTATTCTACTGGATTCTGTGGTTGTAATTACAAAGGCCTAACAATTTTTGTAAGCAACTTGAATAACAAGTCCTCATGTCTCTTTCTTTTGTATATGCATGAATAAGGGTCACAGACACATAAGAATAAAGGCTATCAAGAGGATAAGAGAAATCACTACTTAAATGGAGAATGGAACAGACTTGTCTCTAGTAACACCACTTAGCAGAAAAAGAACTTTCTAGAAACAATTTTAAAGGATATTAATAACACATAAAAATTCAGTCAGAGAGGTATGAACATTCAGTCAGAGAAATATCTTTTTTTTCAATTGCAAATTGCAAATAGAGATTTGAAAAACCATGCAAACTACCTCAGATAACTCCATAGTTTAAAAAGAAGAGTTTGAAATCTGGAGGTGGTGGTAGTTGTTGATGGCATCAATATTATTAACTGCTTGTTTGTATTTTGCTTTGGTGGGCATTTGGGAAGTTTCCCCTTGCTACTCAAAATTAAATATATTTTAAAAATTATTTTATGACTGATGCATAACATATATAAAAGCAATTTTCTGTAAACAGTAAGAATGTAAACCCAGCTGTGTCATGATGCAAATCAACTGCTGCATAAAACTAATGCTTCACCTGAAGGAAGCAATACCAGTACCTTCCTCTACCATTATCTAATCAAGGCTCCCACTGGACATGAATTCACCACATACTTCAGAATTCAAGGCATTGTGCATTTCTTCCTTAGGACATGCCGTTTTTAACATGAAGGAGATTCATGCATCTGGGCTCCAATAACCTGATTGATGCATCACAGGGATTTCTGTAGTAATTAAAAGATAAGGATTTGATGATTTAGAGATGCATCTTCTATCCTAATACACTGTCATGTTAGGCTTCAAATAAGACCGAAATACCAGATTAGCACTATTTAATTCTTTACACTGGTTTGTAAATGGTGTTTACTGTTTTTAGCTTTATTTCTTTATTATACATGTTTGAATACATAAAATTAATCACACAAATCCTACCATGAAAATAATTACCTACCATTTCTGTATACTCTTTTAGACTCTATACATTCAGATACATGAATATATTTAAATGGGAAATGATAAAAACAGCTATAAATCACACACACACTCAAAAATAAATGATGAATCTTTTGACATGAATACGTATCAAAAATTACCATTTCTAACACTTACTACCACACTTTTATACCAGAGACTAATTTAAAGGGAGGGGGGAAGCTTCTGTTTCCAACCAATATGATGGATTAAGGTGAAGCCAATTTATGCTCCCATTTGAAAACAAAACAAAACCAAACCCTGGGAACAATGGTTTTCAAAACACCAACATGAAGCAATGAGGTCAGTGATCCCTGAGAGATGAGACATATTGATATGAGTCCTATAATTGCCCCAGCTTACTACCTTGGAAAGGTTTCCAGGTCACAGCACTGAAAAGGGGAACTAAGGCAGAGCCTGGCGGACTCCCCAACCTATGGAGATGAAGCTGAGAGCCCAAGAAGAATAAGGCAGCTACAATTCATACAAAAAGTACCAGAGAGGAGAGAGCTGCACACAGAAAAAAATCCAAGAGTACCATACACACACATGTGAGGAAACTATTCAAGGCAGGAGAGAAGCCAAACCAAAAGGATTAATTAGTAAAGAGAATAGTGCTCCAACAGTCCTGAGAACAGTGCCTGTCCCACAGTCAGACTAAAGAACTGGTAATTCACAGGGAATTAGTAAGAATGCTCAGAAAAGTAGTCCTCAGGTATTCCTGGGGTAATCCTAGAAAGGTATGGCCTCAGCAGTGGGGAATAATTAGCTTTATTGAGTGCTGTTCAAAACTTTAAAGAGCTGTATTAGAAAAAAAGAAAAATCCCAAATCAATGACATTAGCTTTTACCTTAAACTAGAAACAGATGAGCAAATGAAACCCAAAGTAAGCAAACTAAAAAGAGGAAATACCAGAGGTCAGAGTGGAAATCAATGAAACACAAAACAAAAATCAGTGAAACCAAATTCTGGTTTTTGTTTTTTGTTTTTTTAGTAAGATCATTAAAATTGATACACCTCTACTCAAATGGACTGGGGGGCGGGGGGACGGGATAATCACTAGCAGAAATGAGAGAGGTGACATCACTACAGATTCTAGAGGTATTAAAAGAATAATGAAGGAGTATAATGAATAACCATGACAAAAAGTTTACAACTTGAATGAAAAGGACAAATTCCTTGAAAGACAGAAACTGCCAATCCAAGTACCTTAAAAAGCATACTGCGTCTATTCAAGAAACTTAAATTTCAACTAAAATCCTTTCCACAAGAAAACTCTATGCTCAGATGGTATCACTGGTAATTCTACCAAATATTTAAGAAAGAAATATGAATTCAACACAAATTCTTCTAGAAAACCATTGAGGAGGGGACACCTCCCATCTCATTTTATGAGGCCAGCATTACCCTCAAACCAAAACCAAAGACATTATAAGAAAATGAACTACAGACCAGCATCTCTTATCAACATAGATATAAAACTTCTAAACAAGGGGCGCCTGGGTGGCTCAGTCGTTAAGCGTCTGCCTTCAGCTCAGGTCATGATCCCAGGGTCCTGGGGTCGAGCCCCGCATCGAGCTCCCTGCTCTGCAGGAAACCTGCTTCTCCCTCTTCTACTCCCCCTGCTTGTGTTCCCTTTCTCGCTGTGTCTCTCTCTGTCAAATAAATAAATAAAATCTTTAAAAAAAAAAAAAACTTCTAAACAAAATTTTATCACAGAAAATTTAATATTATCAGGAAAATACATCATAAGTAAAAGGGGTTTATTCAGAAATGCAGGGTTGGTTTAACATTTAAAAAAAAATCAATAAATGTATTTCACCATATTAATAAATCAAAAAAGAAAAACAATATGATAGTCTCAATAAATGCAGAAAAAGCACTGAACATCCTATAAAGCATTCCTGATTAAAAACTGTCAGCAAATTACCGAGAGGAAAAACTTCCACAACCTGATAAAGGGGATCTGCAAAACACCTAGAACAACATCATTCTTAATAGTGAAAGACCGAATCCTTTTCTTCTGTTCAACACTGTACTGGACAAGATAACCAGTAAAATCAGGCATGAAAAAGAAATAAAAGGTATCTAAGTTAAAAAGGAAAAATGAAAACTATCCTTTGCCATCGTCATCTATGCAGAAAATCTGATGGACTCTACCAAAAATGTACCAGAGTGAGTTTAGCATTGACTGCAATACACAAGATCAATACAGAAAAATCAACTGCATTTCTATATACATAAAGAACAACCAGAAAATTAACATGTTGTTTTCAATAGAATTAAAAATAGGAACTACTTAAGAAGAAATCTAGCAAAAGATACGAAATAGCTGTACACTGATAATAAAACACTTAAGTTAAAAATATCTAAATAAATGAAGAGATTTATCTTTTAATAGGTCAAAAGGTTCAATAATGCTAAGATGATAACTCTCCCCAAATGGATCCACAGAGTCAATGCAATCTCAATCAAAATCTCAGCAGGCACTTTCATCAAAACTGACAAGGTTAGGGCACCTGGGTGGCTCAGTCAGTTAAGTGTCTGACCCTTGGTTTCACTCAGGTCATGATCTCGGGGTCCTGGGATCAAGCCCCGTGTCAGGCTCCATGCTCAGCGCATAGTCTGTCACTCTTCCTCTGCTCCTCCCCCTGCTCTCTCTCCCTCTCTGGAATGAATAAAATCTTAAAAGCAAACAAACAAAAAAGAAACCCTCTTTAAAAAAACTAACAAGGTTATTCTAAAATTCATATGGAAATAAAACATCCTAAAACAGTGAAAGCTACTTTGAAAACAAAGAAATTGGAAAACTAACACTGTGATTTCAAAATTATTACAAAGCTAATCAAAATGATGCTGTATTAACATAAAGACAGGCAAATAAACACATCACAGAAGCAAATACAGACAAAAACACAGATATATGTGGACAACTGATTTTTTACAAAGATGCAAAGAAATATAGTGTAGAAGCAATAACCTTTTCAACAAACTGCCAAAATTGAACTTGGATCCATACCTTGCAACATATGCAAAAATTAACTCAAAATATATCACAGACCTAAATATAAAAACCTAAATAATATGGGGCGCCTGGGTGGCTCAGTTGGTTAAGCGACTGCCTTCGGCTCAGGTATTGATCCTGGAGTCCCTGGATCGAGTCCCGCATCGGGCTCCCTGCTCGGCAGGGAGTCTGCTCCTCCCTCTGACCCTCCCCCCTCTCATGTGCTTGCTCTCTCTCATTCTCTCTCTCTCAAATAAATAAATAAAATCTTTAAAAAAAAAAAAAAAACCTAAATAATAAAACCTCTACAAGATGGGGGGCCTGGGCAGCTTAGGTGGTTAGGAGTCTGACTCGATTTCAGCTCAGGTCATGATCTTAGGCTCATGGGACCAAGCCCCACTTTGGGCTTTGTACTCAGCAGAGATGCTTGGGATTCTCTCTCTCCCTCCCCCTCTGCTCCTCCCCGCACGGTCTCTCTCTAAAAATAAATACATCTTAAAAACATACATATATATTAAAATTTCTAGAAGAAGATATAAAAAAATATGAAGCATAAAATAAATCGATGAATTGGACTTCATCAAAATTAAGTAATTCATTCAAAAAACAATGTTAGGAGAATGAAAAGACAAGTCACCTATTAGGAGAAATTCTTTATGAAGTATATATGTAATACAGGACTTATATCCAAAATACATTAAGAATTCTAGGACTCTGACAATAAGAAAGCAAAGAACCCAATGAATAAAATGAGCAAATGATCTGAGCACACACTTTACCACAAAAGACGTACAAGGCAAATAAATAAAAAGATGTTCAAAATCATTTTTCATTAGAGAAATACAAATTAAAACTGTAATGAGATACAACTATACATCCATCAGAATGGCTAAATTAAAAAATCATACCATACCATATGTTGGCAAAGGGGAAAGAGGACTCTCATGCACTGCTGGTAAGAATATAAAATGATACAACTACTTCAGAAAAAAGCTTGGCATTTCCTTAGAAAGTTTAACATTCACTTACCTCGTGATTTAGCTGTTTCACTCTTGAGTACTAACCCGACATAAAAGGAAATATATGTCCATATAAACATCTTACGTATATGAATGCTCATAAGTGTTTTGCTTGGAATAGCCAAAAACTGAGAACAACTCAAAAGCCCACCAAGAGATGAATGGTCAAACCAGCTGCAGTCCATCAGTAAGATAGAACACTAATCTGTAGTGACAGAAAGCAAATGAGTGGTTGAAGGGAGATGGATCACGGGAGGGGGGAACAGGTACAAAGAAACGTGTAGGAATGATGGATAGTTCATCACTATCTTGACTGTAGTCATGGTTTCAAATGTTATCAAATTGTACACTTAAAACATGTATTTACTGTATCAACTGTACCTCAATAAAGCAAATTTGGAAAAAGAAATGAAAGTGATGGTTGGACTTGTAGCAGCACGTTTTGCTCTCTGGAAAAGCTTCTACCATAACACACAAAGCCTCATCTAGCCTACTGGAGAATAAGGGGTCACAAAGAAAATCAAGGTGGACATCTCCCGCCAACTAGCAGACAGGGACTGAAAGCATCTGGATCATTAAGCACCAGGGGACTACAGGTGAGACCAGGAGAACTTCTTGACCAAACCCAGAGCAAGTCACAGAATAAGAGTAAACAAATGGCTGTTTTAAACCAAGATTTGAGATAATGGTTCAATAAATATTACATATGAAAAATAATCCTAACAAAAATAGTGTAAAGAAAGGCTAAGAACATCAAGTTATGGAAATGAAAACAAAATTCAGAGAGATCCAGGAGAATTGCACAATAATCACTTCCAAAACAGAGTCTGGTCAAACCAAAATGAAAGGGAAAAAATGAGATGAGTTCAGGGACTGTGTCCAGGACTGTGAGCCTCTGCAACTTGCTATACCCCACTCTGTCGGAGTACTGCGCTTTCGGCTGTTAATCTGGTGACTCAATACAGTCACATGCTGGAAGGGAAAAAAAAAAATCACAACAACACAACAGGAATTCTAAATTAACTGTCTTTCCCTTATTCACAAATAAGTTACATTCTAATTCATGTTACACTCACTTTCAGGTTCCTATACACTTTCATTTAGCTAGGTGTGAGAGGAATAGTCAAGGTAGCAGGAGAAAACAGACTTGGAATGGCAGGTTGGGGCCAGATCACAGGAGGTCCTGAGTACTAGGCTAAGCATTTGGAACACACTTTGAATGCAAAGGGAAGCCACTGAAAGGTCTGGAAATAAGAGTAAGAGCTCTGATTTAGAAATAGCTATTCATAAGGTGCACTTTGAGTGGAGAAAAAAGAAGAGCTAAAAGTTTTTAGCTGTAGGCAATCTAGAAAAGATATAAGAAGACCTGCACTGAGGTTATGGCAGTGAGAAGCACAGAAGAGCATGGCAGTAAACTAGAGACAGGACTTGGCACTTATACTGGTGATCAGATGGGAATGCAGAATCAAAGGACTCCAGTGTTTTTTCCTATTATAAGTAAAATTGCAATAAAAATACTCACACATATGCCTAAAGACATTGGGCTACTATCTGTCAGTACTGTCAAACGAGATAGTACTTAAAATTGATTTTAATGCTCCTTGTGCCTGGCTATCTACTGTCTAAAACTGAGGAAGATTTTAGGGATAATTATGGCCTGAAATCATGTCTACAAAAATGGTATTTTACTTCTGAAATTCAGAGAAAACACTCTCCCCAAAAACACTATATACCAATTCTTAAAATGGTAAGGGATTTTCTCTCCCACACCCCATTAAAAAACAGTCAGTGAGATTTCTTTTTAAGGTACCAGCTGATAAGGAGGTGACTATGGTTCTGTTGGTGATACAGAAATAGAATTTTGTATTAACTGACGAGTGAGAGCACACAATGACAATACTTGAGTGGGGAAGGTCAGGCAGTAAAGAAAGTACACAGGGTGGCTGCTTTGGTCCTGACTTAATTTGCAGAGAGTTATGTCATATTGCTCTACAGATCACGCAATTGTATATCCTTCCACACACCTTCTATCAATGACATTTTGTAAAAGCAAGTTTCAAAGCATCTCCTAGGTTCAGCTTCATTCCACAATAGCTAGTAGGATTAAACAACCAGGCTAATAGTGAAAGGCAGTAAAGCAGAATTAAGACTTTGGAACTCTAGAACCAGGCTGCATATGATCTTAGGTACACAGTATCTCTGTAATCTTGGGCAGGTTACTTAATCTTTCTTAGTTACCTCAACTATATGATGGGGAAAAATAATCTACCTTTAGAGCACTGTTATGAAGAATTAATTTTAATACAAATAAAGCACTTATAATAGCGCCTAGCGCATATTAGACACACCCAAAATCTGCTACCATAAGAACTCTGAATCTTCAATAGTTAATTTATAATCAATGTATTTCATGTTAAGAGGCTAAGAAAATGTGTAATGCATTTGAGGAAAAGGACCATCAAAACCAGTAAAGCTTCAGAATCCAAAGTCTGGTTACTAGAAAGTTCACTTACCCAATACCCATTCCATGATAGCATACAATTCTTTAACATTTTTTAAAAAATTTGAGAGAGAGCACACGTAGGCACACACTCAGGGGGAGGGGCAGTGGGAGAGGGGGAGAATGTCAAGCAGGCTCTCTGTTGAGCGTGGAGGCCGAGGAGGGGGCTCAATCCCACAACCCTGAGATCATGACCTGAGCCGAAATCAAGAGTCAGATGCTTAACCAACTAAGACACCCATGCACCCCTAACATTATTTTCAAATGCACCTTGATAGATTATCTTTTAGTACAAATGGTTATTTGCAAAGAAGAGTGACTGCCTTACTGAACAGATTACAAAAATATCAGTGGCCTTTCTAAACTAGTACCGTATGACTAAAGGTTCTCCATCTGTTTCAGCCTACATTACAATGTAAGAAATGAAAATTAAGGGGCACCTGGGTGGCCCAGCGTGGAGCCTGCCTGAGATTCTCTCTCTCTCCCCCTCTGCCCCTCCTCCCCCCAGCTCGCCCTCTCTTAAAAAAAAAAAAAAAGAAGAAGAAGAAGAAGAGAAAATTAAAAATAATCTCTTTTGCAGGCAGAGGCAAACAAAAAAGTTGGACAATATAAATGGTTTAACTTCTGGATCCTGTTAAGATAGAAAGACTGAGCCCACATTCTTAATCTCTCCTCCTCCTTTCAGAGTACAATTGCCAAAGCGTGTCTGGATGAGTATGGAGATGTCCAGGTCATCAAGATCTCTTGAGTTCTTGTGGGAGAGAATATATGCTAAGGGACCAGGCAGAGGGAAAGCTTTGCTATGCTTTACTCCTTGAGGCACTGGGCAAAGATCCGGGATTTCAAAGTTCTCTAAGTAACTTAAAATGCAGAACCCCATGGTTACTCCCCTGAAAAGGCTGAATGTGACTGATCCTGGAAGTGGACACAGCACTGTCCACATAACCCTAATGACTTCAAGAGGCTTAGAGTAGAGGCTGTAATGGTGAACTGAACTGCTCCCACACCTCCTGGTCTGGAAAAGCCATTCACTTTTCCCCCACACCCAGAGACCACCTGAGAGTAGAGGAGACTCATCCTAAGCCTCGACGGAGGACAAGAGTTTATAAGCTTGTCTGCCTCTGCAAACTGCTGTTTTAGCCAACATCTGCGGGTGGGCATTGTCAGAGAGACCCATATGAAAGGCTGACCTCTATGGGTGGCTGATGGAACACAAGAAAGAAAATACCATTTATACAAGAAGCTCTGTAACAAATGAAACAGCTAAAATATATGGATCCTACTAATAAGCCACACAGATGAGAGAGAAGAATGCAAGCAAACTGTGGGGAAAAAATTAAGGACTCTCAGGAGGTACTATGAGAACATAAACAAGACTTTTCAGAGCTAAACATTTCCTACTAGGAAAATCAGACAAATATAAAGAATAAATGATAAAGAATAATCCTTTATGGGAGCTGAACCTTTTACTCCAGAAGATCACAGGGAAACACTTTTATGATACAAAACATGAAGAGAAAAAATCACCACTGAAAGATAAGAGGCGTGAAGAACAAACTCAAACTGTTATTTATTTAGAGAATAGTAAAAGAAAATTTCCCTAGCTGTAGAAACACTACAACTGAGATTCAGGTTTAATACGAAGGTGGAGGGGAGGGGGACAGAGGGAGACAGTTTAATGGAAAAGGATACATATCTAGAAATAACAAGCAGAAACAACTAAATTTTAATCATACAGAGAAAAAGATGATGAGGTTGCCTACAAAGGAGGGAGAATAGATTATCACTAGATTTCTCACCAGTAACACTAGAAACCAGAAGACATTGAAACAATAGCTCATGGCTAGAAAAAAAGAATCCTAAATCTAAGAATCCTACAGCTAGACAGGATATCCTTTACTGTGGTTAAAGAGTGGAATGTTCAGATACTATTTATTTCATTTAATGTATGAATGCCTACCATGTGCAGAAAAAACCCTCTTGGAACCTGGAGCTACAGTGAAGAGAACAAGCAAACTGACGTGGAATATTCTAGGTTAAAAAAATGGACAAACACAGGCCCTGCGAAGGGCCAATTCATACATCAAGAGATGATGAACCTCACTAGCAATGAAACAAATGGAATTAGATGACAAGACCATTTTTCATCAATCTAGTTTAGACATAAATGCAGGAAAACAGGAATCTTATGAACACTTAGGAGTAACTCTGGAATGGATACAACTTTGCTGAAAAATAACTTGGCAACATTTATTAAAAAGAATAAAGATATATCCTTTGACAACTACTACATAGGGGAAATTGCCCTAAAGAAATAAAGGTACCAATACAAAAAGGATGTATGTACAATAATGTTTACTGTAGCACTGCTTGTAGTTGCCAAAAGTCCATCAAAAAAGAATGGTAAAGTAAATAAGAAACTTCCGTACTGTGAAATATTGTACAAATACTAAAATTAATAAGTTAGAAGTATATATATTAACCTGGAAGAACAGTCATAATATACTAAGTGAAAAAAAATCAAATTACAAAGTAATGTGTAAATTAAGATCCCAGTTTTGGGTGTAAATTATGAATTGTCTTATACCTATTCATCAACTTAAAAATCCACTCATCTCTAAGTTACAATCCTTTGCAGACATTCAAAATCACATTACAGAAAAATGCTGAAGCGAGACAATGTTCATGATATAGTATGTCAAAAAAGCAGATTACAAAACTATATGATTGCTTTGTATAAAGAATATCTTAGACAATCCTCCATTTATGAACACAGATTTATCAAATATGCTCATCAATAAGTGACATTAGCAGTCACTTACAGAAATATTACTTTGTATTCAGAGATAGACTTCAATAGCTTTCAAATTCTAAGTGCTATTAAGTATGAGTATCTGCAAATATCCATAAAAAGATATACGGTTATAAATAAAAATTAATGATTATCTGTGAATAGTGGAATTATTGGTGATTCTTTTGTGTTTCTCAGGTTTTCTTCATTAGACATGTATCACCCTTATAACTTAAAAATTAAAACTTTAGGGACGCCTGGGTGGCTCAGTCACTTAAACATCTGACTTCAGCTCAGGTCACGATCCCAGGGTCCTGGGATCGAGCCACACATCGGGCTCCCTGCTCATTGGGGAGCCTGCTCCCCCTGCTTGTGCATGTTCTCTCGCTGTCTCTCCCCTCAAATAAAATCTTTTAAAAAAAAATTAAAACTTTAAAAAAATCCAATTCTTGAAACTATAAAACTCCTAGAAGATAACAGAAAATCTAGATGACCTTGGGTTTGGCAATAACGTTTAGATACAACACCAAAGGAATGATACACAAGAAAGAAGAGATAAGCTAGACTTTATTAAAGTTAAAAATGTGTGCTCTACCAAAAACCAGTCCAAAGACTAGAAAGACAAGCCACAAACTGGAAGAAAGTACTTACAAAAGACATACGTGAGAAAGGACTGGTATCCAAAATAAAGAACTCAAAAAGTTCAAGAATAAGAAAACCACTCAATTAAAAACTGGACAAACACCTTAACAAACACCTCATCAAAATACACAGATGGCAAATAAGCATATGAAAAGATGCTCCACATCATAATATCCATGAGGAAAAAGCAAATTAAAACAATGAAATATCATCATAGGCCTATTAGAATAGCCAAAATCCAAAACATTTAATAACACCTAATGCTGATAAAGATGTGGAGCAACAGGGACTCTCACTCATTGCAGATAGGAGTACAAAATGGTAAAGCCACCATGTAGGACAGTTTGGCAGTATCTTTCAAAACTAAACATAGTCTTACCATACAATCCAGCAAACGCACTTCTTGGTATTTACCCAAAGGAGCTGAAAATGTATATCCACACAAAAACCTGCAAACAGATGTTACAGCTGCTTATTCATAACTGCCAAAACTTGGATGCAACCACGATGTTCTTCAGTAGGTGAATGGATTAAAAAAACTGTGGTACATCCAAACAATAACATACTCAGTGCTAAAAAGAAATGACCTATCACGCCATGAAGACATGGAGGAACCTTAAATGCATATTACCAAGTGAAAGAAGCCAATCTGAAAAGGCTACATACTGTATGAATCCAACTACAGAACGTTCTGGAAAAGGCAAAGTTAGGAAGACAATGAAAAAGATCAGTACTTGCAAAAAGTTACTGGAAAAGGGATTACAGGTAGAGCAGGGGATTTTTGAAGCAATGAAACTACTCTGTATCTACACTGGTGGATATGTCATTGTATTTGTCCAAACCCACAGAACAAGAGTGCACCATAACGTACACTATGGATTCTAGGTGATAATGGTGTGTGAATGTAGGTTCATCAATTGTAACAAATGTACCGGAGATGTTGATAATAGAGAAGGTTATGCATGTGTTGGGGCTTCGAAGAGATATAAAGAAATTCTCTATGCCTTCCCCTCAGTTTTGCTGTGAACCTAAAAATACTCTAAAAATTAAAGTTTATTTTTCATAAACTCCACTTATGATCCTTTATGTATTTTAAAATTCATGAGCTAAAACATTAATTCATGTCTTAAGTTATACAAATAGAGATGATAAATCACTTGGATCAGGTCAGGATTTACTCAGTATATTTAATACAAGCCACACTATAATAGTTAAAATTATATTCATCATGACATCTCCACAAAGTTGTAGATAAAGACTATAAAACAGGCGCCTGGCTGGCTCAGTCAGTGGCATATGCAACTCTTGATCTCGGGGTTGTGAGTTCGAGCCCCACACTGGGTGTAGAGATTACATAAAAATAAAATCTTAAGAGAAAAAAAGCTATGAACAATAACTATGTGAAATAAAAACTAGATTCTCAACAGCCAAAAAAGTAGGTGGCTTTATTGTCTCTTCTGTATATGCATTTTATCTCTACAAATTGAAGACCAGAATAATTTCTTCTAACTTCTTTGTTTTCTTAATACTTAGTACAGTGCAAAAGATTAATAAATTAATGTGAAATTATTTCTGCTCTAAAAACAAAGCTAACAGACTGTTTTCTCTTTACCAGGATATAGGGGCTGTCTCTAGTTATCTGTTCCTGGCCCGGGGGTAATGAGGGCAGGGGAACAGTGGCCCAGAGTGTAAGAGCTCCATAAAGCTGAGGTTTGGGGGTACAGACTATGTACTGCTTGGTCTGCATGTGAAAGGCACACTAACAGGTGAATCCTTATTACTATCTCTAGAAATTGCCTGGCCTTGGGAAGGGCAGCCTCTCCAGGGTCCACAAGGCCTCAAGATACCAAAGCATCATATACACAGAAAAATAAAAGGGAATAATTAATACAGAGAGAAAACAAATTCTCATAAATTTTACTGCTAAAAAATTCTAAATATAATGGTAATGAAAACTGAGCACAATTTTCTTTGTAATACATATTCACTAAAGAGAAAGAAATTCTTTTTATGGGGTAACATTTTTGCTTAACTGGGGTTTAAAGTTAGTGTTCCCTCTCACCTTAATGCTGGCCTGTAATGAGATCTTACATACTCTATTTGAAATGTCTTTTCACATAAGTGGTGCCAAATACTGATACGAATCCATGAGCAAATGATTTTAACTGAATATAATCATCAACTGATAGGTAAGTATACAAGTCTACTAGATTCTTCTCCTGATGTTTGCTTTTTAACATGTCATTATGTGGTAGATTAATCACTTCCAACTGAGAGCTGGGTGAAAGCACTCCTCATATGCACAATTAAATGGATTGTGAAATACAGACATCTCCTTTGCAATTGCATCAAGTTCTGAAATATGCTACTGGAACTGGGATATGAGCTCAGAAAATATATCTACTGCTAATTTTTGTTGGAAAACAGATCTTACTGTTTAATTTTTGACACCAGGGGAAACACAAAAAGCAGCCTGGCAATACTTGTGAAACAAACCCAGACAGACAATATGAGGACACAAAAGAGTATGACAGTAGTTGTCACCAAAATGACCTGACAACATATAAATCTCACATTTAAGCACTGTTTTGACTGAATTCATGTGCAAGCATTACCAAGTCTACAGCAAAGTTATCATTTGCCAGATCATTTGGTGTCTGGTAAGTGGCTGAGGTGGTTCTTCAAGTTCAAAAAATTTCAAAATGAGCCCCAACGTAAGAAAAAAAAAAAAAATCGACAATAAACCTTTACACTGACTGCTAAGACATTCAACACCCATGGAATTGGGCAAGTCAGGATCTCCAGCTTCTATTTCTAACAACTTAAAATGGCCATAGGTGTTCAACACTTCCATGTGCACTAGCTTTGTAAACGGTCCAACTAAGCCTTTCTCTGCTCTGCGTGTATTTTTGTCACTATCAGTTAAAACACACTTTAGTGGACTCTGCTTCAGGTTGTACTGATTAGTGTTTTCTCAACTTCTTTAAAATCTTTTCACCTGAAGTTCTCCCATACATGTTTTTCACAGGGAGTAATTCTCAGTCATTTCACACTTTACACTAACTATTCAAATAAACTGAGCAGTACTGTAACATTCCTCAAGTCATCAAAAAACAGCTAAACTTACTTTGGTTGTACCTTCGTTTTCATTTTTTGTGAAGATATTCTGCTTTAAATATTCTAATTTTTCTATTAATTTCAGTGAGATGGGAATATTGCGATAAATACTAAGTTGGATAATGTCAACTTTTATTGTATTCTTTTGCCTCTGCTATAGGGTTACTGCATAATTAACACAATTTCCCATCCAATCCAATAATAAATCAATCTATATTCCAATGTATTTTAGAAGCATGACATTCAAAACCTATTCTTCTCTTCTTTTGTTCTTTTGACATGATAGGTATGCACTAGTAATAAACATTATACAGAATGTTATGGCACGGAAGTATGTGTGCACTTGAAACACCTGATCTATAAACATGTTACTCTAACTTACAGTGCACTGAGCAGAAAAGAGAAGAGATAGAGCGCCACATATGGCTGCTGTCAGGACTACTTGACTCAGCTACTGCAGCTTGAAAGCAGCCATAGAAATGATCTAAATAAATTAACATTCTCATACTCCAACATTACTTAGGGACAACGAAATTTAAAATTCATATAATGAAAGATACACCTAGATAACAGCCACATTAGTTAAACTAACTCAGAAAACAACCTGAGGGCGCCTAGGTGGCTCAATTAAGGGCCCAACTCTTGATTTTCGCTCAGGTCATCATCTCAGGGTCGTGGGACTGAGCCCCCTTTCAGCTCTGCACTTGCGTGGAGCCTGCTTGGTATTCTCTCTCTCCCTCTCCCTAACCCCCCCACCCCACCCTGGCTCATACTCTCTCTCTCAAAAAAGAAGAGGGGAGGGGAGGGGAGGGAAGAAAACCACCTGCATACTGGCAGAACAGAGAATTTCCACAATCATACTGAGGACACATCAAAAAGGGTAGGAGGGCAGAAACTCCACTGGGAACCAAACTCCTGGGGAGATTAACCACAAATGGGAGGGACACCACAAGCATGGAGAAGGGAGAGAAGCAGACCCCACACCACGAACCTCAGGCAGAGAAGAGTTGCTCAAGGAAGATGAGTCCCCAAAACATTTGGTGTGGAAACCAGCAGGCTTAACGCCAGGTACTTTAAAAATCAGAAGACTTAGCTCTGGAAAAGGTGGAGGGCAACAGGAAACTGAGTCCCCCCTTAAAGAGCCAGTGTAACAAACAAGCTGGAGGAGATACAGCACAGAAGCAGCAGTTTGACAAAAGCCCGGAGTGGACGTGAAGCATATGTATTTACTAATCTCAGAACATGCGCTGAAGGGACAGGGTCTATGGGAGACTTGTCCAAGAACTAAAGAGCTGGTGGGCACCATTTCTCTAACCCCCAGCCCAGCTCAGATAGTCTGACACTAGCAGTAATCAAGCATGAACGCTCATCCACTACCTCGCTCATACCATACACCCAGCCCCACCCAGCCCGCCACAGTGCCTGTCAAGACATGCCCTCCAAACAATCCAGCAGGGACCAGTGCCACTCTAAAGTGAGGCCTGCTCTGGAGAGAAGGTAATATAACCACACACACCAGTGGGAGTACAGCCCCCGTGGACGGACGAGGGCAGACAGCTAGTTTGACTACAGGCCCTGCCCACAAAGGAAAGCCTCTCAAGGACAACACAGGGAGAGCATGCTGTAGTTTGGTATGACTGTGCACCCAGCAGATGGGCTGAGAACAGGTATCTGGTCTGACAGCAGACAGCACCCAACTAAAAGCCCCCGGCAGCCCCAGAATGGGCCTTTAACAGCACAGGGACCAAACCCTGCCCAGTGTACCCACAAAGAAAACTCCTGTGAAATGCCTTCTGGTTCTGGTAAATAGGGGATACTGTGGTACAGGGCACCACAAGGTTTCTTCTTCCTATGGCCACTACTTTCAAGATGAGGAAACACAGACGACTTCCCTAATACAGAGAAACAAACCCAGACAGACAATATGAGGACACAAAAGAGTATGTCCCAAATGAAAAAACAGGACAAAACCACAGCAAAAGAGTTACATGAAATGGAAATAAGCAATATGCCTGATAAAGAATTCAAAGTGATGGTCATATACTGTACTTAAGAAAACAATGGAGGATCTCTGTGAGACCTTCAACAAGGGGACAGAAAATATAAAAAAGAACCAATCAGAAATGAAGAATCAATAATTAAAAATTAAAAATACCCTAGAGGGCTTAGCAAAAAAAAAACAAAAAACAAAAAAACAAAACCCTAGAGGGAATGAATAGCAGATTAGAGGAGGCAGACAGACCCATCAGTGACCTGGAGTCCAGAATAATTGAAATCAACCCAGCTGAGCAGCAAGGAGTAGAAGGAACAATAAAAAACAAGAATATGTAAAGGGAAATCAGGGACAGCATCAAGCATATTAGCATGCAATTTATAAGGATCCCAGGAGGAGTAGAGATAGAAAAAGGAGCAGAAAATTTCCCTGGTTTTTCAGCAGAAACTTTGCAGGCTAGAAGAGAGGAGCATGATATATTAAAAGTACTGAAAAGAATAAAATGTGGAACTGAGAATATCTTACCCAGAAAGATTATCATTCAGAATAGGAAAGAGAGTTTCCCAAACGAACAACAGTTACAGGACGTCATCACCATTAAGCCATCTTTACAAGAAATACTAAAGGGAATTCTTTCAGTGAAAAGAAAAGGCAATAATCAGCAATAAGAAAATTATGAAATTCCACAGGTAAATACAAACATAAAGTAGATTAATCACTTAAAAAAACCTATACAGAGATTAAAGCACAACAGCAGTAGTATCAATTATACCCATAAAACTCAGTCAAGGAATACACAAAATAAAATGGTATGAAGTATGAAATCATATAAAACATGCATGGAAGTAAAAATTTAGTGCTTTTAGAATGGGTTCAAACCTAACTGACCATCAACTTAATATAGACTGTCATCTGCATAAGATGCTAAATATGAACCTAATGGTAACCACAAATCAAAAACCTGTGACAGAGACATAAAAACAGAAAGGAATAAAAGCATATCACTAACGAAGGACATCAAACCACAAGAGAGAGCAAGGGAAAAACAGAGAAGAATTACAAAAACAACCATAAAACAAGTAACAAATGCCAGTAAATATTCATCTGTCGATAATTACTTTAAATGTAAAATGATTAATGTTCCATTCAAAAGATACTGGTTGAATGGATGAAAAAGCAAGACCCATCTTTATGCTGCCTAAAGACTTACTTCAGACCTAAAGACACATGCATAGTCAAAGGGAAGGGATGGGAAAACGTACATGCAAACAGAACCGAAAAGAAAGCTGGGGTACCAATACGTATATCCAAAAAAATAGACTTTAAAATTAAGACTGTAACAAGAGACAAAGGACACTACAAAATGATAAAGGAACAATCCAACAGGAGCATGCAACAATTGTAACTGTTTATGCACCCAATGTGGTTTCTACCAAAGGAAGAAATCAATAGTAATATAGTAACAGCAGAAGACTTTAACACCCCACTTACATCAACAGACAGATAACCCAGAAATAATGGCTTTGAATAACACATTGGACCATATGGACCTAAAAAATATACTCAGAATGTTCTATCCCAAAACAACAGATTACATATTCTTTCCATGCACATGTGGTATATTCCCCAGAACAGATTACATGTTAGGGCACAAAAGAAATCTCAATAAATTTCAAAAGACTGTAATCGTATCATGCATCTTTTCTGACCATAAGGGAATGAAATTAGAAGTCAAACCACAAGAAAAAAATCTGGAAAGAACACAAATACATGGAAGCTAAATAACATGCTACTATACACTGAATGGATCAATGAAGAAATCAAACAAGAAATGAAAACCTACATGGAAACAAATGAAATTGAAGATAAAGAGTCCAAAATCTTTGGGATGCAGCAAAAGCTGTCCTAAGAGAGATTATAGCAATACAAGCCTACCTCAAAAAACAAGAAATTCCTTAAACTAGCCTTACACGTATAGAAGACAGGAAAAGAACAAAGAAAACCCAAAGCCAGTAGAATGAAATAAATAATAAAGACTAGAGCAGAAATACATGAGAATAAACACACGCGCGCGCACACACAAAAGAACAGGTCAATGAAACCAGGAACTGGTTCTCTGAAAAGATAAACAAAATTGATAAACCATTAGCCAGACTCATCAAAACAAGAGAGAGACAGAACTCAGATAACTAAAATCACATGAAGGAGGAGAATTAACAATGGACACCACAGAAATATAAAGGATTTCAGGAGAATATTACCAAAAATTACATGCCAACAAACTGAATGACCTAGAAGAAATGGATACATACCTAGAAACATATAACCCTTCAAAATGAAAGCAGGACAAAATAGAAAATTTGAACAGATCAGTTACCAGCAAAGAAACTGAACTAGTAATCAAAAAACTCCCAACAAACAGAAGTCCAGAAAGCGTCTCTGGAAAACTCTACCAAATAGTTAAAGAAGAGTTAATACCTATTCTTCTCAAACTATTCCAAAAAACAGAAAGAGGAAGAAAAGCTTCCAAACTTAGTCTATAAGGCCAGCATTACCCTGATACAAAAACCAGATAAAGACATTACAAAGAAAGAAAATTACAAGCCATTATCTCTGAAGTACATAGATGCAGAAATCCTCAACAAAGTATTGGCAAACAGAATACAACAGTACATTAATAAAAAAATCATTCACCACAATTAAGTGGGATTTATTCCAGGGAAGCAAAGGTGGTTCAGTATGCCCAAATCAATCAATGTAATACATCACATTAACAAGAGAAAGGATAGGGGCGCCTGGGTGGCTCAGTCGTTAAGTGTCTACCTTCAGCTCAGGTCATGGTCCCAGGGTCCTGGGATCGAGCCCCGCATTGGGCTCCCTGCTCTGCGGGAAGCCTGCTTCTCCCTCTCCCACTCACCCTGCTTGTGTTCCCTCTCTCGCTGTGTCTTTCTCTGTCAAATAAATAAATAAAATCTTAAAAAAAAAAAACAACAAGAGAAAGGATAAAAATCGTATGATCATCTTAATAGATGCAGAGAAAGCATGTGACAAAGTACCACATCCATTCAGGATAAAAACTCTCAACAGAGAAATTTTAGAGTAAACACACATAATAAAGACAAAAATGTCCATTCTCGCCACTTTTATTCAACATAGTAGTCAAAGACCTAGCCACACCAATTAGACCAAAAAACAAAAAACAAATTAGTAAAGTAAAACTTCCACTATTTGCAGATGACATGATACTACATATAAAAAGTCCTCAAGACTCCACCCACCAAAATACTACTAGAACTGATAAATGAATTCAGTAAAGCCATATGATAC
Source organism: Neomonachus schauinslandi (assembly GCF_002201575.2). Classification (NCBI taxonomy): domain Eukaryota; kingdom Metazoa; phylum Chordata; class Mammalia; order Carnivora; family Phocidae; genus Neomonachus; species Neomonachus schauinslandi. The sequence continues at coordinate 5,996,447 of NC_058415.1, forward strand.
TAAATTAATATACAGAAATTTGGTTCATTTCTATACATTAATAATGAAGTAGCAGAGAAAGAAATTTAAACAATCCCATTTACAATTGCACTAAAAAGAGTAAAATACCTAATAAACTTAACCAAGGAGGTGAAAGATTTGGACTCTGAAAACTATAAAACACTGGTGAAAGAAATTGAAGATGATACAAACAAATGGAAAGATATTCCATGTTAATGGATTGGAAGAACCAGTATTGTTAAAATGTCCATGCTACCCAAAGCGATCTACAGATTTCATGCAATCCTTATCAAAGTATCAACAACTTTTTTCACAGAGCTAGAAAAAAAAAAATTCCACAATTTGTATGAAACTGCAGAAGAACCCGAATAGCCAAAGCAATCTTGAAAAAGAGGAACAAAGCTGGAGGTGTCACAATCCCAGACTTCAATATACACAATGAAGTTGCAGTAATCAAAGTAGTATGGTACTGGCACATAAACATGTAGATCAATATAACAGAATAAAGAGTCCAGAAATAAATAAATAATTACAGGATCAATTTATTAAAAAATAGAGGAAAGAACATACAATGGAGAAAAGACAGTCTCTTCAGCAAATAATGCTGAGAAAACTGGACAGCAATGTACAGAAGAATGAAACTGAACCACTTTCTTACACCACACACAAAACTAAACCCAGAATGGATTAAAGACCTAAATGTGATACCTGAAATCATAAAATTCCTAGAGGAAAATATAGGCAGTAATTTCTTTGAGTTTGGCCGAAGAATCATTTCTCTAGATTGTCTCCTCTGACAAGGGAAACAAAAGCAAAATTAAACTATGGAGACTAAAGCAAAATAAAAAACTTTTTGCACAGGGAAGGAAACCAGCAAAACACAAAGGCCACCTACTGAATTGGAGAAGATATCTGCAAATGATATATCTGATAAAGGGTGAGTATCCAAAATATATAAAGAACTCAACAACAACAAAAAAACCCCCAAATAATCCAGTTAAAAATGGGCACAGGACCTGCATATTTTTCCCAAGAAGACATAGAGATGGCCAACAGACACATGACAAGATGCTCAACATCACTCATCATCATGGAAATGCAAATCAAAACCACAATGAGATATCACTCTACCTGTCAGAATAGCTAGAATGAAAAAGACAAGAGCTCCTACCTCTGAAGCCATTTTATGAACTGTCATGTGCCACCTGAGCCTCCAATAAAAACAAAAACAGGCAAAACAAATAAAAACACAAGAAATAAGTGTTAGTGAGGACATGGAGAAAAAGAACCCTCATGCACTTTTGGTGGGAATGCAAATTGTTACAGCCACCATGGAAAGCAGTATACAGGTTCCTTAAAAAATTAAAAATAGAAATCACATCTGTCCCAGTAATTCCACTTCTGGGTATGTACCCAAAGAATACAAAAACACTTATTTGAAAAAATATATGCACCACTGTGTTTATTGAAGCATTATTTATAATAGCCAAGTTATGGAAACAACCCAATTATCCATCCCTAGATGAAAGGATAAAGAAGTGGTGCACATATATATGCAATGGAATATTACTTAGCCATAAAAATGACTGAAATCTTGTCATTAACAACAACATGGATGGAGCTAGAGAGTATAATGCTAAGTGAAATAAGTTAGAAAAACACACATAAAATGTTTTCACTCATATGTAGAATTTAAGAAACAAAACAAATGAACAAAGAAAAAAAGAAAAAAGTAACAGACTCTAAAATACAGAGAACAAACTGGTGATTGCCACAGAAGAGGTGTGTGGGGAGGATGGGTGAAATATATAAAGGGGATTAAGAGTTCACTTATCCTGATGAGCACTGAGAAATGTACAGAATTGCTGAATAATTTTTTACACCTGAAAATAATATAACACTGTATGTTAATTACTCTCCAAATTAAAAATAAGTTAAAAAATAAAATTCATAATTTTCAGATGTCAAAATATTTCTCTTTGACTTTTTCTTAATAATTTAAATATCCTGAACTATTCTTAATTCATTACCCTCACAAAAAAAAAAAGCAGGAGTGTAGATTTGGTAGGTAGTTGGTAGTCTGCAGAAGTGAGGAACTACTCAGTATTTTTATAATGTGGACCATTTTCCAATGATTAACCTGGACAGCATTACATAGTATAGACTAAAAAAAAGGACAGAAAGCACAGAGGTAAGTTAATGTACAAGCTAAGAATACATGCATACCTCTGAGATGGTGCAGCTTCAGTTCTAGAACATCTCCGGAAAGTGAATTTCACAATAAAAAAGTCAGGCCTTCCAATGCATGTAAAACTTATATTTACACTATACTGCAGTTTTTTAAGGTATGCAATAGCATTATGTTCAAAAATACAATGTACATACCTTAATTAGAAAACACTTGATTGCTACCAAATGCTATCATCTGAGCTTTCTGCAACTCGAAATCTTTTTGCTGGTAGTGGTTGTTGGAAGGTCAGGACGGCTGCGGCCACTTCTTAAAACAACAATGAAGTTCGGTGCATCAACTGACTCTTCCTTTCATGAAACTTTCTCTGCAGCCTGCAATACTGTTTGATAGCTTTTACCGACAGAACTTTCAAAATTGGAGTCAATCCTCTCAAACCCAGTTGCTGCTCTATCAACTAAGCCGATGCAATACTCTAAATCCTTTGTTGTCATTTCAACAGTCTTCACAGCACCTTCACCAGGGTAGATCCCACCTCAAGAAACCACTTTGTTTGCTCATTCCTCAGCAGCAACTCTTCATCCGTTCAAGCTGTATCCTGAGATGGCAGCAGTTCTGTCCCATCTTCAGGCTCCACTTCTAATTCTGGTTCTCTTGCTATTTCTACCACTTCTGCAGTGACCTCTTCCTCTGAAGTCTTGAACCCCTCAAAGTCATCCATGAAGACTGGAATCTACTTCTTCCAAATTCCTAACAACGTTGATATGTTGATCTCTCCCCACGAATCATGAATGTTCTTCATGGCATCTAGGATGGTGAATCCTTCCCAGAAGGTTTTCAATCGACTTTGCCCAGATCCATCAGAGGAATCACTATGTACCGCAAGTAGAGTCCTATGAAATGTACTTCTTAAATAAGAAGACTTGAATAAGAAATAAAACAGAGAAAAAAGAGACAAAGACTCTTAAATACAGAGAACCAACTGGTGATTGCCAGAGGGGAGGTGGGTGGGAGGGATGGGTGAAAGAGATAAAGGGAATCAGCACACTAACATGATAAGCACTGAGTCATGTATAGAACCTTTCGGTCATTCTACTGTACCCCTATATACCTGAAACCAATATAACACTGTAAGTTATACTCCAATAAAAAATAAATACAATTAATTTAAAAATTTTAAAAAGACTTGCAAGTTGAAATGACTCCTTGATCCATGGGCTGCAGAATGGATGTTGTGTTCGCAGACATGAAAACAACACAAATCTCACTGTCCGACTCCATCAGAACTCCTGTGCCAGGATCAGGTGCATAGTCAATAAGTGATGATAGTGGGGGGCGGAGCAAGATGGCGGAGGAGTAGGAGACCTGGATTTCTTCTGGTCTCAGGAATTCAGCTGGATAGGGATCAAACCATTCTGAATACCTACGAACTCAACAGGAGATCGAAGAAAAGAAGAACAACTCTCTGAACAGAAAAGCGACCACTTTCTGGAAGGTAGGACGTGTGGAGAAGGGAATCCGAGGCGATATTCGGGAGGATGGATGGCGGGGGAGGGGCCTCCGTCGGCCGCTTCTGGCAAGTGATAAGAGCCGCAGGGCACAAAATCGGAACTTTTAGAAGTCAGCTCTGGAACCCTCGCGGGACAGTGTGGTCTCAGGACCCTCGGGGTCACAGGAAGACCAGGGGTGTCTCAGTGCGGCAAGCTCCCAGGGATCAGAGCGGGAAAGCCGGCTGCAGAGACAGAGCCGAGGCGCGGGCTCTCAGCTAGCGGTTGCCATAAACCGTGATCCACAGCACAGTCGGGCCACTGCTCCTCCAGCAGGGACCCAACAAGCAGCAGATCTGGGGACACTCCCCTTCCTCCCCTGGGACGAGAAGCACGGGAGCGCACTGCAGGGATCTGCTGGGTTTGGGGACTCCACACGGGGTGGAGCGCCAGAGACAGAAACGCTCGGTCAAAGGCCGGGGGAGCATGGAGTGCGGCCGGAGACCAGGGAGACGGGAGTGACTGACTGCTTTTCTCTGGGGGCGCACTGAGGAGCGGGGCCCCGAGTTCTTGGCTCCTCCAGGGCGGAGATTGGGAGGCCGCCATTTTCACTCTCATCCTCCAAAGCTGTACCAAAAGCTTGCAGGGAACAAAAGCTCCGGAGAGCAAACCCGAGCAGATTACTTAGCCTGGACCAGGCAAGGGCGGGGCAATTCCGCCTCCCGCAAAGACATTTGGGAACCACGGCAACAGGACCCATCCCCAGATGATCAGGGGGAACAGCCAGCCAAGACCAAGTTTACCGATCAATGAGAGCGGCAGAACTCCAGCGCTAGGGGAATAATGCACATAGAATTCATGGCTTTTTTACCATGATTCTGTAGTCTTTCAAAGTTAATTTTTTTTTAACTGGTTTTTTTTTTTTTGAATTTTTCTTTTTCCCTTTTTCAACCAACATCTTATCAATCCTTTATTTTAAAAAAAATTTTATTTTTTATTTTTATTTTTCATTTTTACAGTCATATTCTATACCTTCATAGTAGTTACACGTATTTTAGGCATATATATATATATATAAGTTGTTCTCTCTTTAAAATTTTAAGATAGTTTCTTCTAAAAGATCAAAATATACCCTAAATCTCTAGTGTATGGTTTTTTCTACTCCCCTGCCTGATCACATTCTCCCCTTTCTTTTCTTTCTTTTTTTTAAATCCTCTTCTTTTTTCAAACAAATTCTTATCAATTGCTTTTATAAAATTTTTTATAATTTCCATCTTTACAGTCATATTCCATCCCTTCATCATATCAACCCTCATTTTTGTACATATATGTTTTTCTTTCTTTAAAAAATTTTGGGAGGCACTTTCTTCTAACAGACCAAAATACACCCAAAATCTAGAGTGTGGCACTGATCTATATACCACCCTGATCAAATTTGATGACATTCTGTTTTTTTGTTGTTTTGTTCTGTTTTTGTTTGTTTATATCTTTATCTTTCTCTTTTTTCTCTCTTTCCCTTTCTTTTCCCACTGCTTCAGGTCTTTTGATTTGTTTAGAATATATTTTCTGGGAACGTTGTTACCCTGTTAGCATTCTGTTCTCTCATTAATCTATTCTCCTCTGCACAAAATGACAAGATGGAAAAAATCACCTAAACAAAAAGAACAAGAGGTAGTACCGACTGCCAGGGACCTACTCAATACGTACATTAGTACGATGTCAGATCTAGAGTTCAGAATCATCACTTTAAAGATACTAGCTGGGCTTGAAAAAAGCATGGAAGTAATTAGAGAAACCCTTTCTGGAGAAGTAAAAGAACTAAAATCTAACCAAGTCGAAATCAAAAAGGCTATTGATGAGGTGCAATCAAATATGGGGGCGCTAACTGCTAGGATAAATGAGGCAGAAGAGAGAATCAGTGATATAGAAGACCAAATGATGGAAAATAAAGAAGCTGAGAAAAAGAGAGAGAAACAACTACTGGATCACGAGGGCAGAATTCGAGAGATAAGCGATACCAAAAGATGAAACAACATTAGAAGAATTGGGATCCCAGAAGAAGAAGGAGAGAGAGGGGCAGAAGGTATAATGGAGCAAATTATAGCAGAGAACTTCCCTGATTTGGGGAAGGAAACAGGCAAGAAAATCCAGGAAGCACAGAGAACCCCTCTCAAAATCAATAAAAATAGGTCAACACCCCGACATCTAATAGTAAAACTTACGAGTCTCAGAGACAAAGAGAAAATCCTGAGAGCAGCTCGGGAGAAGAGATCTGTAACTTACAATGGTAGAAACATTAGATTGGCAACAGACCTATCCACAGAGACCTGGCAGGCCAGAAAGGACTGGCAGGACATATTCAGAGCACTAAATGAGAAAAATATGCAGCCAAGAATACTCTATCCAGCTAGGCTGTCATTGATAATTGAAGGAGAGATAAAAAGCTTCCAGGACAAACAAAAACTAAAGGAATTTGCAAACACGAAACCAGCCCTACAAGAAATCTTGAAAGGGGTCCTCTAAGCAAAGAGAGAGCCTAAAAGCAACATAGACCAGAAAGGAACACAGACAATATACAGTAACAGTCACCTTACAGGCAATACAATGGCACTAAATTCCTATCTTTCAATAGTTACCCTGAATGTAAATGGGCTAAATGCCCCAATCAAAAGACACAGGCTATCAGATTGGATAAAAGAACAAGACCCATCGATATCCTGTCTGCAAGAGACTCATTTTAGACCCAAAGACACCCCCAGATTGAAAGTGAAGGGGTGGAAAACCATTTACCATGCTAATGGACACCAAAAGAAAGCTGGGGTGACAATCCTTTTATCAGACAAATTAGATTTTAAACCAAAGACTGTAATAAGAGATGAGGAAGGACACTATATCCTACTTAAAGGGTCTATCCAACAAGAAGATCTAACAGTTGTAAATATCTATGCCCCTAACATGGGAGCAGCCAATTATATAAGGCAATTAGTAACAAAAGCAAAGAAACACATTGACAACAATACAATAATAGTGGGGGACTTTAACACCCCCCTCACTGAAATGGACAGATGGTCTAAGCAAAAGATCAACAAGGAAATAAAGACTTTAAATGACACACTGGACCAAATGGACTTCACAGACATATTCAGAACATTCCATCCCAAAGCAACAGAACACACATTCTTCTCTAGTGCCCATGGAACATTCTCCAGAACAGATCACATCCTAGGTCATAAATCAGGTCTCAACTGGTACCAAAAGATTGGGATCATTCCCTGCCTATTTTCAGACCACAATGCTTTGAAACTAGAACTCAGTCACAACAGGAAAGTCGGAAAGAACTCAAATACATGGAGGCTAAAGAGCATCCTACTGAAGAATGAATGGGTCAACCAGGAAATTAAAGAAGAATTAAAAAGATTCATGGAAACCAATGAAAATGAAAACACAACTATTCAAAATCTTTGGGATGCAGCAAAGGCAGTCCTAAGAGGAAAGTATATAGCAATACAAGCCTTTCTCAAAAAACAAGAAAGGTCTCAAGTACACAACGTAACCCTACACCTAAAGGAGCTGGAGAGAGAACAGCAAATAAAGCCTAAACCCAGCAGGAGAAGAGAAATAATAAAGATCAGAGCAGAAATCAATGACATAGAAACTAAAAGAACAGTAGAACAGATCAACGAAACTAGGAGCTGGTTCTTTGAAAGAATTAACAAGATTGATAAACCCGTGGCCAGACTTATCAAAAAGAAAAGAGAAATGACCCAAATCAACAAAATCATGAATGAAAGAGGAGAGATCACAACCAACACCAAAGAAATACAAACAATTATAAGAACATATTATGAGCAACTCTATGCCAGCAAATTAGATAACCTGGAAGAAATGGATGCATTCCTAGAGATGTATCAACTACCAAAACTGAACCAGGAAGAAATAGAAAACCTGAACAGACCTATAACCAAGGAAATTGAAGCAGTCATCAAAAATCTCCCAAAAAAACAAGAGCCCAGGGCCAGATGGCTTCCCAGGGGAATTCTACCAAACATTTCAAGAAGAATTAAAACCTATCTTTCTGAAACTGTTCCAAAAAATAGAAATGGAAGGAAAACTTCCAAACTCAATTATGAGGCCAGCATTACCTTGATCCCAAAACCAGACAAAGACCCCATCTAAAAGGAGAACTATAGACCAATATCCCTGATGAACATGGATGCAAAAATTCTCACCAAAATACTAGCCAACAGGATCCAACAGTACATTAAAAGAATTATTCACCACAACCAAGTGGGATTTATCCCTGGGCTGCAAGGTTGGTTCAACATCCACAAATCAATCAATGTGATACAATACATTAATAAAAGAAAGAACAAGAACCATATGATCCTCTCAATAGATGCAGAAAAAGCATTTGACAAAGTACAGCATCCTTTCTGGATCAAAACTCTTCAGAGTATAGGGATCGAGGGTACATACCTCAATATCATAAAAGCCATCTATGAAAAACCTACAGCGAATATCATTCTCAATGGGGAAAAACTGAGAGCTTTCCCCCTAAGGTCAGGAACGCGGCAGGGTTGTCCACTATCACCACTGCTATTCAACATAGTATTAGAAGTCCTAGCCACAGCAATCAGACAACAAAAAAAAATCAAAGGCATCCAAATCGGCAAGAAGAAGTCAAACTCTCACTCTTTGCAGATGATATGATACTTTATGTGGAAAACCCCAAAGACTCCACCCCAAAACTGCTAGAACTCATACAGGAATTCAGTGAAGTGACAGGATATAAAATCAATGCACAGAAGTCAGTGGCATTCCTATATACCAACAACAAGACAGAAGAAAGAAATTAAGGAGTCGATCCCATTTACAATTGCACCCAAAACCATAAGATACCTAGGAATAAATCTAACCAAAGAGGCAAAGGATCTGTACTCAGAAAACTATAGAATACTCATGAAAGAAATTGAGGAAGACACAAAGAAATGGAAAAACGTTCCATGCTCATGGACTGGAAGAACAAATATTGTGAGGATGCCAATGCTACCTAGAGCAATCTACACATTCAATTCAATCCCCACCAAAATACCATCCACTTTTTTCAAAGAAATGGAACAAATCATCCTAAAATTTGTATGGAACCAGAAGAGACCCCGAATAGCCAGAGGAATGTTGAAAAAGAAAAACAAAGCTGGCGGCATCACAATTCCGGACTTCCAGCTCTATTACAAAGCTGTCATCATCAAGACAGTATGGTACTGGCACAAAAACAGACACATAGATCAAAGGAACAGAATAGAGAGCCCAGAAATGGACCCTCAACTCTATGATCAACGCATCTTCAACAAAGCAGGAAAGAATGTCCAATGGAAAAAAGACAGTCTCTTCAATAAATGGTGTTGGGAAAATTGGATAGCCACATGCAGAAGAATGAAACTGGACCATTTTCTTTCACCACACACAAAAATAGACTCCAAATGGTTGAAAGACCTCAATGTGAGACAGGAGTCCATCCAAATCCTAAAGGAGAACACAGGCAGCAACCTCTTTGACCTCAGCCGAAGCAACTTCTTCCTAGAAACATCGCCAAAGGCAAGGGAAGCAAGGGCAAAAATGAACTACTGGGACTTCATCAAGATAAAAAGCTTTTGCAAAGCAAAGGAAACAGTCAACAAAACCAAAAGACAACCGACAGAATGGGAGAAGATATTTGCAAATGACATATCAGATAAAGGGATAGTATCCAAAATCTATAAAGAACTTATCAAACTCAATACCCAAAGAACAAATGATCCAATCAAGAAATGGGCAGAAGACATGAACAGACATTTTTCCAAAGAAGACATCCAAATGGCCAACAGACACATGAAGAAGTGCTCAACATCACTCGGCATCAGGGAAGTCCAAATCAAAACCTCAATGAGATGCCACCTCACACCAGTCAGAATGGCTAAAATTAACAAGTCAGGAAACAACAGATGTTGGTGGGGATGCAGAGAAAGGGGAACCCTCCTACACTGTTGATGGGAATGCAAGCTGGTGCAGGCACTCTGGAAAACAGTAGGGACGTTCTTCAAAAAGCTGAAAATAGAGCTACCATATGATCCAGCAATTGCACTACTGGGTATTTACCCCAAAGATACAAAAGTAGGGATCCGAAAGGGTACGTGCACCCCGATGTTTATGGCAGCAATGTCCACAATAGCCAAACTGTGGAAAGAGCCAATATGTCCATCGACAGATGAATGGATAAAGATGTGGTAAATATATACAATGGAATATTATGCAGCCATCAAAAGGAATGAGATCTTGCCATTTGCAACGACATGGATGGAACTGGAGGGTATTATGCTGAGCGAAGTAAGTCAAACAGAGAAAGACATGTATCATATGACCTCACTGATATGAGGAATTCTTAATTGCAGGAAACAAACTGAGGGTTGCTGGAGTGGGGGGTGGGGTGGGAGGGATGGGGTGGCTGGGTGATAGACACTGGGGAGGCTATGTGCTCTGGTAAGTGCTGTGAATTGTGCAAGACTGTTGAATCTCAGATCTGTACCTCTAAACAAATAATGCAATATATGTTAAGAAAAAAAAAGAAGAAGATAGCAGGAGGGGAAGAATGAAGGGGGGGAAATCAGAGGGGTAGACGAACCATGAGAGACAATGGACTCTGAAAAACAAACTGAGGGTTCTAGAGGGGAGGGGGGTGGGAGGATGGGTTAACCTGGTGATGGGCATTGAGGAAGGCACTCTCTGCATGGAGCACTGGGTGTTATGCACAAACAATGAATCATGGAACACTACATCTAAAACTAATGATGTAATGTATGGGGATTAACATAACAATAAAAAAATTTTTTTTAATTTAAAAAAAATAAGTGATGATAGTGTGAAAGCAATCTTTTTTTTTTCTTCCTTAGCAGGGCTCAACAGTGGGCTTAAAACATTCAGTAAACCGTGCTAGAAACAGATGTGCTGTCCTCCAGACTCAGCTGTTCCACTTACAGAGCACAGGCAGAATAGATTTACCATAACTCCTAAGGGCCTGAGGATTTGAGAAATGATAAAGAAGCACCTGCTACAAGTTAAAAGTCACCAACTGCATTGGCCCCGACAAGACGATCAGCCTGTCCTTGGAAGCTTGGAAGACAGGCACTGACTTCTCCTCTCTAGCCAGGAAAGTCCTAGATGGCATCTTCTTCCTGTGGGAGGCTCTTGCATCCACACTGAAAATCTGTGGGTCGGTGGAGCCGCCTTCGGTAATGACCTCAGCTCCATCTTCTGGATCACTTGCCGCAGCTCCTCCATTGGGACCTCCTGCTTCGCCTTGCACTTTTACGCCCCGGACACGGCTTCCTTCCTTAAACCTCAGGAACCGATCTCTGCTAGCTTCAGACTTTGCTTCTCCAGCTTCCTCCCCTCTCTCCGCCTTCATGGAATTGAAGAGAGCTAGGGCCTCGCTCTGGGTTAGGCTTTGGCTGAAGGGAATGTCATGGCTGGCTTGACCTTTTATCCACCAAACGTTCTCCACATCAGCAATAAAGCGGTTTCACTTTCCTATCATTCAAGTGTTCACTGAGGTGGCCCTTTTAATTTCCTTCAGGAGCTTTTCCTTCGCATTCACAACTTGGCTAACTGGCACAAGAGGCCTTAGCTTTCCACATGCCTTCCTCACTAAGTTTTAATCATGTCTAGCTTTTGATGGAAAGTGAGAGGCGTGTGGCTTCTCCTTTCAGTTGAACACTTAGAGACTACCGTAGGATTATTAATTGGCCTAATTTCAATATAGTTGTTTCTCAGGAAATTGGGAAACCCACAGAGAAGGAGAAAGACAGGGAAAGAGTGGGTCAGTAGAACAGTCAGAACACACCCAACATTTATGGATTAAGCTTGCTATCTCATATGGGCACTGTTTGTGGCACCCTAAAAGAATTTAAATAGTAACATCATAGATCACTGATCACAAATCACTATAACAAATATAATAATGAAAAAGTCTGAAATATTGTGAGAATTACCAAAATTACCAAACCTTCAATTTGTAAAATATGCAGTAACTGCAAAGCACAATAAAGCAAAGCACACTACAAGTTATGCCTTTACAGTAAATGGAAAAGTACCTAATTTAATCTCTTTCCAGTATACACAATCTGTATAATTTTGGATGAAACTCACTTGCTCAGCTCTACAATATAACTTCATCTACTATGAAAGATAACAGTATGGACTTCAAAGTGTCAATTTAAAATTTAAATGACATTTTCCACGTGTAGTGATTATATAGTACTTACTTACATAGAAGGTGCTCAATAAATGTTAACCATATATGATTGCTATTCAAATTAGGTGATAATGTCAGTCCAAAAAATGACAGTGACAAAACACAGATTGAAAAGGTAAAACTGACCAGATCTAAGCACATTAATGGAACAGAGGAGAAATGCAGAAACAGATCCAAACGGATATGAAAATTTAACATGACATAAAAACATAAATGCTATCATTTTTGTAAGACATCCTTAAGGATGGAAGGCAGGTCTTAAAACTTAAGTACCCCATGTGAATAGAGATGAAAGCTTTACAATTTTGAATTAGACTTCAAGGACAAAACAGGAAAGTGAGAAGAATAAAGAGAAAAGGATACAGGCACTGTATTAGGGAAAGGAAGAAACAGAAGAATCACAAAAAGATGTAGTAAGAGTACCAATAGAAGAATCGGTACAGCAATTCCTATCGCAGAAGATAAATGCTAAGGGTGGGAAAGCCTGAAATGAAGTCATCTAAAAGAATCAAATTTTAATGCAATGTAATGATTTCATATGAAAATACTATTAAAACTGAAAATTCTACTTACTGACACAGCTATCATGGTACTATCTGGCCTCCATTCAGCTTGTTTGTAGGATCCAAACTGAGAAGATGATTTTTCAGGTTCCTTGTAGGTTACAATTAATACACTAGGCTGGAAGGAAAGAGGTTTATTTCATTAGTATCCCATAAAGATATATACAAAACAAATTTAAGATAATTTATCATTGAGTACTCTGAAAATCTAAAAATTCTAAATGTGTATAAAAGATAACAATATAAGCTATCAGCCCTAATTAGCCCAAACAAATCAACTAAAAAGGACCAAAAGGAAAGATGATCTGAAAAGGACTATATCTATTTAAGTAAATAAAATGATACTAATAACCTTCAAAAACAGAAACAGGCCCAAATGGGTTCACTAGTGAATTCTATCAAATATTTAGGAAGAAATTATACAACCTCTCTACAATCTATTCCAGAAAACAAAAGCAGAGATTACCTCTTAACTCTTTCTGAGGTCAGCATTGGTCAAAACCAGACAAAAACATTACAAGAATATAAAACAGCAGACCAATATCTCTCATAAACATAGCTGTAAAAATTCTCAACAAAATATTAGCAAATCTAATCCAACAATGTTTAAAAAGAATTATACACTACAACCAAGTGGAATTTATTCCAGGTATGCAATGCTGGATCAACATGCAAAACCAATTAATGTAATCCATTACACATCAACAGGCTAAAGAAGAAAAAACCACATGATCACATCAATAGATGCAGAAAAAGAACTTGACAAAATGCAGTACCCATTTATGATAAAAACTCTCGGTAAACTAAGAATAAGGGGAACTTCTTCGATCTGACAAAGAATACCTACAGAGAACCTATAACTAACATCATACTCACTGGTAAGAAACTAGAAGCTTTCCTGCTAAACTCAGGAACAAGGTAAAGACATTCCCTCTCATCACTCCTTTTCAAAATCACACTGGAAGCCCCTGCTAATGTACTAAGAAAAGGAAATAAAAGATAACAGATTGGGAAGAAAAAAAAGTACAACTTTGTTTATATGTAACACAATTGCCTATATAGAAATTCAAAGGAACCACCAACAAACTAACATGGTAATAACAATGATTAGTAAGGTTACAGAATGCAATATTCATATAAAAATCAATTGCCTTTTTATATAACAGCAATGAACAAGCAAATTCAAAATTAACAACACAACAGCATTTCTATTAGCAACCCAAAAAATATTTAGGCTTAAATCTAATAGAATATGTACAAGATACATAGAAAGAAAACTATAAAACTTTGATGTACAAAATTTAAAATGAACTAAATAAGTGGAGGGAATATTCCAAGTTCATGAATGGGAAGATCCAATATTGTCAAGATGTTAGTTCTTACAACTTCAACTACACATTCAACACAATCCAAATCAAAATCACAGCAAGTTTTTTCAGAGTTATCAACAGGCTGACTCTAAAGTTTATATGGAGAAGCAAAAGACCCAGAATGGCCAACTCAATATTGAAGAACTAAGTTGAAGAACTTGATGCTACTTCAAGACTAACTATAAAAGATACAGTAATGAAGACAATGTGGTATTGGCCAAAGAACAGAAAACAGATCAACAGACCAAATAGCACCAGAAATAGACGCATATAGTCGAGTGACCTTCGACAAAAGAGCAAAGGTAATACAATGGAGAACACATGGTGTTTTCATCAAATGGTGCTGAAACAACTGGACATCCACTTTCTGTAGTATAAGTTCTAAAGGGTCATCTTGTGCTTTCCCTGCCATTGTCCTAGAAGCAGCCATTTTTCCAGGGACCCTGGTCCATTTTTATTAGAGAATGGTATTTAAAAAAGATCTGAGGGGACCTGGGTGGCTCAGTTGGTTAAGCATCTGCCTTTGGCTCAGGTCATGACCCCAGGGGCCTGGGATTGAGTCCTGCACTGGGCTCCCTGCTCAGCGGGGAGCCTGCTTCTCCTTCTGCCTGCTGTTCCCCCTGCTTCTGCACTCTCTCACTGTCAATAAATAAAATCTTTTAAAAAAATTAAAATAAAATAAAAAACAAGATCTGGAAAACAAGATGCATATTGGTAGTGGGGTGTCACTGCTTCTAGGTCCTCTCAGCAAACACAGTAGGATACAAACTTATACTAAACCATATATGACCACATTACCTCTCTTTCTTTCTATATATACATATGTATATATTTTCATACAGAAACACTGGAGGATAATCAAGCACAATGTGGTTTCTTCTAGCCTTTCTCCCTTACTTGTCATTTTTTTTGTTATCATTTCATATAATTAATTCAGCTCTTTGTTCAACTCTACTATATGCACAGACTAGTTTGCAACTGCTAAGTATATTCCTATAGTAGACAAATTTACCAACTAGAATACAGTTTTTATGGCTAACTTCTTTTACATTAGCATTTGGAAAGTGTTACACAGGTTTTAAGTGTTCCCTTAAACCTTTTTTTTAATCTCTAAAAGCAAAATACAAAAGTTTCTAAGAAGCTAGCAATATTCCGAATACATTAGAATTGCTAGAAATCAGTTGTTTGTACTTCAAATATCAATTAAAAATTAAAAATCAGTTTCTTGGCAGGAGTGACATTGGCAAGATGGGACAGCAGGAAACTCTGGACTCTCCTCCCCCCCAAAAATACATAAATTCAGGAACACTTCACAGAAAAATTCCCTTTGGTGAGAAATCTAGAAACTAATAACAGAAAGGCACCTGAAGGCTGGATGAACACAAAATCAGACTCATCAAAGCTGCCAGGGTGATATGGGACACCCTCCTGCCAGAAGCCCCACCACCAACACAGAATAAAACCCTCCACCTCCATCTTCTTCTTGGGAAGAAGAGCCCACAAGTCCAATACCACAACTTTTCTGGGGGCTGTCCAAAGGGAGGGAAGAGGGTCTGTCTTGCCTTCCATGAGGCACTGATAAGACCTGGCATAATCTAGCCGTAAGGGAGGTTGTGAGAGCAGAAACAGAGTTTGGGCTAGCAGTTGCCATAGCCCCTCCCTGATTCAGCACAGAGCTAACGAATGGGGGGGGCGGGGGCGGGAAACAGCTTTCACCATCTCTGTAGGGAGAAAAAGGGTTGGATGGAGCATAGGACCATCCAACTTTTCTGAAGGACACCTCAGGAATGGCTTCAGTTCATTTGTTACAGTGCATGAGGGGACTCAGCATACCCTAAACACTTGTCAGCCACACACACACACACACACACACTCACACGGACTAAGGTGGTGTGTGGGGAGGGCACCAGGATCTGTGGGGGGACGGGGGGGGGGGGGGGGGGGGGGGGGGGGGGGGCGTCATTTTCTAATACATGAGACCAGTCCATGAAGAGTGGAACTGGTAACTGTTCTGTCTAATGCACAAACACCAAGAGAGTCAAGGAAAATGAAGAAACAGATCAATGTGCTCCAAACAAAGGAAAGAAGACAAAGCTCCAGAAACAGACCCAAATGAACCACAGATATACGACTTACCAGAAAGATAATTCAAAATAACCATCGTAAAAATGTTCACTGAGATTGGAAGAACAATGGAGGAGCAAAGTGAGAATTTCAACAAAGAGCAAATATACAATAGTACCAAAAAGAAATCATAAAGCTGAAAAATATAACTGAAATAAAAAATTCAATAGAGAGGTTCAACAGAAGAC
This sequence comes from Neomonachus schauinslandi, assembly GCF_002201575.2. Classification (NCBI taxonomy): domain Eukaryota; kingdom Metazoa; phylum Chordata; class Mammalia; order Carnivora; family Phocidae; genus Neomonachus; species Neomonachus schauinslandi. The sequence continues at coordinate 6,012,654 of NC_058415.1, forward strand.
TAGATCAAGCAGAAGAAAGGATCAGCAAACTCTAAAAAAGGTTACTGGAAATTATTCAATCACAAGACCAATAAGAAAAAAAAGAATACAGAAAGCTTAAGGAACTTATGGGACACCAAAAAGCAAACCAGTATATGCATAACAGAAAAAGAGAAAGAGAAATGACCTGAAAGCTTATTCAAAAAATAATGTCTGAAAAATTCCCAAATCTGAGGAGGAAATGGACATACAGATCCAGGAAGCCCTAAGAAACCTAAAGAAGAGAAACTCAAGAAATACACACTGACAACAATTAGGATCAAACTGTCAAAAGTAAAAGCAGTGAGAATTTTGAAAGCACAAGGAAAAGGCAACTTGTCATATACAAAGGAACCCCTGTAAGACTAAAAGTGGGTTTCTCAGCAGAAACCTTGCAGCCCAGAAGGATGTGGGATGAAGAGCTGAAAGAAAAAAAGCTGCCAACTAAGAATACTATATCCAGTAATAGTGTCCTTCAAAAACGAAGGAAAGATAGTCTTTCCTAAACAAACAAAAGCTGAGGGAGTTCATCACCACTAGACTTGCTTACCAAAAATCACATTAGATTTAAGAACATACATAGGCTGAAAGTGACAGGATGAAAAAGATACTCCATGCAAACAGTAACCAAAGGAGAGCAGAGAAGGTTTTACCAGACAAAAGTGACTTTAAGTCAAAAAGTGTCAAAAAAGGAAAAAGACATTACATAATAATAAAAGGGTAAATCGACCAGGAAGACCTAACAATTATAAATATATAGATACAGTAGTATATTATGTGTAACATCAGAACATCTAAATAAATAAAGCAAATATGTGCAGAACCGAATAAAGAAGTAAACAGCAATACAATAGTAGGGCATTTTAATATCCCACTTCCAGTAATGGATAGAACATGGAGACAAAATCTATGAAGAAACTGAAGACTTGAACAACACTACAGATCAAGTGAAGCTAACACATATGTACAGAACTTTTTTTAAATTTTATTTTATTATGTTACGTTAGTCACCATACATTAGTTTTTGATGTAGTGTTCCACGATTCGTTGTTTGCGTATAACACCCAATGCTCCATGCAATACGTGCCCTCCTTAATACCCATCACCAGGCTAACCCGTTCCCCCAACCCCCTCCCCTCTAAAACCCTCACTTTGTTTCTCAGAGTCCATAGTCTCTCATGGTTCGCTTCCCCTCCGATTCCCCCTCCCTTCATTTTTCCCTTCCTACTACTTTTTTTTTTTAACATATAATGTATTATTTGTTTCAGAGGTACAGGTCTGTGATTCATCAGTCTTACACAATTCACAGCGAAAACCATAGCACGTATCCTCCTCTGTGTCCATCACTCAGCCCGTCCCATCCCGCCCACCCCCCACCACTCCAGCAACCCTTAGTTTGTTTCTTAAGATTAAAAGTCTCTTATGGTTTGTCTCCCTCTCCAGTTTCATCTTGTTTCATTTTTTCCCCCCTTCCCCTATGATCCTGTGTCTTGTTTCTCAAATTCCTCATACCAGTGAGATTATATGATACTTGTCTTTCTCTGACTGACTTATTTCGCTTAGCATAATACCCTCTAGTTCCATCCACATCATTGCAAATGGCAAGCTTGTTTTTTTGATGGCTGCATAATATTCCACTGTGTGTGTGTGTGTGTGTGTGTATGTGTATATATACATATATATATACATACACACACACACACACACCACCTCTTTTTTTTTTTTTTTTTGGCTGGGTACAGTATACTTTATTGATGGTACATGACAAAGCAGGGCTCCCCAAGCCCCTCCCCTTCTTCAGGGGGTCTGGGATGGAAACAGTGGAGGTCGGGAGATTCTCAGTGTTTTGGGGGATAAGTTGGGGCAGGGACTCCCCAGCAGTTGAGGGCCTCTCTCTTCCTCTTGCTCTTGCTGGGGCTGGTGATCCAGGGGGTTCTTACTCCTTGGAGGCCATGTGGACCATAAGGTCCACCACCTGGCTGCTATAGGCAAATTCATTGTCATACCAGGAAATGAGCTTGACAAAGTGGTCATTGAGAGCAATGCCAGCCCCGGCATCGGAGGTGGAGGAGTGGGTGTCACTGTTAAAGTCGCAGGAGACAACCTGGTCCTCAGCGTACCCCAGGATGCCCTTGAGGAGGCCTTCTGATGCCTGCTTCACCACCTTCCTTCTTGATGTCATCGTATTTGGCAGCTTTCTCCAGGTGGCAGGTCAGATCCACGACGGACACGTTGGGGGTGGGGACACGAAAGGCCATGCCAGTGAGCTTCCCGTTCAGCTCAGGGATGACCTTGCCCACAGCCTTGGCAGCACCAGTGGAAGCAGGGATGATGTTCTGGGCAGCCCCTCGGCCATCGCACCACAGCTTCCCAGAGGGGCCGTGCACGGTCTTCTGGGTGGCAGTGATGGCATGGACAGTGGTCATGGATCCCTCCACGATGCCGAAGTTGTCATGGATGACCTTGGCCAGAGGAGCCAAGCAGTTGGCAGTGCAGGAGGCATTGCTGACAATCTTGAGGGAGTTGTCATACTTCTCACGATTCACATCCATCACGAACATGGGGGCATCGGAAGAGGGAGCAGAGATGATTACCCTCTTGACCCCACCCTTCAAGTGAGCCCCAGCCTTCTCCATGGTGGTGAAGACCCCAGTGGACTCCACAACATACTCAGCACCAGCATCACCCCCATTTGATGTTGGCAGGATCTCGCTCCTGGAAGATGGAGATGGACTTTCCATTGATGACAAGCTTCCTGTTCTCAGCCTTGACTGTGCCGTGGAATTTGCCATGGGTGGAATCATACTGGAAATGTAGACCATGTAGTTGAAATCAATGAAGGGGTCATTGATGGCAACAATATCCACTTTGCCAGAGTTAAAAGCAGCCCTGGTGACCAGGCACCCAATACGGCCAAATCCATTCACTCCAACCTTCACCATCGTGTCTCGGGGATGCAGCTGGTACTGCACCGGAAGATGCGGCTGTCTGTCGAACGGGGAGGAGCAGAGAGCCTATATACCACCTTTTCTTTATCTATTCATCTGTTGATGGATATCTGGGCTCTTTCCATACTTTGGCTTTTGTGGACATTGCTGCTATAAACATCGGGGTGCATGTACCCCTTCAGATCACATTTGTATCTTTGGGGTAAATACCCAGTAGTGCAATTGCTGGATCATAGGGTAGCCCTATTTTCAACCTTTTGAAGAACCTCCCTACTGTTTTCCAGAGTGGCTGCGCCAGCTTGCTTTCCCACCAACAGTGTAGGAGGGTTCCCCTTTCTCCACATCTTTGCCAACATCTGTCGTTTCCTGACTTGTTAATTTTAGCCATTCTGACTGGTGTGAGGTAGTATCTCATTGAGGTTTGGATTTGGATTTCCCTGATGCCGAGTGATGTTGAGCACTTTTTCATGTGTCTGTTGGCCATTTGGATGTCTTCTTTGGAAAAATGTCTGTTCATGTCTTCTGCCCATCTCTTGATTGGATTACTTGTTTTTTGGGTGTTGAGTTTGATAAGTTCTTTATAGATTTTCGATATTAGCCCTTTATCTGATATGTCATTTGCAAGTATCTTCTCCCATTCTGTCGGTTGTCTTTTGGTTTTGTTGACTGTTTCTTTGCTGTGCAAAAGCTTTTTCTCTTGATGGAGTCCCAATATTTCATTTTTGCCCTTGCTTCCCTTGCCTTTGGCGATGTTTCTAGGAAGAAGTTGCTGTGGCTGAGGTCGAAGAGTTTGCTGCCTTTGTTCTCCTCGAGGATTTTGCTGGATTCCTGTTTCACATTGAGGTCTTTCAACCATTTGGAGTCTATTTTTGTGTGTGGTGTAAGGAAATGGTCCAGTTTCATTCTTCTGCATGTGGCTGTCCAATTTTCCCAACACCATTTGTTGAAGAGACTGTCTTTTTTCCATTGGACATTCTTTCCTGCTTTATCAAAGATTACTTGACCATAGAGTTGAGGGTCCATTTCTGGGCTCTCTATTCTGTTCCGTTGATCTATGTGTCTGTTTTTGTGCCAGTACCACACTGTCTTGATTACAACTTTGTAATAGAGCTTGAAGTCCGGAATTGTGATGCCACCGGCTTTGCTTTTCTTTTTGAACATTCCTCTGGCTATTCAGGGTCTTTTCTGGTTCCATACAAATTTTAGGATTATTTTTTCCAGCTCTGTGAAAAAAATTGATGGTATTTTGATAGAGATTGCACTAAACGTGCAGATTGCTCTAGGTAATTTTCACAATATTTTTTCTTCCAATCCATGAGCATGGAACCTTGTTCCATTTCTTTGTGTCTTCCTCAATTTCTTTCATGGGTATTCTATAGTTTTCTGAGTACAGATCCTTTGCCTCTTTGGTTAGATTTATTCCTAGGTATCTTATGGTTTTGGGTGCAATTGTAAATGGGATCAACTCCTTAATTTCTCTATACACATTCTTCTTAAGCACACATGGAACATTCATCAGGATAAATCACATGTTAGATCACAAAACAATTCTAAAATTTAAGACGAAATCACATCAACTATCTTTTCTGACCACAATGGAATAAAACTAAAATTCAACAGGAAAAAAAAAGGAAGGGAGGGAGGGAGGGAGGAGGGGAAGGGGGAGAGAGAGAGAGAGAGAAGTAAAGAGAAAGAAAGCTAGCTCACAAATCTGTGGAAATTAAACACACCCTTGAACAACAACAAATGTGTCAAAGAAGAAATCAAAAAGGAAATTAGAAAATACCTTGAAACAAGCCTAAAATACAATGGGATACAGCAAAAGCAGTAAAGAAGGGAGTTTATAAGCAATAAATGTCTACATTAAGACTGAAGATTTAGAATCAACCTAATTTAAAACCTCAGGGAACTAGAGAAAGAACAAACTAAGTCCAAAATCAACAGAAAGGAAGAATGAAAACAGTAAAGAGCAAAAGTAAATGAAACAAAGGATAGTAAAACAATAGAAAAAAAAGTTTTTTGAAAAGATAAATCGACAAAATTTCAGCTAGACAATTAAAAAAAGAAAAAACTCAAAACCAACATAAAGAAATACAAAAGAAGACAGTACAACTGATACCACAAAAACACAAAAGATCACAAAGATAACTATAAACAACTCTATGCCAGCAAACAGGACAACACCGAAGAAATAGGAAAATTCCTAGAATACACAACCTATCAAGACTGAATCATGAAGAAACAGAAAATCTGAAAAGACTCATAACTAGTATGCAGATTGAATTATGCAGGTTATCAAAAACCTCCCAACAAAGAAAAGCCTAGGACCAGATGGCTTCACTGGTAAATTCTACCAAACATTTAATGAAGAATTAATGCCAATCCTTCTCAAACTCTACCAAAATACTGAAGCAGTAGGAACACTTCCAATCTCATTTTATGAGGCCTACAGTACACTGATACAAATCCAGATAAAGGTACTACTAGAAAAGAAAATCATAGGTCACTATCTCTGAATACAGATGCAAAAATCTCAATGAATTAGTAGAAAACTGAATTCAACAGCACATAAAAATAAAAAACAAAAAATCACATACCACAACCAAATTTCATTTATATTCTTGGGATGTAAGTATGGGTCAACATACAAAAATCAATTAATGTAATACACCATGTTATCAGAATAAAGGATAAAATACACATAATCATCTCAATAGATGAAAAAGTATGTGACAAAATTCAACACCCTTTCAGAAGAAAAACTTTTAAACTACAAATAAAAGGAAAGTACTTCAACATAAAAAAAGGCCATTTAAGACCTATAGCTAAATCATACCCGACAGTGAAAAATTGAAAGATTCTCCTCTAAGATCAAGAACAAGTCCAGGATGCCTAACACCACCTCCATTCAACATAATAATGGAAGTTCTAGCCAGAGCAATTAGTTAAGAGAAAGAAATAAAAAGCATCCAAGTCAGAAAGGAAGAAGTAAAAACTGTCTGTTTGCAAACAGTATGATCTTATGTAAAGAAAACACTAACGATTCCGTTTTAAAGAAATTAATAATAAAGGAATTAGGTCAAGTTTTAGAATACAAAATCAACATACAAAAACCAACTGCATTTCTATACACTTAACAATGAGCTATCTGAAAAGGGATTTAGGGAAACAATCCTATTATAATAGCACCAAAAGTAATAAAATCTTAGGATTAAAGAACTACAGAGGTGAAAGACTTGTACACTAAAAACTACAAAACACTGATATAAGAAATTTTAAAAAATGGGAAGACATCCCATGTTCATGAATTAGAAGACTTAATGTTGTTAAAATGTCCCGTACTACCCAAAGCAATCTACAAATTCAACGCAATCCCTATCAAAATCACAATGGTACATTTTACAGAAGTAGAAAAAAATTCTTAAATTCATATGGAGCCAGAAAGACTTCAAATAGCCAAGTCAATCATGAGCAAGAACAAAACTAGAGGCATCACACTTCTTGATTTCTAAATATACTACAAAACTACAGTAATTCAAACAGTATGGTTATGGCATAAAGACAGACATAAGCCAATGAAACCGAGTAGAGAGCCCAGAAATAAATGCACAAGAGCAGGTCAACTGATCTTCAACAGGGTTCTAAGTATACACAATGGAAAAAGTATAGTCTCATTAACAAATAGTGCTGGAAAAATTGGACAACCACATGCAAAAGAATAAAACTGGACCTTTATCTAATAGGATATACAAAAATCAACTCAAAATGGATTAAAGACTTAAAGGTACCACTTGAAACTATAAAAGAATACCCGATTTCACTTATTTAAATACTTAAATTCATAATGTCAAAGAGTGAAATGGTGGTTGCCAGGAGTTGGGGAGAGAGGAGAATGGGGCGCTGCCAATCAATGACAAAGTTTCAGTTAAGCAAGATAAGTTCTAGAGATCTGCTGTACAACATTGTACCCATGGCTAATGATATTGTATTATACACTTAAAATTTTAAAGATCTCATGTTACGTGCTTGTATCACAAATAAAATTTGCATGTTAACATAAATAATATTTTTAATAATTTTATTTCTAAATCAAGAAGATAGGCAGTGGAACTATTTTACCATGCTCTTTAAAGTCTAGTATAATAGACTATGGCTGGATTCTCCTATCTACTTCTACAGTCTGTTGTGACATGTTATTTTAACTGAAGTATACAAAGAAAATCCAGTCTTACACAGATTTATAGTTGGACTTTCTAAAAAATCGTAAATATTCTTTGATACTACACCAAAACTTGACAAGGGGTAGTTTCTTAAAAGTAAGTTGTAGTGTAGAATCTGAATCCTTATCAATAAAGTTTTTATACTGTTTCAAAACCAAAAACAAAAGTTCCTTAGATAGTATTTACAATAACGAGAAGAAATGTAATTGGGGAGAGACTATAAGGAATTCATTTTAACAATCAAAGTGAAACCTGAGTCTGAAAGGGAAATTAGAATAGCAAACCAACTTGTAAAAAGAACAGTTGGAGAACTTATGCTACCTGAACTTAAGATCTATTATAAAGTCATAATAACCAAGACAGTGTAGGTATTAGCATCAAAACAGATCAATGAAAGAGAATCATGAAACAGTCTAGAAATAGAGAAGTCAAATGGAAGGTGCAAAGTCAATTCAATGTAGGGAAGATCATTTCAACAAATGGTGCTGAAACAGTAAGATAGCTCAAGAAGAAAAAGAACTCTAGTCCATACTTCACACCATATACAAATATTAATTCACAAGTTATTACAGACCTATGTAAATCCTAATCCATTGAAGTTCAGGAATATTGGAGAAAATCTTCTGTGACCTTGGGCTAAGGCAAAAATTTCTTAAACAAGACATAAAAATTATGATTCACAAAAGAAAAATTAAAATAAGCCCTTACAAAAATTAGTTTCTCTTCAAAAGACATTGCTAAAAAGGAATAAAAAGACATGCCACAGACTAGAAAAAAATATTTGCAAATTACATTTCTGCATCAATGACTTGTACCCAGAACATAATGTTTTTTAAAGATTTTATTTACACACACACACACACACACACACACACATGCGTGTTGGGAGAAGGGCAGAGGGAGAGAGAATCCTCAAGCAGGCTCCCCACTGAGCAAGGAGCCCAACTCAGGGCTCAATCCCAGGACCCTGAGATCATGAGCCAAAATCAGCCTCTTAACCAACTGAGCCACCCAGGCGCCCCATATAAAGAAAATTTTTACAACTAAGTAAACAACCAATTTTTTAAAGGAAGCAAAAAAATTCAAACAAAATAATTACTGTATTGAATTTTAACACACAAGTATTGATGTGAAGAACAAAGGCAAAAGAAAAAAATTTCCTTACAACTTACAGCCCAATGACAAGTCCTTGAGATAGGCAGAGTGACCTTCTTCTAGGAACTCAACTGCCTCAATGTTAATACTTTAGCTTAACATGAGCCCAACCTCCAGGATCCTATAAGTCCCCTTTAACATAAAAATTCCTTTGGAAACTTCCTTTATCTATACTCCCCAAGAGAGAAGTTAGCAATCATCCTCTAAGCATATGGCCCACTGATATACATCTGAAGGGTCTCATGACTAAGGTTTTACTAGACAGTAGTAAATGACCTTTCTCAAACATCTAGCCTATCAAGGTCCTAGAAACCTTGCTTCCAAATTCCTTAGAAACTTACGCTATCCCTAACCCCCTCCCAACTTGAAAGTATATAATCAGCCACTCCTCACAACCCCAGTGCAGCCCCTTCTGCCCACAGGTCCTGTGCCCATGCTTTAATAAAACCACCCTTTTTGCACTGAAGACACCTCAAGAGTTCTTTGTTCGCTCCAGACTCCAACATTTTCAAATCAGTATCTATGAAACCATATGAATATAAATAAGTGAATAAATGAAAGCAAAGGGACAGCTCTTCCTTACATTAGAATTCCAATTATTAAATGTGTAAGTTAAAAGGACAAAGAGAATTATCCTTAGGTAAACACCACATAATAACAGCTGCAGACAAGATCCAGTGATAGATGCTACAATCAGAAAGCAAAAGTTTCAGGAAAAAACTAGTATCGTCCCCAAGTTACTTTTTAACTACAAAAGACAGTAGTTACAGTGCAGAAATCTCATAGACACCAAGTGATCAAGGTAAAACATCACCAATAACAACATATATGAACACCATGAGCTCTGTCACATGATACGCTTAGAAGGACATATTTTTTCTGGTATTTTTTCCAAAAATACTTAAGCTCATCCCATTCATGAGAAAATAAACCCAACCTGATAGATTCTACTAAATAACTAATCAGTAGTCTTTAAAAAGATCAAGAGGTCATAAAGGACAAGGAAAAACTTAAGATTATTACAGAATGGAAGCGACTAAGAAGAAATAACCATATGCAATGTGGCATACAGAATAGCAGTCTAGAAAAGAGAACACCAGGAAAAAAATTAAGGAAAATGTCAATGAGATCTATACTTTAATTATTAATACTGTACCAATGTTAAATTCTTCCTTATAATTAATGCTATGTGAAAGATACATAAGAACAACAGAAATAAGTACATACTCTATGATTCCATTTATATAAAATTTTAGAAAAGGCAATCCAGTCTGTAGCAAGGGAAGGCAAGCAGATGAGTGATTGCCTGGAGATGGAGGACAGTGGGAAGCAAATACAAAGAGGTAAAAGGAAATATCTGGGGATGATGGATATGTTTATTGTCAGGATTATGGTGATGGTTTGATGAGTGTATACAAGTCACATCTAATCAAATTTACACTGTAAATATGCAATTGACATGATAAATTTATAGCATGTCAATTATATCTCAAAAAGTTGTTTAAAAAGTTACAAACAAGTCATCTTGGATGATCCTTTTAAGAACTCAGTAAGGAAGAAAAACACACTTAGGGATACCTAGTTAGACTCTGTTGCAGAAGCCTCGAAGCCTGAACTACCCATAAGAGAGGAGGGACAGAAAGAAGACAAATACAAAAACTGGTTGTAGTTTGTTTAGCATCTAAAATACACATACATGAAAATCCAAGTTAGAATAAACTGTTTCTTTGTATTTATTTTTGATGATTTTGATATCTTTGACCAGTGTATGTGAAAGATTTTTTAATGCTGGTGACTAAGACATTAACCAACTCAATCAGAAAAGGAGATTTTAAAAAAGGTTTTGTTATCAACAATAATTTGCCTACTGAATAAATGTAAGAGCTGAATAGTGATAATATTTAATCACTAAGTTAAAACCACAGTATGTTTTAGCATTTACTAATTTTTCATTTCTTAACATTTCAATATCTCAGTATTTTATAAGCTTTTCATTTCTAAAAATGAGTAACTTATCTAATTTGGGAGTCAGAAAGCATACCAAGTCTGAGATTTTTACTCTGCTTGCACCTATACCAAAACAAAAGAATAATGTGGGCTTATAAAACTAAGTTTTTATATAAAGCAGAAATAAGTGGTCTTCAGTCTCACCTCTTCTCTGCTGACTTACATTGTGCACAAATGTAAAGTACTACTTTGTAAATAGCAGAAACCAACATGTTTAAAAAGTTAACCAAAAGAAAAAAAAAAATCTAGGCACCAATTTAGTCCTTATGGCACTGCTTCTATTTCTAAATACATGTATACCTAAAGAGGTCTACTAGGTGTTTCCTTATAACCCATGACAACATAGAAATTAGGGTCCCAAGATTATTTATGAATCTTTTTGTATAAAATTTCATGCTATTTTTTTTAAAGATTTTATTTATTTGACAGAGAGAGACACAGCGAGAGAGGGAACACAAGCAGGGGGAGTGGGAGAGGGAGAAGCAGGCTTCCCACAGAGCAGGGAGTCTGATGCGGGGCTCAATCCAGGACCCTGGGATCATGACCTGAGCCCAAGGCAGATGCTTAACAACTAAGCCATCCAGGCGCCCCAAAATTTCATGCTATTAAAACAGATCCTTACTAATTTTGTTACAATGACTAATATCCTAAGTTTTATATTCCTTAAATATCCATAACGAATAACCACATTTATAAATTCTTAGTAATCCATCACTTCAAATAGTTGTTTCCACAGACTGCTAATTTAAGTTGATTGTAATGTCTAAATAAAGTATACACAAAGTATAAGGAATAAAATGAACACTGGCAAACCCATCATCCAGCTACAGAAATGATTCACTATCAATAACCTGAAGCCCGAGTGCCCTTGCCTAATTACACGTACCTGTAACTCTCCAAGATATAATCACGATCTTCAATTCTGTGATTATATCCCTGCTCTTCTGTAATTCATTCACTTCTTGTACTGAAACTAATATATCACAACTTATTTATCCTCTTGTTGATAAAAACATTTGAGTTTAGAAATATCAATTTTTTTCCGACGAAAAAGAAAGTTAATTCCAAAATGAGAAATGTTTGGGGGGGGGGGTGTCTCTGACCATACAAAGTCCAATTCAATGCACTGTGTAAATTTAAAAACTTGATGAATACAATTAGCACTACTGTTATTAAACTAAGAGAAGTATGGCACATTTATGTTAATAGAATAGCGTATCTATGATGTTTACATGCTTCCTAGCATTTTTAGTTGATTTTTAAAGATTAATGGTAACTAATGGTAACAGCTATACTTGGTAAATATCTGTAAAAGACACCAGACTGATTTTTTAAATTTTATATGACACTCTGTTTTCAGAATTAGCTCATTAGAGATTACATAACTATTTAGGATGTTCTCTATATTAGTCTCCTAGGGCTGCTGTTACAAATACCAAAAACTGGGTGGCTTAAAACAACAGAACTTTAAATCAAGGTGTCAGCAGGGCCATGGCAGCTCCAGAGGAAAATCCTTCCTTGCCTCTTCTACCTCCTGGTGTTTTGTCTACAATTCTTGGCACTCCTTGGCTTGTGGATGCATCTCTCCGGTCACGTGGCCTCCTTCTCCCTGTGTGTCTTCACATTGTCTTCCCTCTGCGCACATCTATTTCTATGGCCAAATTTCCCCTTTTTGCGAGGAGAGTGTCATACCGGGATTAGGGCCTACTCTAATGACCTCATTTTAACTCGATTACTCTATAAAGAACCCGATTTCCAAATAAAATCACTTTCCAGTATGGGGGGTGAGGATTTCAACCTATCTTTTTGGGGGGACATGACTCAACCCATAACATTCTTTGTAAATGTTCCATAATAATTGAGAAGTGGGGTACTAAAAATGAATAAACACAACCTATGACTAGCCATACTGTATGACTAGACAGCCTTAGTATAGACAAACTTTCTGCAGTGAGAGAAATGTTCACCTGCACTATCCAGTACACACTACTCACATGTAACCACAAAGCACTTGAAATATGGCTAGTATAACAAACTGATTTTACTTAATTCTGTAATAAGTTAAAAATTGTAATAATCTGTGGCTACTGGTTTCCACACTGGACATACTGAACTAGGTTCTGCCGAAGTGGTGATTGTTTAAAGAGTTGAAGACCAATTTAGTTTCAAAAATGCTGTGTTGAAGTTACACACTTTTCCTCACTACAGAGTTTTAGCAAATTTTCAGTGGCCAATGTACACTGTAAATCTTCAATACAGTATGTAATGCTTCCCAAGCTTATTTGATTAAACAATTCATCTTTGTCCAAGATTATCACACAGTATCAAGAGTTCCTTATACCAGCCTTCAGGTAATTCTATTCCATACTTTGAGTAGTTCTAGAAACATGTTATGGCTGATAAGCTAAATGTCATCACAACTACTTAAGTCTATTTTTCCAACTGTATACTTACTGGTTTTTAGTATATATACAAAGTTGCACAATCATTACTGATATATTAATTCCAGAGCATTTTTAAAAATCATTCCAATAAGAAATTCTGCCTATTCTGCCTATTTCCAATAAGAAATTCTCCTCCTCCCACCTCCTAGCAACCAATAATCTACTTTCTAACTCTACATACTTGCCTATTCTGGAGATTTCATATAAGCCAAATCAACAATATGTGGCCTTTTATGTCTGGCTTCTTTCACTTTGCATAATGTGCTAGGGTTCATCCATACTGTACCATGTACCAGTACTGCCTCCCTTTGTGACTAATATTCCCTTGCATGCACATAGCACACTGTGTTTACCCATGCATCTGCTGATGAGACATTTGGGTTGTTTCCACCTTTCAGCTCTTGTGGTAAGTATTGCTATGAAGTTCATTTCTGTTAAAACAAGTTTCTCTTTGAATACCTGTTATCAATTGTTTTGGGGTATATACTTAGAAATGGAGAGGCACCTGGGTGGCTAAGTCGGGTAATCAGGTCATGATTCCAGGGTCCTGGGATAGAGCCCCACATCAGGCTCCCTGCTTAGCGGGGAGCCTGCTTCTCCTCCCCCCCCCCCCCCCCCGCTCGTGCTCTCTCTCTCTCTCGCTCTATCAAATAAATAAAATCTTTAAAAAGAAAAAAGAAGAAATGGAAATGCTTGGTCATATGATAACTCTATGCTTAACTTTTTGAGGAACTATCAAACTTTTCCCCAGCAGCTTCAGGATTTTGTATTCTCACCAGCAGTTCGTAAAGGTTCTAATTTCTCCACATCCTTACCAACACTTGTTACTGTCTTTTTTATTGCAACCATTCTAGTGAGTGTGAAGTGGTACCCCGTGGTTTTGATTTACATTTCCCTAACGACTAAACCATGTTGAGTATCCTTTTATGTATTTATTGGACACCTATATATTATCTTTAGAGAAATAACTATTCAAATCCATTGCCTATTGTTTTTAAACTGGGGTCACCAACTTTTAAAGAGGTTCTGTTTCAACAGCTGAAATTTTAAGTTGTTTACTGGAATTCTTGTGTTTCTATAGTAAACTCATTATACATGGTGATTAGGTTCCCTGGCCAGCTCAAAAAAGTCTATTCAGCCCACATATCCTAATAAGGAATACAACACAGTGGCTAAAAATATAGGCTCTCAAGTCTGAATGCAAGATTCAAATACTGGCTCTGCAAATTACTAGCTTTATAAGCTTGGACAAACTATGTCTCCTGTGCTTCAGTTTCTGCATCTTTAAAATAAACATATTAGTACTTATTTCCTTGGATCTCGCTGCTGCAAAGATTAGTAATACAGCATTTGGCAGAGTGCCTGGCACTCAATAAGCACTATATTATTTGTTCCTATTTCATTAATGTCTTAAAATCACATTAAAAATGTTACTGAACAAAACTCCCAACTACTTCCTTGAGATAATTTATGCAAAATTCCTACTTAAGACACCAGTATATTCCTGCGAGGGCTTAGGGAATGGCAATAAGATCTGCCCAACTCTGTGGCAGTATACAGCTTAGGCCAAGGCAAATGACCAAATGCCTGGGGGGAGAGAAGGGCAGCAAACATACTATAAGTGGGAACAGGGAACTTTCTGGAGTGACAAAAATATTCTCAATCTTGATTGGAATAGTGGTCATATGTAAGTAAATACACTTGTCAGTTTCACCATACGTAAATTTTACCTAAACAAAAAAAAGTCCAAAATAAATAAATAATCCATCATTTCAGTATAGTGAGAGCTGTTTCCAAAGGCAGGAAAGATTACTAATATATTTTAGACGATTTTCAAGATTTTCTGTTGAGTTGTGACAGTCTATTAAGTATTGTTTTCAAAGTGGGTACAGGGCATTTCTATCAGTGCAATTCCTTCTAGTAATACTATGTCAGTAATGATGATAATTAATTTCATCCAAATTACTCCATTTCCAAAATGCTATTTTCCTTCAGCGTAATACCTAATAACTGCAGCTGGTGTCTCAAACTCAACACCAACACTCTTAGCATTAAACTGAGATGACGGGACTCTTGGGTGGCTTAGTTGGTTAGCCATCTGCCTTCGGCTCAGGTCATGATCCCAGGGTCCTGGGATCGAGTCCCACATCGGGCTCCTTGCTCAGCAGGGAGCCTGCTTCTCCCTCTGCCTGCCAGTCTCCCTGCTTGTGCTCTCTCTCTCTGACAAATAAATAAATAAAATCTTAAAAAAAAAAAACACGAGATGATCAACTTCATATACACAAAGAAGGTAACAATAAACTTCAGCCACTTCTTTCTCTCCTATATGAAATGAGTAATACTTGAGAAATGCACAATGCCCATTTTCAAGCTCCTGAAATCAGGCTGTTTTCTCTCCCACCCTGTTACTATTCTATATGCTGCAGAAAACTACCTCAATTAACGAGTGCTCTGGAATGGGAACACCTTTAAAATTAATTTCATGAATACATCATCCATAAAGTATTCACACTAGGTATGTTTAAACTTAAGCCTTTAAACATAATTTCCAATTTACAAGAAATATGGAGGATTCAGGAAAACATTAACAATTAGACAAATCCAGAGTATGGGGTGGTCTACAAGGAAAGTGCCCTAATCTACTAAAAGTAAAATAACTTACTGAAAATGAGAAAGGGAGGGAAGACTGTTCTAGGCTAAGCGACTAAAGAGATGTAACAACCCAATGGAATGCATGAACCTTGAGTACAGTTGATCCCTGAACACCACCAGGGTTAGGGGTGCCAACCACCACAGTTGAAAATCCACATTTAAGTTCTGACTCTCCAAAAACTTAATTACTAATAGACTATTGTTGACTAGAAGTCTTACTGATAACATGAACAGTTAACACAAATTTTATATGTCACATGTATTATATACTGTATTATTACAATAAAGTAAGCTAGAGAAAATGTTATCAAGAGAACAGTAAGGCAAACATATTTATGGTACTACAGTGTATTTACTGAAAAAAATCTGCAAATAAGTTCAACTACGTGTTAGTCCAAGGTCAACTGTAGTTGTTTTAAAATAAGAGGTGACTGGAGGACCAAGATGGTGGAAGAGTAGGAGACCTAAATTTCATCTGGTCCCAGGAATTCAGCTAGTTATCAAACCATTCTGAACACCTTCAAACTCAACAGGAAATCGAAGAAAAGAAGAGCAGCAATTCTATGAACAGGAAAGTGACCACTTTCTGGAAGGTAGGACACACAGAGAAGTGAATCTGAGGCATATAAGTGGAGATAGATGGCGTGGGGGGGGGGGGGGGGCGGCTACCAGCAACTGAGAGAGCAGCAGAGCACAAAATCAGAACTTCTGGAAGTTGGCCCTGCGGAGGGACGTTGCCCCGGTGGGGGGGGGGGGGGGCCTCACTGGGACAGTGTGGTCTCAGGACCCTCAGGGTCACAGAAAGACCAGGGGTGCCTGAGTGCGGCAGAGCTCCCAGGTATTGGAGCGGGGAAGCCCGCTGCAGAGACCGAGCCAAGGCGCGGGCTCTCAGCTCAGGGTTGCCATAAACCATGATGTGCGGCACAGTCGGACCACTACTCCTCCAGCAGGGACCCAACAAGCGGCAGATCCGGGGAGACTCCCCTTCCTCCTCCGGGAGGAGTGACGCGGGAGCGCACCGCAGGGATCTGCTGGGTTTGGAGACTCCAGACCGGGTCGTGTGCCAGAGATAGAAACGCTCGGTCACAGGCTGGGGGAGCACAGAGTGCAGCAGGGGACCGGGGAGACGGGAGTGATTGACTGCTTTTCTCTGGGGGCTCACTGAGGAGTGGGGCCCCGAGTTCCCGGCTCCTCTGGGGCTGATACTTGGGAGGCTGCCATTTTCACTCTCTGCCTCCAAAGCTGTATGGAAAGCTCGCAGGGAACAAAACCTCCCGAGAGCAAACCCGAGATTACCTAGCCTGGGCTGTGGCAAAAGCAATGCAATTCCGCCTCTGGCAAAGACATTTGAGAACCACAGCAACAGGTCCCTCCCCCAGAATATCAGCAAGAATATCCAACCAAGACCAAGTATACAGATAAATGAGAACCCCAGAACTCCAGCACTAGGGGAATACAGCACACAGAATTCATGGCTTTTTTTCCATGATTCTTTAGTCTTTCAAAGTTAACTTTCTAAATTTTCTTTTTCTTCTTTCCTTTTCCAACCAACATCTTATCTTACCAATTCCTTTCTTAAAACCTTTTTTAATCTTCGTTTTTACAGTCATATTCTATCCCTTCATTGTATTTAACCTTATTTTATATATATATATATATATATATATATATATTAAGTTTTTCTTTCTTTAAAATTTTGGGATACAGTTTCTTCTAACAGACCAAAATATACCCTAAATCTAGTGTATGGCTTTGTTCTAGTCTCCCACCTGATCACATACTCTCACTTTTTATTTTTTTTATTTTTTCAACCATCTTATCAATTCTTTTTAAAATCTCTTTAAATTTTCATCTTTACAGTCATATTCCATCCCTTCATCGTATTTACCCTTATTTTTGTATATATGTATGTGTTGTTTTCTTTAAAATTTTGGTAGGCGATTTCTTCTAACAGACCAAAATACACCCAAAATCTAGTGTGTGCTTCTGTTCTAGTCACCAGCCCGATCATATTCTTTTTTTTTTCCCTTTCTTTTCTCCCCAGTTTCGGGTCTCTTCTGATTTGTTTAGTGTATACTTTTCTGGGGTCATTGCTACCCTTTTAGCATTTAGCTTCCAGGACAAACAAAAACGAAAAGAATTTGTGAACACCAAACCAGCCCTGCAAGAAATATTAAAAGGGGTTCTCTAAGCAAAGAGAGAGCCTAAAAGTAACGTAGACCAAAAACGAACAGAGACAATATACAGTAACAATCATCTTACAGGCAATACAATGGCACTAAATTCATATCTTCCAATACTTACCCTGAATGTAAATGGGCTAAATTCCCCAATCAAAAGACATAGGGTATCAGACTGGATAAAAAAACAAGACCCATCAGTATGCTGTCTGCAAGAGACTCATTTTGGACCCAAAAACAGCTCCACGTTTAAAGTGAGGGGGTAGAAAATCGTTTACCAAGCTAATGGACATCAAAAGAAAGCTGGAGTGGCAATCCTTTTATCAGAAAAATTAGATTTTAAAGCAAAGACTATAATAAGACATGAGAAAGGACACTACATCATACTTAAAGGGTCTATCCAACAAGAAGATCTAACAGCTGTAAACATCTATGCCCCTAACATGGGAGCAGCCAATTATATAAGCCAATTAATAACAAAAGCAAAGAAACACATTGACAACAATACAATAATAGTAGGGGACTTTAACACCCCCCTGCACTGACATGGACAGATCATCTAAGCAAAAGATCAATAAGGAAATAAAGACTTTAAATGACACACTGGAACAGATGGACATCACAGATATATTCAGAACATTCCATCCCAAAGCAACAGAATACACATTCTTCTCTGGTGCACATGGAACATTCTCCGGAAAAGATCACATGCTGGGTCACAAATCAGCTCTCAACCGGTACCAAAAGATTGGGATCATTCCCTGCATATTTTTGGACCACAATGCTTTGAAACCAGAACTCCATCACAAGAGGAAACTTGGAAAGAACTCAAAAGATGAAGGCTAAAGAGCATCCTACTAAAGAACGAATGGGTCAACCAGTAAATTAAAGAATTAAAAAAATTCATAGAAACAAATGAAAATGAAAACACAACTGTTCAAAACCTCTGGGATGCAGCAAAGGCAGTCCTAAGAAAGTATATAGCAATACAAGCCCTTCTCAAGTAAGGTCTCAAATACACAACCTAACCCTACACCTAAAGACCAAACGGAGCTGGAGAAAGAAAAGCAAATAAAGCCTAAACCCAGCAGAAAAAGAGAAATAATATAAGATCAGAGCAGAAATCAGTGAAATAGAAACCAAAGGAACTGTAGAACAGATCAACGAAACTAGGAGCTGGTTCTTTGAAAGAATTAATAAGACTGATAAACCCCTGACCAGACTTATCAAAAAAAAAAAAAAAAAAAAAAAAACCCAAAACAAAATTAAAAAAAAAAAAAAAAAAAAAAGACGAGCCAATTATAAGAACATATTATGAGCAACTATATGCCACCAAATGAGGCAACCTGGAAGAAATAGATGCATTCCTAGAGACGTATAAACTACCAAAACTGAACCAGGAAGAAACAGAAAACCTGAACAGACCCATAACCACTAAGGAAATTGAAACAGTCATCAAAAATCTCCCAACAAACAAAAGCCCAGGGCCAGATGGCTTCCCAGGGGAATTCTACTGAACATTTAAAGAAGAATTAATACCTATTCTTCTGAAGCTGTTTCAAAAAAGAGAAATGGAAGGAAAACTTCCAAACTCATTTTATGAGGCATTACCTTGATCCCAAAACCAAAGACCCCATCAAAAAGGAGAATTACAGGCCAATATCCCTGATGAACATGGATGCAAAAATTCTCACTAAAATACTAGCCAACAGGATCCAACAGTACATTAAAAGGATTATTCACCACGACCAAGTGGGATTTATTCTTGGGCTGCAAGATTGGTTCAACATCCACAAATCAATCAATGTGATACAATACATTATTAAAAGAACAGGAACCATATGATCCTCTCAATACATGCGGAAAATGCATTTGACAAAGTACAGCATCTTTTCTTAAAACTCTTCACAGTGTAGGGATAGAGAGTACATACCTCAATAACATAAAAGCCATCTATGAAAAACCCACAGTGAGTATCATTCTCCTTGGGGAAAAACTGAGAGCTTTTCCCCTAAAGTCAGGAACATGGAAGGAATGTCCACTATCACCACTGCTGTTCAACATAGTACTAGAAGTCCTAGCCTCATCAGACAACAAAAAGATGTAAAAGGCATCTGAATCAGCAAAGAAGTCAAATTCTCACTCTTTCCAGATGATATGATACTTTATGTGGAAAACCCAGAAGACTCCACCTCAAAACTGCTAGAACTCATACAGGAATTCAGTAAAGTGGCAGGATATAAAATCAATGCAGAGAAATCAGGTGCATTTCTATACACCAAAAACAACACAGAGGAAAGAGAAATAAAGGAGCTGATCTCATTTACAATTGCACCCAGAACCATAAATACCTACGAATAAACCTAACCAAAGAGGCAAAGGATCTGTACTCAGAAAACTACAAAATACTCATGAAAGAAATTGAGAAAGACACAAAGAAATGGAACAAAGTTCCATGCTCATGGACTGGAAGAACAAATATTGTGAAAATGTCTATACTACCTAGAGCAATCTACATGTTTAATGCAATCCCTATCAAAATACCATCAACTTTCTTCAAACTAAGTACATAATAGGCTTCAGGAAACTTTTTTGTAAAAATTGGCTAAAACTTTCAAGTTCAACTTAAAAAAGCGGAGTCCATTAACTGGAAAATAAACTTAGGGAGACTACCTAATTCCCCTATGCCAGAAAAATAAACACCTAAAAATACATAGTATTGTAGTTTGAAATGTACATCCATGCAGTAAGATTTTTCTTCTTGCGACCTGCGATCTTCCCAATTCCATTTAAGTTTCCCTGGGATGGGAGAGCCCAGGCTGACCAACCATCTGCTCTTAGGCCTCAGTTTCCTCCTTTCATTTCAAATGAAAAGGAAATGACCGTAATGGAAAGAAAACCATTCTATTTCACAGTATTCTTTTATTTAAATGCATACTACACTGAAAAGTTCTAAGCACTGTGCTCAGAATTTAGTGAGCACTTACTAAGCAATCTTTAAATACTAACAGAACGGCTTAATTTTTTTAACATTATATTTATTTATTTTGAACTTTGAACTTCAGATAAGAACAATGGGAATAGATGATGTTCTTTCCAGGACTGTGCCTATTGTCTCCCCAAAGCTTTACTGGTAGGCAGTAGTGCCACAAGGATGGGGCTGTCCGTGAAACAGCAGCAACTCTGCTGCCAGACGTGGGCTGCCTTGACATGGAGCAGAGGGCAATGCACTCTCTAGTGCTGTCAGGAAAAATACCGAACTCCTTGGAAAGCTGACAGTGCTGCTAGCCAGAGGTTGCAGACCTGCTTTGGGCAAGCAGCACATCCTTCAGCCATCCAGAAATATAACAGGGAGATCCTGGAAATGAGAAAGCCAGAGAGGGAACAGAAAAGCCCACCACGTATCGTTGACTCACGGTAAGACAATGTTCCTTACTTATAAAGAGGAAAAACCCAAAAACCCAAGCTCTACACTCATCCCTGTCTAACGGAGAGGCTGTGTAAATGCACAAAGAGCAAAGAATGGCCAAGCTCCCCACACATCACTGGCTCACTGGAAGTCTGTTCCCAAGAAAGTCACGGAAGGGCCCAGCAGGAAGTAAAAGCTGGAACCAACACAAAAAAAAGTCCTGAATTTTGCAACCGCTTCCCAACACACATACAGAGTAATCAACAGAGAACAGATGCCTTACTAGCTCAAGATATTTTATGCAAACACAGAGGCAACCCCAAGAAAGCCATGATAAAAATAAGAAAAAATAAAGCAGAGAATTCAGTCAGTGGCTGCACACTCACTGCAGGGGAGATAATTTTTACAAATTAAATCAAATGAGTTACTAAAAAACAATACCAAAACACAAAATCAGCAACAATAACCCTCAGAAAACAAGTTATCTAAAATGCCCAATTATAAGCAAAAAATTAGAGCACTTACAAAGAAACTGGAAAAGTGTGACCCAGACTGATGGAAAAAGAAACTCATCTCTGAGTGGACCTAGAATAGCAGACAAAAATTCACAACAGTCATGATAAATATATTAAAGAAATAAAGGAAAATATAATACCTCAACAAGTGGGGAACCTCAATAAAGAACAATAAAAAAGAACCAACTCTAGAAATTCTAAAATTTAGAAGTATGACTAAAATGAGAACTTCATTATATATACTCAGCAGATCTGAGAGAACAAAAAATATCAAAAAAAAAAAACCCAAAAAACAAAAAACCATGAAAATAGTTCAGTAAAATTATCCAATCTAAAAAACAGAAAAAAGTCTAAAGTGAAGAAAGCATCAGAGGCTGCAGGACAAGTGAAGCAACATATGTATAATGGGAAATTCCAAGAAATGTTATAAAGGATTAAAAAAAAAATTAAAGAAATAATGGCTGTGAATGCCCCAAGTTTGATAAAAGACATTAAGCCCCAGATTCACAATGCTTGACAAACCTAAGTGGGATAAATACCTACATACGTACCTATGTACATACACCACACATAAACTACTGAAAGCCAACAAGAAAATGCTGGAAGAAAATAAAATGACTAATCACACACAAAAGGACAAAAGTATGATTAACAGCTGACTTCTCACCAAAAACAATGGAGGCCAGGAGGCAATGAAACAAAATACATAAACGCTGAAACAAACAAAAAAACCTGTCAGCCATGAATTCTATGTCCAACAGAATTATTATTTAAAACTGCAGGCAAAGCAATTTCCAGATATACAGATTGAAAATTTGTTGCCAGCAGACCTGCCTTACAAAAATACAAAGAGATCGCTCAGAAGAGCAATGACATCAAATGGCATGCACAAAAAAATAAACAAGCCTGAGAATGCTATACTAAAAAAGGCCTGCATGTAAGGTTGATCCTTGGCTGGCATCTGGGAACTTGGATGTGGGGAGAGCTTTCACCACTGCTTAACTGATACAAATAGCTAAATGTACCTAAACTCTACAAAACACATGGCTTATGCTGAAACACCTGTTTTCCTTCAGGGTATGGGCTAGATAGAAAGGCCCCAATAAAAACCTTGGGGAACGAGTCTATAGTGAGCTTCCCGGGTAGTCAACACCGCACATGTGCTGTCACAAAAATCTGATGCTGGAAGAAATAAGCACATCTTAGATGACTGCACTGAAAAAGGATTATTGAAAGCTTGCACCTGGTTCCAAGAGATTATCCCCCAATGAGACTTACCTTGGCAAATTTGCTTTCTATCCTTTTGTTGTAACAAACTATAGACATGAGTAGGACTATATGCTGAGTACGTGAGCCTTCC
This sequence comes from Neomonachus schauinslandi, assembly GCF_002201575.2. Taxonomy (NCBI): domain Eukaryota; kingdom Metazoa; phylum Chordata; class Mammalia; order Carnivora; family Phocidae; genus Neomonachus; species Neomonachus schauinslandi. The sequence goes on from NC_058415.1 coordinate 6,035,562, forward strand.
TAGCAAATCACTAAACCACATAGTGGTTTAGTGTATTACACAGTAACTCAAATCCAAAGGAAGAAACACAGAGAATGCTAAATACACACAAAAATATAAATGCACATTTATTGCTTTTCCTTTTAATTTCTCTAAAAAATATCAGAATTTATAAAACAATAGTTTTTAAAAATATAGTTGAACCCTGAATAACACAGGTTTGAACTGTGAAAGTCCACTTACATGCAGACTTTTTTTTAATAAATACAGTAATGCATCTTTTGTTCCTTATAATTTTCTTAATAACGTATTCTTTTCTCTAGCTTATCTTATTGTAAGAATACAATACATAATACCTACAAAATATGCGTTAACCAACTGTTATCAGTAAGGTTTCCAGTCAACAGTAAGCTATTAGTACTTAAGTTTGGGGGGACCCAGAAGTTATACATGGATTTGTAACTCCGCAGGGGGTCAGTGTCCCTAATCCTTGTGTTATTCAAGGACAATTATATAATACACCATATTTACATATGTTTACAACATACACAGACATAACATACTACACAATAATACCTCAAAGAAGGTGATGGAAAACAGAACAGACAGAAAATAAGGAAACATAACTTGAACAGCACTATAAACTAACTGGACCTAATAGACATACAGATCACTCCACACAACAGAAAAATGTTTCTGCCCAGTGCACATGGAATATTCTCCAAGACAGACCATAAATTAGGCCACAAAACAAGTCTTAAACTTATAAAGACTGAAACAATCAAAAGTATTTTTCCTGATCACAACAGAATGAAACTAAAGATCAACAACAAAAAGTAACCTGGAAACTCACAAATTATGTGGAAATTAAGCAACACATTCTTAACCACTGGGAAAGGAAAAAAATCAATCACAAGGGAAATCAGAAAATACCTTGTGATAAATGAAAACACAACATAACCAAAATGTATGGGATGCAACAAAAGCAGTGCAAAATGGGAAATGTACTATTGTAAACGGTTACATTAAGAAAGAAAAAGGTCTCAAATCAATTTTACTTTACATCTGATGGGAATACAAAAAGAACAACTTAACCTAAAGCTAGAATAAGGAAATAATAAAGATTAAAGAGAAAAATAAAATGAATTAAAAAAAAAGAGAAAATCAGGGCGCCCGGGTGGCTCAGTTGGTTAAGTGTCTGCCTTCAGCTCAGGTCATGATCCCAGGGTCCTGGGATCGAGCCCCGCATCGGGCTCCCTGCTCAACGGAGAGTCTGCTTCTCCCTCTGTCTCTGCCCCCCATTCATGCTTGTGCTCTCTCTCAAGTAAATAAATATTTTTAAAAAGAGAGAGAGAGAGCTGGGCGCCTGAGTGGCTCAGTTGTTAAGCGTCTGCCTTCAGCTCAGATCATGATCCCAGGGTCCTGGGATCGAGCCCCACATCGGGCTCCCTGCTCAGCGGGAAGCCTGCTTCTCCCTCTCACACTTCCCCCGCTTGTGTTCCCTCTCTCGCTCGCTCTCTCTCTGTCAAATAAATAAAATTCTAAAAAAAAAAGAGAGAAAATCAAAGAAACCAAGAGTTGGTTCTTCAAAAAGATCAACAAAATTATGAAACCTTAGCTAGACTAAGAAAAAAAGACTCAAATAACTAAACTCAGAGATGAGAGAGAAGACACTACTACGAACTCTATGCTAACAAATTAGATAACCCGGGTGAAATAGGCAAATTCTTAAAAACACACAACCAACCAAGACTTAATCATAAAAAAATCAGCAATCTGAATAAACTTGTAACTAGTAAGAAACCTGAATCAATAATCAAAAACCTCCCAAAAAAGAAGAGCCCAGGACTGTATGACTAGTGGATTCTACCAAAATTTAAAGGAAAATTAGCACTAATTCTTCTCTCAAACTCTTCCAAAACACTGAGGCAGGAACGTTTACTAACTTACTCTATGAGGCAACATTACCTTCATACTAAAGAAAAAGACACTACAAGAAAAGAAAACTACGTACAAGTCAATATTCCTAAAGAATACAGAATTATAAACTATGACCCGTGTGATTTATTCCTGGAATGCAAGGATGATTCAACACATGAAAAATCAATGTAATACACCACATTAACAGAATGAAGAAAAAACACATGACCATTTCAATGGATTCAGAAAAAGCATTTAACAAAACTGGACACCTTTTTAAAAATTTTTCATTGTTATGTTAATCACCATACATTACATCATTAGTTTTTGATGTAGTGTTCCATGATTCATTGTTTGTGTATAACACCCAGTGCTCCAGGGAGAACGTGCCCTCTTTAATACCCATCACCAGGCTAACCCATCCTCCCACCCCCCTCCCCTCTAGAACCCTCAGTTTGTTTTTCAGAGTCCATCGTCTCTCATGGTTCGTCTCCCCCTCTGATTCCCCCCCTTCATTCTTCCCCCTCCTGCTATCTTCTTCTTCTTTTTTTTTTTTAACATACATTGTATTGTTTCAGAGGTACAGGTCTGTGATTCAACAGTCTTCATGATCAAAACATTCAACAAACTACCAACAGAAGGAAACCACCTCAACATAACAAAAGCCCTGTATGAAAACCTACAGCCAATATTACATTCAATGGTGAAAAACCGAAAAGCTTTTCCTTTAATGTCAGGAACAAGATCTGAGATGCTCACTTTTACTACTTCCATTTGAAATAGTACTGGAAGTCCTAATCAGAGCAGTCAGTGAGAAAAATAAAGGCATCCAAATAGAAAAAGAATAAGAAAAATTATCTCTGGTCTCCAAAAACATGATCTTAAGTGTAGAAAATCATACAGATTCCACACACAACTGTTAGAAGTGATAAACTTAGCACAATTTCAGGATACAGTATCAATACACGAAAGTCAGATGCATTTCTATGTAATAAGAAATATCCAAAAATGAAATTAAGAAAACAATTCCACTTGGAGTAGCATCAAAAAGAATACAGCATACTTAGGATTAAGCTTAACCAATGAAGTGAAACACTTGTACATTGAAAACCACAAAAATGTTGCTGAAATAAATTAAAGATGCAGATAAAAGAAAAAGACCTCCTGTGTTACTGAATTACAATATGGTATTAAGATGTCAATACTACCCAAGACAATCTACAGAGTCAATGTAATACTTATCAAAATCTCAACAGCATTGGGGGGGCAGAAATATGAAAATTCACCTTAAAAATTAATACAGAATCTCAAGGGATCCCAAATACTCAAAACAATCTTGGAATAAAAAAGAAGAGCAAAGTTGGAGGTGTCACACTTTGATTCAAAACTTACATAAAAATATGGTAATGAAAACACAATTCCATACTGCCATAAAGACTAACAAACAGAACAAAATACAACAGGGAGCTCAGGAATAAAGCCTTGTATGTACTGTTAAAAAAAAAAAAAACATTTCATAAGGATGCCAAGAACATTCAGTAAGAGAAAAGAATAGCCTTTTCAACAAAAAGCACTGGGAAAACTGGATATCCACATGAAAAAATAAAAATTGACCCAAAAACTAACTCAAAATGGAGCACAGGCCTAAAAATAAAGAGGTAAAACTGCAAAACTCTTAGAAGAAAACACAGGATAAAAACTTTAAGACACTGAATTTGGCAAGATACTCAACATCACTTGCTTAATATTAAGTAAACGGAAATCAAAACCACAATGAGATATCATTTTGCACCCATCAGGATGACAGCAAAAAAAAAAAACAGAAAAGAACAGTGTTGGTGAGGATGTGGAGAAATTGGAACCCTTGTGCATTACTGGTGGGAATGTAAAATGGTGCAGCCACTGTGAAAAACAGTGTGGTGATTTCTCAAAAAATTAAACATAGAATTACCATATAATCCACATACTCCACTTTAGGATATATGCACCAAAGAACCAAAAGCAAGGGCATGAACACCAACGTTCCAGCACCATTACTCACAATAGCCAAAAAATGGAAGCAACCTAATGTCCATCAATGAATGAATGGATTAAATACATATACACAATGGAATATTATTCAGCCTTAAAAAGGAAGCAAATGTTGTTATGTACTAGAACATAAAAGAACCCTGAAAACATGCCAAATGAAATAAATTTATCACTAAAGGACAAATATTGTGTTTCCACAACAGTGAAAATCATAGACATAAAGTAGAACGGTGGTTGCCAGGTAAGAGGACAAGGGCGAATTAGGGAATTATTGTTTACTGGGTATGGAGTTTCAACTTGGGAAGATGAAAAATGTTCTGGGAATGGATGGTGATGGCTGCACAACAATGTGAATGTACTTAAAGCCACAGAAATATACATTTCAAAATTAAAAAGGCAAATTTGTTACGCATATTTTACCACTTTAAAAAAATGAAAAGTGGGGGCACCTGGGTGGCTCAGTCAGTTAAGTGTCTGCCTTTTGCTCATGATCCCAGGGTCCTGGGACTGAGTCCCGCATCAGGCTTCCTGCTCTGCAAGGAGCCTGCTTCTCCCTCTCCTTCTGCCTGCGGCTCCCCCTGCTTGTGCTCCCTCTCTCTTTCTGTCAAATAAGTAAATAGAATCTTAAAAAAATGAAAAATCCAGTTATGGATTAAAAAAGTCACAGGGATAAGTACAGCATAAGGAACATAATCAATGATACTGTAATAGGTTATGTAGTAGCTCCACTTGTGAGCACAGCATAATGTACAGACATGTTGAATCACTTTGTCGTACACCTGAAACTAATGTTAACATTGTCAACTATACTCAAATATTTTTAAAAAGCCATGAAAGAAAAAAGGAGCCTGAAAAAAATTGCTATATTTTACCAGAATTCAGTACTAACCCAAAGTATCGTAATAAGATGCAATTGTAATCACTAGAAAACCATAAATAAATCAGAAAAATATGGTTAAAAATCATAGCATTGGATGCCTGGCTGGCTCAGTTGGTTAACTGCCTGCCTTCAGCTCAGGTCATGATCCCAAGGTCCTGGGATCAAATCCTGCATTGGGGTCCCTGCTCAGCAGGGAGTTTGCTTCTCCTTCTCCCTCTACCCCTCCCCACAGCTTGTGCACGTGTGCGCACTCTCTCTCAAATAAACAAATAAGATCTTTTAAAAAAAGAAATCAAAGTAATTAGAAGAGTAAACAAAGGACATGAGAAATACAGAAAACAAAACACCAAAACAGCTAATATAAACCCAACACTATCAATAATTACATGTGAACGGACTAAACACTCCAATCAAATGGCAGAGATTATCAGACCGGATTTGGGGAAAAAAACAAAAAACAAAAACAAAAAAAAGGAAGATCTAAATAAATGTCCATACAAGACATACTTTAGACTCAAAAATGTAATTAGTCTGTGAAACCAGAAGGGTAGAAAAAAGTATGTCACACAAGTGGTAACTCAAGTGGCAATATTAATACACAACGAAATACACTTTAAGAAACATTAGTGGAAAGAGAGAACCAATGATGATAAAAAGGTCAATACAAAAGGCAACTATAACCATTATAAATGTATACAAACTTAACTATGCAGCCCAAAAATATATAAAGCAAAAACCCACAGAACTGAAAGAGAAAGCAATTCAGGGGCGCCTGGGTGGCTCAGTCGGTTAAGCGGCTGCCTTTGGCTCAGGTCATGATCCCAGGGTCCTGGGATCAAGCCCCGCATCAGGCTCCCTGCTCAGCAGAGAGCCTGCTTCTCCCTTTCCCTCTGCCTGCCACTCTGCCTACTTGTGCTATCTCTCTGTCAAATAAATTTTAAAAAAAGAAAGAAAGCAATTCAATAACAGAATTGGAGATTTCAATCTCCACTCTCAATAACTGACAGGGCTAGACTGAACATTAACAAGGATACAGAAAACTTGAACAACCATACCAACCAATTTAACCTATCATTTAGAGAACACTCTGCCAATAGTAGAATATTCCTTACAAGTGCACATCAAACATTTTCCAACACAAAGCATATGCCAATCCATAAAACAGGTCTTAATCTTAAAGGAATAAACTCATTCAAAATATAGTCCCAAACCACAATGGAATTAAGTTAGAAATCAATAACAAAGATTTTGGAAAATCCTCAAATATTTGGAAATTAAACCACATACTTGTAAATGACCCATGTGATGATTCAAAGAAATGATTAAATTTTAGAAATGATTAACTTTTAAAAACTGAACTGAAAATAAAATTGGTGTTTATCAAATGTTTGGTGGGGGGGGAGATGAATAGGCAGAGCACAAGGGATTTCTAGGACAAGGAAAATATTCTACATGACATTACAATGACAGATATAGGTCATTATACATTTGTCCAAACCCACTGAACATATAACACCAAACCCAAAGAAAATAATTTAAAAATCAATGCAGAAATAAAAAAAAATAGAAAACACAAAATTAATAGGTCAGTAAAAGATAAGTAAAACCAAAAGTTGGCTCACTGAAAAGATCTATAAAATTGCTAAAATTTTGTCTAAACTGATGAGAGGAACCGCTTGAGATTCCAGATTAACTTTAGGATGGATTTCTATATTTCTACCAAAAAAAAAAAAAAAGCCATCTGAAGCACACTGAATCTGTAAATTGCTTTGGGTAGTACTGGCATCTTAATAATCTGTGAATATGGGATTTCTTACCATTTATTTACATCTCTAATTTTTTTCAGCAATGGTTTTATAGTTTTCAGCATACAAGTCTGTCACTTCCTTAGTTAAGCTTAATCCTAAGTATTTAATTCTTTCTGATGCTATTATAAATTGTTTTTTTCATTTTTCAATGTTCACTGTTATTGTATAGATATGCAACTGATTTCTGCACGTTGATTTTGTGCCTTGGAATTCTGCTGAATTTGTTTATTAGTTATAACTATAAAAAACTGAGGGGCACCCTGGTGGCTCAGTCGGTTGAACATCCAACTGTTGGTTTTGGCTCAGGCCATGATCTCAGGGTCGTGAGATTGGCCCCATATAGGGCTCTGTGCTCAGCACAGAGTCTGCTTGAGATTCTCTTTCCCTCTCCCTCGGCCCTTTCTCCCACTTGCACACACATGCTCACACTCTCTCCCTCTAAAATAAATAAATCTTTAAAAAAAAAAAAACCCTATGAGAATAAGTTTTGGCAAGGTTGCAAAACAGCTATATAGAAAAATCAATTTTGCATCTATATACATATAACAATCTGAAAATGAAATTAACAATTACATCCACAAGAGCATCACAAAGATAAATAAAATCACTTAGGAATAAACTTAACAAAAGTGAAGATCTGTGCACTGAAATTACAAAATACTAAGAAAAATCTTTTTAAATCTAAATAAATGTAAAGACACTGCACAGCATGTTCATAGAGTGAAATATTCTATACCATTAAGATACCAACTCTATTGATCTATGGATTTAGTGCAATCCCCTGAAAAATCCCGGTTTTTGTTTTGGGGTGGTTTTTTTTGGTAGAAATTGACAAGATAATCCTAAAATTTATACAGAAATGCAAAGGATCTAGAATAGGCAAAATAATTTGAAACAAAGTAGGACTTTTACCACCCAATTTCTAAACTTGCAATAAAGCTACAGTGTGATGCTTGCATAATAGGCATATTGATGAATAAAACAGAATAGAAAATTCAGAAATAACCCCTTATTGTTACAGTCAATTGATGTTTAACAAAGGTGCCAATGCAATTCAATAGTGAAGAGTCTTTCCAACAAATTGTGCTAAGACAACTGGATCTATAGGTTAAAAAAACAAAAACAAAGGGGCGCCTGGGTGGCTCAGTCGGTTAAGCGGCTGCCTTCGGCTCAGGTCATGATCCCAGGGTTCTAGGATGGAGCCCCGCATCCGGCTCTCTGCTCAGAGGGAAGCCTGCTTCTCCCTCTCCCACTCCCCCCTGCTTGTGTTCCCTCTCTTGCTGTGTCTCTCTGTGAAATAAATAAAATCTAAAAAAAAAAAACAAAAACCCTGAACTTAGATCTTTGCAAACAAAAAAGTCAACTCAAGATGGATGACAGACCTATGTATAAGAGCTCAAATTATAAAACTTATAAAAGAAAACATAAGATGCTATGACCTTGCATTGGCCAAAGGTTTTTTTAGCACACAAAAAGCATGATTAAGAAAAAAAAAAAAAAAAAAGCTAGACTTCATCAAAATTAAGCTTTTACTCTCCAAAGGACACCACTAAGAATGAAAATCCAGAACCCTTACAACTCACTAAGGCAAAAACACTCCAATAAAAAAAAGGGGGGGGGGAGGATCTGAATACACATTTCATCGAATAAGGTATACAAATGACTAATAAGCTCATGAAAAAAAGCTAAACATTCACAGTCATTAGGAAAGTACAAATTAAAGTCACAATGAGATACCACTACAAACCCAATGACTGTAATAAAGAAGACTTAAAAGAGCCAGTGTTGAGAAGGATGTGAAGAAACAAACTTTCAGACTTTGCTGGTAGGGCTGTAAAATGCTACCGCTACTGTGCAATAGTTTGGCAGTTTCCTAAAAAAGCTAAACATCAACTTACTATATGACCCAATAGTTCCATTCCTCAGTATCTCCCTACAAGGAATAATATACATCCTTGCAAAGACATATATAGTTGTTTATAGTGGCATTACCCATAATGACCCCAAAACAGAAACAACCGAGTATCTATCAACTGGTAAATGGATTTTTAAGATGCGGTATAGCCACACAATGGAATACTACTCAGCTATGAAAAGCAGTACCACAAAAACAGTATGCTAAATAAAGGCCAGACACAAGAGACCACACATTATATGATTACCTTTACAGGACATTTCTAGAAAAGCCAAATCTAAAGGGACAAAAAGGCCAATGGTTTCCTGGGGCTGGAGTGGGAGCAGAAGTTAAATGCAAATGGGCATGACACTTTTTGGGTTGCTATAAATGTCCTAAAACTAGACTGTGATGATGGTTGCACAACTCTATAAATTTACTAAAAAATCAGTGTGCATTTACAATATACTCATACACTTGAATAAAGCTGTTAGAAAATTAAACCACAGCAAATTCTACTGTATACCCACAGTAATATTCAGAATCTCATATGGAAATTTATGTATGATATATTATGGACATAAGGCAAATGACTTGGGAGGACAGGTTTGGGATAGCAACTCAAAGCAATTATAATCAATTTAAAAGAAAGGTAAGATACCTTGATTCCAACCAACTGATGCTTGATAGTCAATAACATATTTTTAATTAAGTAATTCTCTCACTTTGTGGCATTTGAATTCTAGATTATTTTTAAATACTTTTAAATTGTAGGGGCACCTGGTGGCTCAGTTGTTAAGCGTCTGCCTTCAGCTCAGGTCATGATCCCAGGGTCCTGGGATCAAGCCCCGTGTGGGGCTCCCTGCTCGGCGGGAAGCCTGCTTCTCCCTCTCCCACTCCCCCTGCTTGTGATCCCTCTCTTGCTGTCTCTCTCTCTGTCAAATAAATAAATAAAATCTTTTTTAAAAATAAATAAATTGTAAATTTATTCTAATTTGATAAATTGCATATTTGGCAATAAATACAATGCCTTAACACAGTATTTCCTATACCACCATTTTAGGTGACAGTCACTGTACTATTTAATCATACAGTGAGAAAATATGTTTTCCAACTCTTCTTCAATCTTTTTGATTTAGGTAAAGAGGAAGTCTGTGAGAGGGGCTAGTTTACCTCTAAACACTTCTCATGTATCTGCTAACTGCTCCTTTTAAGAAAAGGGCAAGAGCCTTTGGCAGGAACCTAGATTTTCATTACACTGTTTTCATTGTTTCCTCATATAGTAACCCTGTATTCATCCGAGTGGTGCTAGCTTTCCATTTATTGTAAAGATAAAAATTACTTTGAAAGAGAATTTCAAGTTTAAAAGTTAGACTGTAGAAATACTATAAGGACAGGGCAAAAATCACGAATGAGGCATGTGAAGGACCTAAATTCAAGAAACACTGCTTCCCATGATGTAAAGCACCTAGTCCACAGTAAACTCAGAATGTTTATCTGTAATATGGATCACATCAATGACTCACAAGCACCTGAAGAAGATGGATGAAATGTCTTTATTTAAATATTTATACTGCTGCTTTTTTGTGGGACCACCCTTTCCACAGATCACTTCAATATAAACACAGACTGGGAACCAGGAGTTGAACTGGTGGTTATAAAACTGCACAGTAGTTTGAGTTTTGGGAGAGGACTCTTTACCACCTACCACTTTTTCCCCCTCGCTTTACTGAGTTATAACTGGCATACAACACCGCATACGCTTAAGATGTACAACATGTTGTCTGATGCACGTACATTTTGCAAAATGACTGCCACCACAGTGCTGGCTAACACCTGCACCACATGTTTATCATTTCTTTTCCACAGTGAGAACACTGAAGATCTACTATCTTGGCAACTTTCAAGTATATAAAACAGTATTGGGAACTATTCTCATTATGCTGTACATTAAATCCCCAGAACTCATTCACCTTACAGCTGAAGTTTGTACGCTTCGAACAACTCTCTTTTGGCCATACCTCCTAGCCTCTGGTAACCACCATTCTAGTCTGTCTTTCTATGCGTTTGGCTTTTTTATATTCCACAAATTAGTGCCATCAAACAGTATCTGTCTTTGTCCAATTTATTTTACTTAGCATAATGCCCTCAAGGTCCATCCATGTTGCCGCAAATGGAAAACTATCCATTCTCGTGGCTGAAGAATATTCCATTGTGTAAATATGCCACATCTTCTTTATCCATTTGTCGTCCACTGACAGACACTTAGGTTGTTTCCCTATTTTGGCTACCGTGAATAACACGTACTACTCTTTTCTAATATAACTGGACTGTATGTAACAAAAAAAAAAGGTACTTAATTCACTTTCACTTAAATAACCCTCTCTAAAATAACTTTTTCTGAATTTAACTTGTAATTTAGTACTACCATGTTTATTTTTATTACATGTCAACATTTAAAAACCTTCCACTTACTAAACCTTTAAAAAATTCTCTGCTATGCACAGGATACCATAAATCCATTATTTTAAAAATACTTATTAAGCATATGCTTTTGTGCAAGGCATTATGGATAGTACAAAAGAAGATCATTTCTGCCCTCCAAAAACTTAAAATCTAATTGGAAAATTAAGTCATGTGTGCAAAACTTACAATACAAACATTAGTTCATCAAAAAAATGAACCTTTCTGGTTACGGTAAATAAAAAATGACTCATAGAGAAAGCAGGATTTCAACAGAAACTAAAGGATGGATAATATTCTGATAGGCAGAGATGGGGCAAGTGATCATCCCAAGAGGGGAATGTCTCTGATAGCAAACTAAGGAGTTTGAACTTCATTCTTTAACCAACAGTGAACCCTAAAGGACTTCTAATCAGTAAGTTTACACTGAAGGCTCTCTGGAGGCAGTCAGCAATAGAACAGAGTTGAGAAGGTAAGAAATGGGAGAGTGGGAAAACGTAGGTACAAATTGAATGACCTTCCTGAGGTCCACAGTTAACCATATACCTAATCCTACAACATGGCTTCTTTGAACATCTATCTCATTATTCTCTATTATTAGCACACACCAACAAGAACATAAGCTTCTAGTCAGGGTTACTCAAAGACACAATTCATTTCATAAGCTCAGTAAATTATTTGCCTATTTCGCTTTTTATTAGCAACCTTCACAGTGGTTACTCACAAAATTTTCATTTACCATATTAATACAGTAACATCTTTGGATAGAGTGTTATGTATAACATGCCCCTTCATTCCTTTCATATATTGCCAACACTATCTGTCACAGAAGGTGTTCAAAAATACTTTTAAGGGTAATTTACATATATGAAATAATGACCTGAAAATTGAGATAAGACTAATTTAGAATTACAGCATTCTAAGGTGTCATTTTGTGGTTCACATATGTGGACCTTAATATTCATAATTCACCAGTATATTAGAGAAATAATTATAGGCTCTCTAGTACAGTACAAAACACAATCTCCCACAACCATAAATGGGTCAGTCAGAAATCATAACATGATTTAAACGGCAACTTCAATCCCAAAGCTGAAACTAGTCCTTTGACAACACCCTTAGCAGAAATACATTGTCAACTGCTCCAGCAGTTCAGTCATAACTCTACCACCCCAACCTAACATATACGTGCTAAACCATTTTTTGAGCACCCTTTTTTGGGTTCCGAAATATATGGATGATCCCTGTTATAAACCCCTGAGAAGTTTTTAGAACTTCTAAGTAGAATCACAAAGTAGAGAAAACAAATTTACATCAACATGTTACACTGAAAACAAGTTACACCTTTCACACTAAAAATGAAATAAAGCCAAGTGAGCATCTGTAGAAAATCTTTTGTTCAGAAACATATCTAGGGGCGCCTGGATGGCTCAGCTGATTAAGCATCAGACTCTTGATATCGGCACAGGTCATGGTCTCAGGGTTGTGGAATCGATCCCCACGGGCGACTCCACACAACTGAGCAGGGAGTCTGCTTGGCATTCTCTCTCTCCCTCTCCTTCTGCCCCTCCCCACATGTGCGCTCCTCTTAATTTTGGAGCTAGGAAAGAATTTTAAAGAGCTATGACTCTATAAAACTGATACTACAACTAGACCCATAGAGTACATAATAGTAACCGTAAGAGGTATAAAAAAGTTCACTAAAAGACCCATAAAATGCACAAAAGTTATTCTTAGAGATTTTACTTTAATGTTTTTATAGTCTCATGACTAATTTTAACATTTTAAACACAGCAATCATTTTGGACACTTAAAAAAAACAGCTTAGACTATTAAATGCACATTTTCTCTTTTTAAAAATTCATCCCTAAGTGACTTTAACTGGCTAAGAGAGATCCAACAAAATTTCAAATAAGCAAATCATACTATATCCTCACCTCTTCGTGCATGTCTCTCCTTGTCTCCAAATGCCCTCAAGCAAATGCCCTCAAGCAGCTTTTAAGACCTCAACTCCATTAAACCCTTCCTTAGATCTTCAATGTTCACTTTATTCTCTAATATTACTTGTATGTACAGTATCTCTCCAAAAACAAAGCTTTCATGTTCTCATGTGAACATTTTAAATCAACTCACTCTAAACTGTGCAGTAACTGATACTCAATTTAGCTAGAAGTGTTTTCACTTTTAAGAAAAGTTTGCTAACTGATTTTACCTTAGTTTCAGTAAGTTTAGAAATGAAACACACACACACACACAAAACCCAAAAAAACTTTCAGAGTGAAAACAGGCATATTCCAGGCAGAAGAGACTCAAAGCTGTAGTCTGGCACCTGTTTCCTATCATCACAGCTATATAAGCACAAACCTTACAACCATCTGATCCAATACTTGATTTTTAAAGTGATGAAGCTGATGCCAGAGATCAAGGTTACCATAACCTGCAGCCTCCCCTAGGGTATCCCTGCATTTCATTTCACCTCATACTAGTGAACCCACAGAGTCTCTAGACCTAACTTCGCACAATGGGTTTTAATGGTAGTAACCCCAGGACTTCGTAGAAAGTAGGTATCTATGTGGAGGATGGAAGTTTAAAGAAAGGTATAGGAGTTGTTTTAAATTTCATGACTGCCTAATTTACACAGTATCCAACTGCAAAAGCAAAAAACGTATTTTTTTTTATTTTTTTCTAAAGATTTTATTTATTTATTTGAGACAGAGAGAATGAGAGAGAGAGCACATGAGAGGGGGGAGGGTCAGAGGGAGAAGCAGACTCCCTGCTGAGCAGGGAGCCCGATGGGACCCGATCCCGCAACTCCAGTATCATGATCTGAGCCGAAGGCAGTCGCTTAACCAACTGAGCCACCCAGGCGCCCGCAAAAAACGTATTTTTAACACAATATCCCTAAGAATGTTGAGGCACATTTTTGTTTCTTTTATAGAGCAATAAAGTAACCTACAGGCTTCTGGTCTATTCATCCCTCATATTTAGTTCTGCCTCAAATTAGGTCTACCTTTTTAGAGAGAGTTAAATTTTAGGCTGTTACATTAGAGTGAAATTCATACTAAATTCAGAAGACAATTTAACATTCAAGTTCTAATAATTTTTTTTCTGCATGTACTTTAAAAATAACAGTTATATACACCCAAGCAAATAAAAATTATTCTACTGGCTACACAATGTAAATGAATTAGTACCTCATCTAACAACCAAATGATATACAATATACATATTCGAAAATGAAATCAAGCACCAGACTGAACAGTCACCGACCTGTTTTGTTTTGATATATATTTAAAAATTAAATCGGCCCCAACTTAATGGCAAATAGTCTGATTTACAGCCTAACTATTACAGTCACATAAAAAAGATACCAGAAATACCTAAATCCCACCATCACGCTTACCAGGGCTGTGTGTGAGAACAATCAAGGACTTTATATAAACATTCAAATGATCAGTACAGACAGTTGAGGGTTTTCACTAACTTAAGTCAGTAAAGCCAGTGTGCCACATAGATGTAATAAAGCCAAGGTCACAACCTATTTCCACGCGGACAAGTCAGCTATAAAAAGAGAAAAAGTTCACTCTGACGTCGATTAGTACTGCCTTCTTTGGGGCAGGCTGGGGGAAAAACAAGTACATTTTTTTTTAATTCTGTCGCTTTTATAGACTGACCTAGAGCAGCGTTCGCGGAAAATGGGGAGCATCCCATCCACTACTTATTTTTGAAGGGTTTTTTTGTTTTTTTCTCTTACCTACTCGGTAATTAGATACTAGAATGAAAAACCAGCACTCCGCAGAAAGCAAACAGAGAACTCAGTCTCATGCTTTTCCCAAATCTTATTATTTCCAGGTGTTAAATACCCCGGAGCAGCGCGGACAGATTTGAGTTCAACTTCCGCTCCTCCGAAGCCCCCTACAATTCTCTAACGAAGAGTCCTAGAGCAGCAGGGAAGGGGACTAGCCCGAAAGTGGGCAGGAGATGTTTGGGGGTGAAGCGAGGAGCAGGACAAACAAACCTTTCTGGCTGCAGAAAATTAAAATTAAAGAATCCTGGCTGCAGCTGCTAGAAATAAGTTCTCGCAGGCCTCGGAAGTCTGGCACTGGGGGAAGCCCAACAGGCTTTCCCCAACTCCAGAACTACGGCCTTGAAAGCAGGGGAGGGCTGGGAACTCACAGCGCCCAGATGTCTATTTGTGGAAAGTTTAAACAAATTTGCTCCTCGGGGAATGGGGGAAGGGAGCGGAGGGCAAGTCTGGGCTCGGCCGAGGGAGCGCGCGGGGAGTGCGCGGTGCGCGGCCGCCGCTCCGACGCGGGGAGGCGCACGGATTTTCGGCAGCCGCCGCCGCATCTGCCCCCGACCCCGGCCGAACGGGGACGCGGCCGGCGAGGACCCGCGGGTCCGGCGCCAAGGGGCAGGGGCGCGGGACTCCGGGTGGAAGTTGAGGGCGGGACCGTGCCCGGGCGCCGGGGAGGGAGCGGCGAGAGGCGGCGGGCGGCTCTACTTACTCGGCTGTACCAGATGCTGAGGCGGACCGGGGCCAGCACGGCGAAGAAAGTCCTCTGGGGGTCGGACTGAACGTGGAAAGGCGCCTCGGCCGGGCTCCCCAGAGGGCACAGCAGCCTCTTGGGCCAGCCGCTCAGGAAATACATGGTCCTCGCGGAGGCGCCGACGCCGCGGCGCCCGGCGGCCCCCGGCCCCGTCCGTCACACTCAGCGGCCCGGGGCCGGACGCCCGCCTCCCACACCGCCACCGGCCGAGTCGGCGGCGTCGGCAGCGGCAGCTCGGGGCATCTGCCCGCTGGCCGGGCCGGGCCGGGCCGTGCCGACGCGAAGCTGAGCGACGAATGAACCCTCGGGCTGACCGGGCCCAGTGTGGGGGAGGTAGGGGGAGGGAGAGTCGGGATGGAGAGGGGGCGGGAGGAGCGCGGAGGCCCGCCCCGGCACGGCCCCACCCCTTCCTCGGGCCGCACGGGCGTCACCACGCCGCGCCGCGTGGGTCGGGCCGGGGAGAGCAGCCGCACGCACGCGCAGTGGACGCTGCTCCTTCCTCCTCGCTCTGCTTTCTGAAGTTCCGCCCCAATCTTCACGAGCTGCCGCCGTGTTGCGTCAATACGCATGCGCCTTCGCCCACTTCTGGCGCCTCTGCCCCTGCCACTTGCAATCTGGAGCATATTGTTTGGGCCGGGTGGGAGGGGTAACCGCCTGAGACTAACAGGAAAGTGGGCCGATCTGGGCGAGTCGCAGCTGCGGGGTGACCGGACCCGCGGAACACTCCTCTCGGCCGGCCTAGCCAAATTTGACTTCCTTCGCGGATTGGTGAGGCCTGTGGGCCGGGCCTGGCGCTGCAACTCGGAGGTGGAGGGCGGTTTTGCAGGGGAGCTCGAGTCACGTGACTTTCCCTGCTTTTCCCCCTCGCCCCCGCACCCGGTGCTGGGTTGTGAGGTCCTTGGCCCACTGAGCCCCTGTGGTGTGCCGAGGTCTGCAGTGAAAGCTCGCGATGGAGTTCCTGCCCTCATGGAGTTTACAGCCCAGAGGGGGCCTTTATTCGATCCGTATATAAACCACCTACCATGAAAGTGTTTGAGCCCTATCCTCTTTCCTTCATGTTTCTAAATCTAGCGTGTAATTCTGAATTCAATTTGTATTCATCTGTCCCTTTACCAACCACAGTGTTAGACAAGGCAAGGCTGTCTCTTTTTTGCACCCTCAGTAGAATATATGCTGCAAAAGACTTGGACATAATTTTAGAGTTGGAACGGACTTTAGAGTTTCTCTGCTTGGTTAACTTCTGGACCCCAGGGATCACCTTAACAACTTTCTTTTTAAGTACTGACCCCGCGATTACCTCTGCATAGGAGGACGGTGTGAATGGGGATGGAGTGTGTGTAGAGAGGGGGGAAGGGGGAGTCTACAATAAAAGACTTGCTTTTCATTGTCCACTCATTTTGTTCAGTTTGCATTTTTCCACTTTTTTAAATTAAAAAATAGTTGAGTTAACCCAGGTTTAAAGCAAATGTTACATTAAAAAGTAGCAACACAAACAGCAAAGGAGGAAACAAAGTAACTTAATAGGGATCAGATGTAGCGTTGCAGCTGGTATTCATAACAAAATATGTAACTTTTCCATATTTTTTTTAAACATTCACTGCATTCCCCAGAAGGTGATCAAAGAACCCAGGACTCCTCAAATCAAAGCTGAAACTGCCTCACCACTCACTGGCCTCTTGTGGTCAGACTGTGTCTCCTTCCTGGTGTTTTTTTTTCCGACATCCAGCACAGCAGCCTGGCACACACTGAGAATAGTAAACTCTGAAAATATGTGTCAAATGAAAATTGGAGGAAACCCTGATCCAGCTGAAGTACACCATTAGACAAATGAAGAGACGCAGGGAGATTTCTTGACTTACCAAAATAAAACTGTAGAACAATAACAGTGTTGCATCATGACTTAGATTGTTATGCACTTGGCAGAAAGAGAGAGAAAATGAAAATCAGTTACAGTACAGCAATTCCTCCAGCAATTTTACTGAGAATGTATTCGTCCCAGCTCCCCTTCAGAGGGACTTTGTTCTCATGTGCCTTCTAAGTGAGAGCATCTTACTGCACACATGCCTAATTTAAGGAACTTCTAATAATTTTTTTTTGCACTCAGTTTTAACTTTACTTGCTGAGTTTATTTATTTATTTATTTATTTTAGAGAGGAGGGAGGGGCAGAGGGAGAGAGGAATCTTTTTTTTTTTAATATCAATCTAAAGTTTATTTAAAGCTTTTCCTGGTAGATAATATATTTTTTAAGGACTTTATAGACTTCCTTTCTTCTTTATTTCTTTTTTTTTTTTTTTTAATTCTTATGTCAAGGGAGAGAGGAATCTTAAGCAGGCTCCGCGCCCAGCGCAGAGCCCGACGCAAGGCTCGATCTCACAACCCTGAGATCATGACCTGAGCCGAAATCAAGAGTCGGAAGCTTAAGCAACTGAGCCACCCAGGCACCCCTACTTGCTGACTTCAGAATCGAATTCCCTTGCTACACTCTTGTGGCATTTAAGGTTTACAAAATATTTTCAAATACATGACTTGATTCAGTTCCACGGTAAACCTTCAATGTGTGTAATACTGGTGTGATGT
The DNA here is from genome assembly GCF_002201575.2 of Neomonachus schauinslandi. Classification (NCBI taxonomy): domain Eukaryota; kingdom Metazoa; phylum Chordata; class Mammalia; order Carnivora; family Phocidae; genus Neomonachus; species Neomonachus schauinslandi. Next base: position 6,053,665 of record NC_058415.1, read on the forward strand.
TTATTCTCACTTTCTTAATGAGGAAACAGGACCAGAGTGGCAGAGAAGCCTGAAAAGAAGTGCTCCTTTCTCCTGCAGACCCACTCATCTTGAGACTGGATTGAATTGAACTGTGCTAGTGGCTGGAGGCAGTGAGGGGCTGGGGGGGAGGGGTAAGTGCCATATTGGACTCTCCACAGCCCTTTACTTAAGAGTTCCACGTTGTGGTAGAAACTTTATGGACCGTCTTTTCCAGCTTTCAGATATCATATCCTAACCTTACTTTGTAAAATACACTGTCAATCCATTCTCTGTTTCTTCCTCTCCTCCTATCCCAGCACCTTCACTATCTATGGAACTTATGGAACTCTATTCTGAGCTAAGACTAAGCTGGTCAATGAAAACTAACAGGTATGTGTTTTCAAAGTAACAGACATTCTTACAAGAAATGTTGGTAAGGGTGCACAGAAACAGGAGTACATTTATAAACTGTTGGTGGGAGTATAATTTGGTGCAGTTTTTCTAAAGTATAGGAATTACACTTAAAAATGGAGAGATCTTGGTGTGCCTGGGTGGCTCAGTCATTAAGCATCTGCCTTCAGCTCAGGTCATGATCCCAGGGTCCTGGGATAGAGCCCTGCATCGGGCTCCCTGCTCCTCGGGAAGCCTGCTTCTCCCTCTCCCACTCCCCCTGCTTGTGTTCCCTCTCTCGCTGTGTCTCTGTCAAATAAATAAATAAAATCTTAAAAAAAAAAATAGAGAGATCTTTATGCATACCCTTGGCCCCAACTAATCCAATGATTATTTTCTAAGGAAACAAACACTGATATGTAGAGTTTAGCTTTAAGAATGTACCCTACAGGGATGCCTGGGTGGCTCAGTCGGTTAAGTGTCCAACTATTGATTTCAGCTCAGGTCATGATCTCAGGGTCATGAGATTGCGCCCTGCATTCAGCTCTACACTGGGCGTGGAGCCTGCTTAAGATTCTCTCTCCCTCCCTCTCCCTCTGCCCTTCCCCCCCACCCCACCCCGAGCCTCACGTGTGTGCACTCTCTCTCTCTTTCTAAAAAAAAAAAAAGTACCCTACAAAGGTGTCACTAAGAGAAAATAAATGTCCCCAAAAGGACAATAATTATAGCCCTTTCTTAGAATGGAATATTTTGTAGAAATAAAAAATTATGTTGGGGAAGAATATTTAATCATAGAGAAGTATATTTACTATATATTATCAAGTAATGAAAGCAAATTAAAGACAAAATGTAAAATATCCTATGTTTGTTGGGGGGGGAGTGTAATTGTGCCTAGAAAAACAAAATGGGGGGCGCCTGAGTGGCTCAGTCGTTAAGCGTCTGCCTTTGGCTCAAGTCATGATCCCAGGGTCCTGGGATCGAGCCCCGCATCGGGCTCCCTGCTCGGCGGGAAGCCTGCTTCTCCCTCTCCCACTCCCCCTGCTTGTGTTCCCTCTCTCGCTGTCTCTCTCTCTGTCAAATAAATAAATAAAATCTTTAAAAAAAAAAAAAAGGAAGATGAGCACTAACATATTGGTGTTTACGCCTGATTATGGGTGCTGTTTATGTTCTCTTTTGTATATTCTACATTGTCTATCATGAACTCATATTACTTTTGTAATGAGAAAAAAAGTTATGTGAAACAGAGTTAAATTGCTAATGATTGATAAAATCCCACTTGTCCTGCTTTCGGTGGAGCCCACAATGCTGGCAGATCAAAAGGAGTAATGCAATAACGTGGAGTTTCAGGCATGGTCCCAAGACTAGTCAGAGGTGGGTTAGAAGGAAAGGCACTGTGGGTCACCAGACCAAAAGTAGGCCCTGTGGACTTCACATATTCACAGACTTGTGAAAATGGCACAGAACCAGGACCGGATTTGGGTTGCGAATGCACCACACACCACTCCAGATGTTTGGGGACTTCCATAAGAGGCTATGAAAATATTCATGGAAGATGATGTGCTTTAGTTTATGCTTTTAACATTCATTTTTATTATACTCTTTTTATGTGCAATTGATATATTTGCTTCTGGACTGGCCTCTTGATTACCACTTATCCTGGGGTAATGAATATCTGAGCACAAATGATATGATGTCTAAGTCTTCCTTTGGAGTAGCCTGGGGGTGAGTAGAAGATGGAGTTATATATAAAACAAGGTTGGCCGTGAGTTAATCATCTTGGAAGCTAAGTGATGGGTACTTGGAAATTCACTGTGTTACGCACTCTCCTTTTCTATATGGTTGAAATTTTCAGTAATAAGAAGTATAAACATTTAAATTAAAAAGAGCATCTACTAGGTATTTACCCCAAAGATACAAATGTAGTGATCTGAAGGGGCACCTGCACCCCAATGTTTATAGCAGCAATGTCCACAATAGCCAGACTATGGAAAGAGCCCAGATGTCCATTGACAGATGAACGGATAAAGAAGAGGTGGTATATATATACAATGGAATACTACTCAGCCATCAAAAAAATGAAATCTTGCCATTTGCAAAGATGTAGATGGAGCTAGAGGGTATTATGCTAAGTGAAATAAGTCAATCAGAGAAAGACAATTATATGATCTCACTCATATGTGGAATTTAAGAAACAAAACAGAGGATGATAGGGGAAGAGAGGAAAAAATAAAACAAGACAAAATCAGAGAAGGAGAAAAACCATGAGAGACTCTTAATCATAGGAAACAAACTGAGGGTTGCTGGAGGGGAAGGGCTGGGAGATTGGGTAACTGGGTGATGGACATTAAGGAGGGCACGAGATGTAATGAGCACTTGGTTTTAATGTAAGACTGATGAGTCATTAGTTTCTACCTCTGAAAATACACTATATGTTGATTAATTGAATTTAAATAAAAAATATTTCAAATAAATAAATAGCTAAAAAAAAATAAAAAGAACATCTCAGAAACTTTGGTCACATGTGACTAACCAGTCTAGCTTGTCCCCAGTCCTCCTAACAGCATTAAATATGACTTGGAATCACTTAATTAACCATAAAGGCAGGATGGCTTATTATTAATGGACCTTTGTGCTTGTAAACAAGACTCTGGGCAGGAGCATGAATGCAAACTAGAAAATGTAGTGAGAAAGCCTATTGGTTCCTAATCAAGCAAAATGGGAAGAGAGTTACTATTCTTTCCCTTCACTTTGGTCTTCTTAGAAACTAAAAAAATTGTTGGAAACAGACCTGATTGCACTCAAATTCACCAACAATAACAATTGTTCTGTTTGACTACATATCAACCAGTTTTCCAGTATTAAAAAATGCCATACCTGAATTTTCTGTGTGCATTCTTGATAAAAATAGCAAGAAGAGTTGGAAAGAGAAATTGTTTAACTCCATAGGGTGAGATAATAGAGAGTTCACCATAATTCTAATTAGACCTCCCTCTCTCTCCCTTTCTCCCTCTCTCTTTCTCTCTCCTCCTCCTCCTTCTCCCTCTCTATTCAGACAAACATGTCTTCACTAGTTTGGACAAAAATTCACAGTCATTGTGTTAGCCCTTTATCTCTCATGTTTATCAGTGAGCTTGGAGTCAAATTTAATGCCCACTTATAACCATTCCAGTATCTAATAATTTTTACTTCTGTCCTAGTCTCATCCATTATTATTATTATGTTTTCCACTAGGTTTAATCTGACAATTTCAAGAATTATAAACCCCAAGTGAATATAGTTCTACAAATTAGCAGTTTCCATGAAAATGTTTTATCAAACCAAACCTTAACTGTATAATGTCACTGTTTTGTGACAATTCAAAATGTTAGAAAAGGGCAACACTGTCCTTTTTATTATCTTTTAGTATGGTTTATATTCTTTCTTTTTTCTTACTTAATATATTTTTAAATTTGGTTTATATTCTTTTATTGTGGTAAGCACATAACATAAAATCTACCACCTTAACCATTTCTAAGTGTTCAGTTCACTAGCTTAAATACATTCATAACTGTGAAACAGATCACCAGAACTTTTTCATCTTGCAAAACTGAAACTGTATTCATTAAACAGTAACTTCTCTTTTCTTCCTTCCCCTTACAAACACCATTCTACCTTCTGTTTCTGTGATTTTTTTTTTTTTTTTTTTGCTACTTCAGATCCCTCACATAGGCGGAGTTGTAGGGTATTTGTCTTCTCATCACTGGCTTATTTCACTCAGCATGATGTCATCAAGGTTCATCCATATTGCAGGCTGTGACAGATTTTCCTTCCTTTTTAAAGCTGAATAATATCCCTGTGTGTGTGTGTGTGTGCATACCACATTTTGCTTACCCATTTATCTATTGATGGGCACTTGGGTTGCTTCTGCATGTTGGCTCTTGCAAAAAAGCTGCTGTGAACTTTGGTTGCAAATATCTGTTTAAGTGCCTGCTTTCCATATATACCCAGAAGTGGAATTGCTGCATCAGATGTAGTTCTATTTTTAATTTTTTAGGAACCTCCATGCAGTTTTCCATAGAGGTTGCACCATTTTATGATCCCGCCAACAGAGCACAAGGTTTCCAATGTCTCCACAACCTCACCAACACTTGTTATTTTTCCTTTTTTAAAAAGTATCTGTCTTTGTGGATGTGAAATGACAGCTCGTTGTGGTTTTGACTTGCATTTCTCTGATGGTGAGGTATATTGAATATCCTTTCACATACTTGTTGGCCATCTGTATGTGATCTTTGAAGAAATGTTATTATTGCCTTTTGTACCATGTCATGTCAGCAGGTCTGCACTTAAAGATTTGTTCTTGAGCTTTGAAGTTTCAGAGGATGTAATTTTAGTCTGAACAGGGTTAATCCTTATGCTCGAAGAATGGCAAAACTTTTTTAAGTATGATATCAGAGTCAG
>NC_058415.1:6058501-6107184 GCF_002201575.2 Neomonachus schauinslandi
ATCGAGTCCCGCATCGGGCTCCCTGCTCGGCGGGGAGTCTGCTTCTCCCTCTGACCCTCCTCCCTCTCATGCTCTCTGTCTCTCATTCTCTCTGTCTCAAATAAATAAATAAAATCTTTAAAAAAAAATAATAAAAAAATAAAAAATAAAATAAATAGTATCTAGTCCAGTTTCCAGACCCAATAGGAATATAAGTGGATTTCTTTTTTTTTTTTAAGATTTTTTATTTATTTGAGAAAGAGAGAGAGCATGCACATGAGAGCATGAGTGGGGGGAGGGGCAGAGGGAGAGGGAGAAGCAGACTCCCCGCTCAGTAGGGCTTGAGCCTGCCTCTGGCTCGATCCCAGGACCAGGGGATCATGACCTGAGCCAAAAGCAGACTCTTAACTGACTGAGCCACCCAGGTGCCCCTAGGCAGCATATTTTTAAAAGGACTAAAGGACAGCCATCAAGATATTGGTAATCGTCATCTATACAAAGTATAATCATGAATGGTTTCTATTATCTTTTTTATTGTTAGCATTTTCTAAAGTTTTTCTTTTATAACCAGAAGAATAATGTGTTATTTTTTTTAAAGTTTGTTAAAATTTAAAATTACCCAGAGACACATTTAAAACGCAGATTACTTAGCCACATCCTAAGCCAAGAGTTAGCATTTTCAACAAACACCCCAGTGATTCTCATGCGTATTAATAAGGTTGATAAAGAGTTGATTAGGAGTAAAATAGCGGAAATGCCCCCTGTTTATACTCTTTGCACATGTGCTAGAATCTCTGATCCACATTTCTCCATTGTCCTATCAGCACGGAAACAAGTGAGAAAGTATGCTGCATTCCTAGTTGCCCTGAGCATGATCCCTTCTCTGTCAAACCTGAGTGTTCTTGATCTCCTGATGAAAGAGCTATCTGAAGGATGCAAGAACCCTGTCATAGAGACCAGATGAGAGGAAGTGGTTGGCGTGACCTGAAGTAATTCAATAGCAACCAGAACAAGTGAGTTGAGCCCATCATGCTAATGGACTGCCTGGCCCATCCCCATCACTTTCGTGCTACCCTGCGGGCCCTCTCAGCTCCCCTTAAATGTTCCCCATCAGTAGAATGAAGATGATAATACCTATCTAATCAGATTTTCACTTTTTTTTAGGATCTTATTTTTTTAATAATCCCGACACCCAATGTGGGGTTTGAACCTACAACCCCAAGATCAAGAGTCGCAGGCTTTACCTACTGAGCCAGCCAGCCACCCCAGATTTTCACTTTTTTTAGTGCTAGAAACCTAGAGCTCAGAGTACTCCATGCCTTAGACATGAAGACCTTCCTAATGGTTGGTGCTGTTTCACAAATAATAGTAACTAGTATTTATCCAGCCCTTATTGTGTGCTAGACACTGCTCTAAGAACTCTGCATTAATTTTTATCCTCTTAATAATCCTATGAGGCAGATATTATTCCTATTTTACAGATGAAGAAACTGAGGTTTATAGAGAGGCTCAAGGTTCACAGATTGAGGAAGCAGTGAAGTCTAAACTTGAGCCCAGAAACCCAATGCCTAACAACTTCGCTCTATTGTCTCTTTCTACAAACTTATATCCTCACTAACTCAATATACATAATAATTTATGTCAGACTGACTTATTAATTAAATTTTTTAATTCCTAAGAATATTTGTTTCTTACTCAACCCTTCATGCAAAAAAATTACTCTGCTAAGAAAATGAATGAGATCAGTATTTTCACATTCATCTGGAGGATGACATCCTTCATAGCTCAAGCAAAAATGAAGACAATAATTTAACCAAAGGGTCATGTGACTTCTTGGAACTAAGCAGTGCAAGGAAGAGAGAGAAGAAGGAATCACATTACCCAGGTATGATGTCAGGGGCAATAAATGAATCAGGAATTAACCTTTTAATAATTGGATGGTATTTTGACAACATTAACCCACCCACCTCATTCAATATATGATTCACCAAAGGAAGACTCTCTCCCTACCCAAGTGACTTCCTAAAAATACCCAAGGTAACACTGTAGGCTCTTACTTTCCTCCAAAGGTCCCTAGGGTTTGACTGTGTTCTTGCCTTGTGCTGCACCTCTTGTTGCTTCCCAGCATGGGAGGATCTTCTGCAGGACGCTGAGAAGGGAGCACAGTGCCCCAGTTTCTCCCTTCAACCTAAACCTTCCCAGTTCCAAGCAAGCTCATTGTTCTCAGAGGTTGTCTCAGGATTCCTCTATAGCAAAGAAGAAATGGCAAGGACGTTTTTACTTTAACCAGGTAAGGGGAAGCACCTGGGTGTAGATCAGCCTAGTGTGTGGATTAGAAAAGGAAGGTGGTGGGACGCCTGGGTGGCTCAGTTGGTTAAGCATCTGCCTTCGGCTCAAGTCATGAGCCCAAGATCCTGGGATCGAGTCCCGCATCAGGTTCCCTGCTTAGCGGGGAGTCTTCTTCTCCCTCTGCTCCTCCCCCGCTTGTACTCTCTCACTCTCTCTGATTAATAATAAAATCTTTAAAAAAAAAAAAAAGAAAAGAAAGGTGGCCATTATCTGTACATATTTTGCTATTAAGGCCACGACTTTCCATGATATGGCAGATAAAAACCAGTTTATCTGTTAATGTCTGTTAAAAAGCAGTGAGGGGTTATTCAGCTCTGTAGTCCAGATCTCTGGTGAAAACACTATTTGGCTAAAATATGGCAAACATATTGGGATGCCTCAAGACTCAAGGGATGGGGGATGGATGCTGAAATCCTCTAACGATTCCTCAAAATACCATATTTTTGCTCATACAGTTCCCTCTTGTGGCTAAAGTATTCAGTAGAAGAAATATTTACTAAAGGTTTTCTCATCCTCTATTTTTAAAAAATTCTATTATTGAAGTATAATTGACATACAATGTTATATTAGTTTTAGGTGTACAATGTAGAGATTTGACATTTCTGTACATTACACTGTGCTCCCCATGATAAGTATAATCACCATCTGTTACCATACAATGTTATTACAACATTGACCATCATCCTCATTCTCTTAATCTACAGATTTTATTAAAATAATGGGCATTTCTAAGTTTCTTCATCATGAAAGCACTAATAACAATACCCCCAAGCAAGAGTTTCAAAACACAATCAGACCATACAACCAGCATCTAACACATTTTAAAGTTGTCCAGCAGGCAAAATTCAGTTAATGCAGACGTGAAGTTGAGTGTATGAAATCAAAAACAATCAAGGAATTAAGCTGTGTGAACACAATAGTTAACACATTGATATTGCCATTAACCTTAAAAAAGCAAGAGCTTCCCATGCTCATGTTAGTCCCTGAAAATGTATTTAGGTACCACCGGAAGTCCAGTTAATCAACAAAGGGCATAGAGTCACAAGTGGAGAAACTATCCTGTAAGTGTAGCAAAGTTGGTAACAGACCTAATTTAATATGAAACAGTATATAGCTTTCTTATAGTCAGGCCATATGTTACCTGTAAGTTATACCTCCTCTGAAATTATATCTGTACTTTTTCTCTTCCATTTACTTACGATTACATCCTCAGTGTTCTATGGAGAACATGTTGATATTTCTCTCTTGTTTTATTATTCCAGTTATTAATAATTGTATTCATTGGGTTCTCTTACTTTTAATGAAACTTTGGACAAACACAAGTTAAAAAAGAATGGAGCAAAAGAGAACTCCTGAAAGAATTCCACCCAACCAAGCAGTCAAGTAACCACCAGTGTGTCAAGATTCAATAATCCTCCAAAACCTTTCTCTCCTATCTCACAAAGATGCTGTCACCTTCCAGAACAGGGAACCATCTATGAGCTGTTTCCCCATGCTCCCCTTCCACTAACGTAGCACCTCTTCTAACTGGGTTCTCTCCCTTCATAGGCTCACCTTTCCTTTACTCTTTATCTTCATTTTGGTTCCCCCAGAAGATGACTCTGAGACGAGAATACACATACGTGTGGTGATGAGCACTGAGTGTATTACGCAACTTGAACACTACATCAAAAACTAATGATATACTGTCTGTTGGCTAATTGAACATAATAAAAAATATATGTAAAAGAACACACATCCAAGTGGTTTATTTGGGTGGTGATGTGAGGAAGTGCCAGTTGGGGGAGTAAGACAAGGTGGGGAAGACAGCCAACAAAGGGAGTGTTTTCAAGCATGTTGGCACAATGGGTAACAGGTGCTTAGTCCCTCTGAGGAATTCTGGGAACCAGTGTAGAACCCATGCCTCTGAGTTACTCTACCTGAGAACTGAGGGAGCTTGAGATTTATACAGCAACTCATATCAGTCATTAATGAAGGGCTGCTCCTGGGAGGTGTTAAATCTCCACATACTCAGCTTCCATGCTCACCGCTGGACCTCCGGCCACGAGAAAAAGCCATTGCAAGGTGGTGCACCTGTTGCTAGTTGATAAAGCCCCAAGGAGACATGGTCAGGGCACCAAGAGCATCTGCTACACTGGTGTCTGAGATTCTAATCTAGCACAGTGTACAGTGAAACCCATTATCAAAAGCCAGGGCTCACAAAACAGGGAAGAAGATCAAAGGCTCTGGAGACAGACGGATTGGTTTCAAAATTGGGGTTCTTAACCTCTCTAAGCTTCAAAACTCCACAGAAGATTGTTGTGGGGATTGAATCGCATCATTCATGTAAAAGCCCCCAATATTGTGATTGGCACATAGTACATATTCCCCCCAAATTCTAGTTATGAACATTTTTACGAACACCTGATCTCCTCACAGAGATCTAAAGTCAGACACAAACTAAAAATGTTCTGCTTGACCAGGTTGCCCAGCGGGGACCCAGAAGTTTCCGTCTTGCTACTGGCACAGCATTTATACTGGCATCAGTGAACTGGAAAAATTTCTGGGTTTCAGTCCAACTACTGTAGTCTTGAAGACATGGACAGATGGAACCCTGAATTATCATCAGACGGGGGAGAGGGTTGTCTCAAGCTGAGTGGGGCTCAAAAGGTCACAAAAGAGTAGATAGATCCCCCAAGCAAGGGATAGGTTCTGGGGCAGCCACAATTTGTGATCCACCTTACCCTCTCCACACTATTTTCCTACCCAGCCACTGTCTTTAGTTTTCTTCTATGTTTATGAGAAAAAGTAGGGGAGGAAAGAACTAGTACTTCTTACTCTCCATAACAAATTCCAACACAAAAACATAACTGCCCTTCCAATAAGCAAGTATTTTTGGAATTCCTTAGTTCAAATGAAATTACATGGTTCACATGCTCAAAGCATTTTTTTCCAACTGTTTTTCCTCCCCAGTTAGCGAAGACCAGACTTTTAGAAAAGCTCAGACTTTCATTAAAGTTCAGCCATGAGGGATATAAAAGCTGGGTGGGTCCTGCTCAGATTATTCTTTGTTGCTAAACATCTCTACCTAACTGACAGCAAGCACAGATTTTGGGAAGGGATGCAGAGGGCTATGGAGAGCCCTACATGGCCACATAAGGACAACAATAAAAGCAAACTTTGAGGAAAAAAATTTTATATTTTCTAAAAGGCAGAAAACACTAATTTTCCAAATCTTAAGATAGTGTCTGAAATATATAGTACGTTTATTTTAGTACAGTGTTGTATTTTTCTAAATTGCTCATTGATAGTGAAGATTATAATTGAAATTACAAATTTCAAAAAATGTTTAGCAGTGAATGCAGATCCTTGATGAAAAAGTATTGCCTGCCTTAATGAAAATAAAAATATCCTCCAAAATTGGCACTGGAAGGAGAATCTTCATGTAGAGAGGAATAGCTGGATCTTATACCCCCTTAGGCTCATCCTCCCCTTGGCCCGGGGTGGAAGGCACTGTTCTCTGCTTTAGTATTGACCTAAGCCAGGGCATAGACTGGTTGGATTCCAAGATCACTTCCCAATAAACTTCCTATACCCTAATCTCTGTCTCAGAGTCTGTACCCTGAAAACCAAATTTGTGGCAGGTACCCACAGCCCAGGGGCACATATCCAAACACCTTAACTCCTCAAGTCAAGACACAAAGAAGTAAAGAATGTGAAGGTCAAAGCAGCCTATTATTGTCTGTCTGTGGACCTGACTTTGCTCAGTTGATTGGTGGCTTTTTCCTCTTTGCAGAAGGAAGTTTGCTTATCTGTCTTTTGAGGTCTCTGAAAAATAACCATATCAGGATATAACCCAAGAAGGATAATATTTATAAATCTGTGGGTTGTGGGGGCATTTTGTTGTAAGCTATCTTATAAATAGTCAAAATAAATTAGCAAAAAAGAATAGAGGGGTGACTTAAATGAAAGAAGTACTGACACACCTCACTTTGTAAAAAACACATTCCTAGAAAGGAGGACTATGAATCACATTTTGGTGAACTAAATTGTATTTTAATGTTAGTACTGGAACTTACCATTTAAAGATTTCTATGACAAATAGTGTGGCAGAGGAAAAACTGCAAATTTAAATCACCACCTTCCAATTTGTTATTTTATGAAACTAGATTTTCTTTTACTGAAATGATTTAAACTAAAGTATTTGTTATTTGCAGCTTCTTTCATTAAAATATAAGTGTTTGTAAACTTATGTGTAGAAGCATATGGGAATAATCCTGTGCTTAAATCATTAAAACTACATTAATTACAAAATAAAAGAAAGTATTTGTTATACAAAATATAAAACCATAGCAAAACATCTAATATAAAATTGTATTCAACTCTAATTAATTACTCTTGGCCCAATGAGTTAAGATACAGAGGGAGAAAAAGTCACTTCAAGTTATGTATTGTTGTAATATTCTTGAGAAGATTAGCCAAACTCTTGCCCAGTACTGGAACTTTGTTGTATTATTATTGCTCAAAATAAATGCATTGACAAAGACATCATTCTCTCACTTAAATAATTTTAATTCTTTTTTTTTAAGTAGGCTCCCCACCCAATGTGGGCCTTGAACTCACAACCCTGAGATCAAGAGTCACACACTCTTCCAACTGATCCAGCCAAGTGCCCCAAGTAATTTGAATTTTAATGCTATGTTTTGGCAGTGGATTTAAACTGCATCTAGATGAGTAATCAAGAAGAGAGAAATGAAGGTTAAGAATTTACTCTCCTAGGGACGCCTGGGTGGCTCAGTCCGTTAAGCGACTGCCTTCGGCTCAGGTCATGATCTCGGGGTCCTGGGGTCCAGTCCCATGTCGGGCTTCTTGCTCAGCGAGGAGCCTGTCTCTCCCTCTGCCTGTTGATCCCCCTGCTTGTGCGGGCTCTCTCTCTCTCTCAAATAAATAAAATCTTAAAAAAAAAAAAAAGAATTTACTCTCCTATTCTGCCAAACAGTGTTCTTGTTCCCCTTAGATCAGCAGTCACAGAGCAACCATGGATAATTTGGTACCAGATTTGGATAGAGAATTGAGAACTTGGCCTTAGCTCAAAGCCAGTAATTCACATTTAGATAAAATGAACATTTGGATGCAGTGCTCAAATTTAGATAAGGTTATATTATAAAGATCCAAGAGGAAATCAGTCTTGAAATCACATCTATTTGCAGTGGAATGAGTAACTTCCTTTGGAGAATAATAATAAAGGTACATCTGTTATTGCAAAGCTACCTAAGCCTGCATATATGATATCATCAGAGGTAACAGGCATAAGTACATGGGTCAGGAATGTCCCTTGGAGAGGAGGAATAGCATGTACCTAGATCCAAAATACCAACATGTACTCTTTTGAGAAGAGTTTCAGCTGCATAAGGATATTGTTAAAAATAGGCTTCTAGAAAACTACTAGAACTGATAAATGAATTCAATAAGGTCACAGGATACAAAATCAATGTACAGAAATCTGTTGCGTTTCTATACACTAGTAATGAAGTAGCAGAAAAAGAAATTAAGAAAACAATCCCATTTATAATTGCACCAAAAAGAAGAAAATACCTAGGAATAAACTTAACCAAGGGGGTGAGAGACCTGCACTCTGAAAACTACAAAACACTGATGAAAAAATTGAAGGTGACACAAACAAATGGAAAGATATCCCATGTTCATGGATTAAGAGAACAAATACTGTTAAGATGTCCATACTGCTCAAAGCAATCTACAGATTTAATGCAATGCCTACCAAAATATCAACAGCATTTTTCACAGAACTAGAACAAATAAGTCTAAAATTTGTTAGCACAAAAGACCTCAAATAAGCAAAGCACAAAAGACCTCAAATAAGCAAAGCAATCTTGAAAAAGAAGAACAAAACCGGAGATAACACAATCCCAGATTTCAAGATGTACTACAAAGCTGTAGCAATCAAAACAGTATGATGCTGGCAGAAAAATAAACACATAGATCAATGGAACAGAATAGAAAGACCAGAAATATACCCATGATTATATGGTCAATTAATCTATGACAAAGGAGGCAAGAATATGCAATGGGAAAGACAGTCTCTTCAACAAATGGTGTTGGGAAAATTGGACAGCTATATGCAGAAGAATGAAACTGGACCACTTTCTTATACCACATACAAAACTAAACTAGAATGATTAAAGACCTATATATGAGACCTAAAGCCATAAAACCGCTGGAAGAGAGCACAGGCAGTGATTTCTCTGATATTGGCTGTAGCAACATTTTTCTAGCTATATCTCCTGAGGCAAGGGAAACAAAAGCAAAAATAAACTATTGAGGGTACATCAAAATAAAAACTTCTGCACAGCAAAGGAAACCATCAACAAAACCAAAAGGCACCTACTTGAATGGGAGAAGATATTTGCAAATGACATATCCGATAAGGAGGTAGTATCCAAAATATATAAAGAACTTATACAACTCAACACCTAAAAAACAAATAATCCAATTTAAAAATGGGCAGAAGACATGAACAGATATTTCTCCAAAGAAGGCATACAGATGGCCAACAGACTCATGAAAAGATGCTGAACAGTACTCTTCATCAGGGAAGTGCAAATCAAAACCACAATGAGATATCACTTCACACCTGTCAGAACGGCTAAAATCAACAACACAAACAACAAGTGTTGGCAAGGATGTGGAGAAAAAGGAACCCTCGTGCACTGTTGGTGGGAATGTAAACTGGCGCAGCCACTGTGGAAAAGAGTATGGAGATTCCTCAAAAAATTACAAATAGGATTACCAGATGATCCAGGAATTCCACTTCTGGGTATTTACCCAAAGCATATGAAAACAATATGATTCAAAAAGATAGAGGCACCCCTAAGTTTTTTTGCAGCATTATCTACAATAGCCAAATTATGGAAGCAGCCCAAGTATCCATTGATAGATAAATTAATAAAGAAAATGTGGTATATATACACAATGCAATATTACTCAGCCATAAAAAAGAATGAAATCTTGTCATTTACAACAATGTGGATGGATCTAGAGAATATTATGCTAAGTGAAATGTCAGTCACAGAAAGACAAATACCATAGGATTTCACTCATATGTGGAATTTATTAAATGAAATGAAGAAAAAAAGAAACAAACAAACAAAAAACTGATTCTTAACTACAGAGAATGCACTGATGGTTACCAAAGGGGAGGCGGAGAGGGGGGATGAACTAAGTGAAGGGGATTAAGAGCACACTTATCATGATGAGCACTGAGTAATGTAGAGAATTGCTGAATTACTATATTGTACATCTGAAACTAATATAACACTATATGTTAACCATACTAGAATTAAGTATATATATGTACATATGGGCTTCTAGGTTACAAGTCACTTCATTTCTATAAGCCTCTTAGACTTCTCATGTGAAAAGACAAGAGACAATTTTGTGCCCAATACAGAAAGTGGAGGTGAAGGAGTGGTCATATTTCCTCACGTTGAGGAGGTCTGTCCAGGCTCATAGTTCCTCTTACTCCTTTAGGATCTGCTTCAGCTTCTCCAGCTCTTGGGTCAAGTGCATGTTTAAGTCCATGATGAATAATATCCTAGAGGTCTGGAAGTGGTGAGAGACTAATGCAGAGTCCAGTCCATCCTTATGGGTGCCAGTTTGTCCTTACTTCCCCCACTTACATCTTGACTACCCACCCTGGGGTCTATTACCGAGATGCAGTCCCAAATGGAGGCACTAAAAGTGAGGATAAATGAGGCAGAAGAGAGAGTCAATGATATAGAAGATAAAATGATGGAAAATAAGGAAGTGGAAAAAAAGAGAAAGAGGCAACTACTGGATCACAAAGGGAGACTTAGAGAACTCAGCAATTCCATAAAGCGAAATAATATCAGGATAATAGGGGTCCCAGAAGATGAAAAGCAGGAGAGAGGGGCAGAATATTTATTTGAACAAATTATAGCTGAGAACTTCCCTAATCTGGGGAAAGGAAACAGGCATTCAAGTCCAGGTGGCACAGAGAACCCCCTCAAAAAAAAAAAAATAGATCAACACATTGGTATATAATAGTGAAGCTTCCAAATTTCAGAGAGAAAATCCTAAAAGCAGCTTGGAATAAGAGGTCCTTACCCTACCAATGTAGAAACATAAGGCTGGCAGGCCAGAAAGGACTGGTGTGATATATTCAATGTGCTAAATGGGAAAAATATGCAGCCAAGAATATTTTATCCAGCAAGGCTGTCATTCAGAAAAGAAGGAGAGATAAAGAGTTTCCAGGACAAACAAAAACTAAAGGAATTTGTGAACACTAAACCAGCCCTGCAAGAAATACTAAAGGGGATCCTTTGAGCAAAGGAAAAGCCCAAAAGTAACAAAAACCAGAAAGGAACAGAGACAATCTACAGAAACCCTGACTTTACAGGTACTACAATGGCACTAAATCATATCTTTCCATAATTACTCTGAATATAAGTGGACTAAAAGTCCCAATCAAAAGACATAGGTTATCAAAATGGATAAAAAAACAAAACAAAACACCAAGACCATCAAAATGCCCCTTATAAGGCATTCATTTTAGACCCAAAGATGCCTCCAGATTGAAAGTGAGTGGGTAGAGAACAATTTATCATGCCAATGGACATCAAAAGAAAGCTGGAGTAGTCATCCTTAAATGAGATAAACTAGATTATAAACCAAAGATTATAATAAGAGATGAGGGACACAATATCATAATAAAAGGGTCTATCCAACAAGAAGATCTAACAATTGTAAATATTTATGCCCCTAACTTGGGAGCAGTCAGTTATATAAACCAGTTAATAACAAAATTAAAGAAACACATGGATAATAATACAATAATAGTAGAGGACTTTAACATCCCACTCACAGCAATGGACAGATCATTGAAGCAGAAGATCAACAAAGAAACAAGGGCTTTGAATGACACACTGGACCAGACGGACTTCACAGATATAGTCAGAGCATTTCATCCTAAAGCAGAATACACATTCTTCTCGAGGGCACATGGAACATTTTCCAGAATAGGTCACTTACTGGGTCACAAATCAGGTCTCAACTGGTACAAAAAGATTGAGATTATACCATGTATATTTTCGGACCACAATGCTTTAAAACTTGAAGTCAACCATAAGAACAAATTTGGAAGGAACACAAATACATGGAGGTTAAAGAGGATCCTACTAAAGAATGAAAGGGTCAACCAGGAAATTAAAGAAGAATTTAAAAAATACATTGAAGCACTCTCAAGAAGTAAGAAAAGTCTCAAATACACAACCTAAACTTACAGCTAAAAGAGCTGGAGAAAGAATAACAAATAAAGCCTAAATCCAGCAGGAGAAGAGAAATAATAAAGATTAGAGCAGAAATCAATGATATAGAAAAAAAAAAAAACAGTAGAACAGATAAACAAAACTAGGAGTTGGTCTTTGACAGAATTAATAATATCGATAAACCCCTAGCCAGACTTATCAAAAAGAAAAGAGAAAGGACCCAAATAAATAAAATTATAAATGAAAGAGGAGAGAACACAACCAACACCACAGAAATACAAACAATTATAAGAACATATTATGAGCAATTATATACCAACAAATTAGGCAGTCTGGAAGAAATGGATGCAACCCTAGAAACATATAAACTAACAAAACAGAAAAAGGAAGGAAAGGAAACCTGAACAGATCCATAACTAGCAAAGAAACTGAATCAGTAATCAAATCTCCCAACAAACAAGAGTCCAGGGACAGATGGCTTTTCAGAAGAATTCTACCAAACATTTAAAGAAGAATTAATATTTATTCTTCTGAAGCTGTTTCAAAGAATAGAAATGGAAAGAAAGCTTCCAAACTCATTCTATGAGGCCAGCATTACCTTGGTACCAAAACGGGACAAAGAACTTACTAAAAAAAAAAAGGGCACCTGGGTGGCTCAGTCAGTTAAGCATCTGCCTTTGGCTCAGGTCATGATCTCCAGGTCCTGGGATTGAGTCCTGCATCGGGCTCCCTGCTCAGCGGGGAGCCTGCTTCTCCCTCTGCCCACCACTCCCCCTGCTTGTGCATGCTTTCTCTCTCTTTTTCTCTCTCTCAAATAAATAAAATCTTAGAAAAACAGAACTCACTAAAAAGAATTACAAGCTTTGATCCCAAGACCAGACAAAGACCCCACCAAAAAGGAGAGTTACAGACCAATATCCCTGAAGAACATGGATGGAAAAATTCTCAGTAAGATACTAGCTAATAGAACCCAACTGTACATTAAAAGGATTATTCACCACAACCAAGTGGGATTTATTCCTGGGCTGCAAGTGTGGTTCAACATCCACAAATTAATCACTGCAATTCACCACATTAATAAAAGAAAGACTAAAAATCATATGATCCTCTCAATAGATGCAGAAAAAGCATTTGACAAAATACAGCATCCTTTCTTGATAAAAACTTTCTGCAGTGTAGGGATAGAAGGCATACAGATCAATATCATAAAAGCCATATACGAAAAACCCACCGCCAATATCATCCTCAACAGGGAAAAACTGAGAGCTTTTCCCCTAAGGTCAGGAACACAGCAGGGATGTCCACTATCACCACTGCTACTCAATATAGTACTGAAGGTCCTAGCCTCAACAATCAGACAACAAAAAGGGGGGAAAAAGGCATCCAAATCAGCAAAGAAGTCAAACTTTCACTCTTCGCAGACAACATGATACTCTTCGTAGAAAACCCAAAGGACTCCATCAAAAAATTGCTAGGACTGATACAGGAATTCAGCAAAGTTGCAGGATGTAAAATCAAGGCACAGAAGTCAGCTGCATTTCTATAGACTAACAATGAGGCAGAAGAAAGAGAAATCAAGGAGTCGATCCTGTTTACAATTGCACCAAAGCCATAAGATACCTAGGAATAAACCTAACCACAGAGGTAAAAGATCTGTACTTTGAAAACTATAGAACATTCATGGATGAAATTGGGGAAGACAAATTGAGGAGGAAATGGAAAAACTTTACAATGCTCGTAGATCGGAAGAACAAATATTGTTAAAATATCTATGCTATTCAATGGAATCCCTATCAAAATACCATCAACATTTTTCACAGAGCTGGAACAAACAATCCTAAAATTTGTATGCAACCAATAAAGACCCCCAATAGCCGAAGGAATGCTGAAAAAGAAATTTGGTAGGAGCTCACTGAGACTCCCGACGGGTATTTGGTGGCCAGGGTTGAGATACGTTGCATTAAGGACATGTGAAGAGGGGAATCACAAGCTCAAAAGTGGGCTTATGTAAGATTTACAGCCTTAGGGACGCCTGGGTGGCTCAGTCGGTTAAGCGTCTGCCTTCGGCTCAGGTCATGATCCCAGGGTCCTGGGATCGAGTTCCGCATCGGGCTTCCTGCTCCGCGGGGAGCCTGCTTCTCCCTCTGCCTCTGTCTCTCTCTCTGTCTCTCATGAATAAATAAATAAAATAAAGAAAAAAAAAGATTTACAGCCTTAGATCACATGCTGCTTACCTCTAAGTTTATTTAACAATTTGAAATGTGGGAAAACATTGTAACTACTTAGTTCAAAATTGAATTTAAGTAAATTTCCACTATCTCTTTAAAAGAAAAAACAACAAATATTCCGTGTCTCAAAATAAGTATTCTCTACTTTTAGGAGATATGACCATTCACCAAGTGGGTATAATTCATAGTGAAAACTGCTCACAAAAGCCAATGAATCGGGGCAGAGAGCGTGACTTGCAGTAGATTTCCCCCTAAAGGGACACGGAGCTCCGAACAGTGAGGCACCATTTGGACACTAGATGGAGCCATAGGGTATTATTTCAAAGAAGTAGGTCAAGTTTGAAGAGAGGGAGAGGCTCAGAAACCATCTGCTCTAACCCTCTGTTTCAGGTTTTCTTTTTTTGTGTGTGCAACACTGACTATTTTCCAAATAAGCTGCACATTCATGTAGTTCCAACTGTACATGGTGAAAAGGCGTGGTCCTCTCTGTGGTGGACAGTTTGCTCTCCAGACCCACTGTCAACCAGCCTTGAGCCCCAGGACAATGCTCACCTCTAAAGGTGTCTTGACTGTGTTCTCTGCCCTTGGGCTTCTTGTAGGGTTTCCCCAGGGGAGAGCACTGAAAAGAGAGTTGAGGGCAGGAGGAGAATGGGGTCAGGGTATTTATTTCCCCAGCTCCTTCCCTGCTGGGCTGTGGGTGCATCTAGGGAGGGCTCCAGCATCTGTCCAGGGGCTCCTTTTGTATCTACAGGTCTCTCTCTCTCGGTTCAGGGGACCACTTACTCCCTTGTCCCTTGGGGCCTAGGCATGGTAATGATTCCCCTGGATGGGCATGGCACCATCCTCTGTTGGGTGCACGACTGGGACAGATTCCATCTCTCTGTTCCCCATCCACCCCGTTCTCCCGAAGCAGCCAATTCTATAGGTTTCCTATGTTGGCATGTGCAAATAGAAAGGAATCTATATATTCCTATCACCCTTATTATTCAAATTGTAGCCTATGATATACCTAGTTCTGCACCATGGTTTGTGTGTGTATATGTGTGTAAAAAAGATACTCTAGAAATCACTCTTTATCAGTATATAGAGAGTTCCCTTACTCCTTTTTTATGGCTGCATTATATTCCATTTTATGGGTTAACAATCATTTTTTAGCCAATCTCCTCTCAAGAGACATTTAGGTTGTTTCCAGCTACACGCTATTACAAACGTTGCTACACGGAATGACCTTGTGCATAAGTTGTTTCTCCTTTTATGTATAAGGAAAAGGAAACAGAAAGAGATTAGGTCCATTGTCTGGGGTTAATTCTGGGCAGAGCCCATGTCATCGTGGTCACTGGTTAGCAGGATGACACTAGAATGACCCGCACATGGAATCTGAATTTTCCTGAGTGTCTCCCCACCCACCCACACAGTTTCCTACACATTTCAACTCTTCCTACATTTCTACGCTTATGCTTTCATTCCCAGGAGAGTGGTTCCAAGAATGAACTCTGGAGCCACCATGCCAGGGAATGTTTCCTGCTTCATTATGAGTTGGCGGTGTGATGTTGGACAAGTCACTCAGCATCCCAGGGTCTTAGTTTTCCCATCTATAAATGTTTCCTACCTCAGTGTGCTGGGAAGAGCATTCATGCTTGGAACAGCGCCTGGCACATAGAAAGAGCTATAATAAACCCTCTGATTAATGGTGTTATTATCATTCCTTTGAGTTGAGGCTCAGATTACCTGACATGATCAGATCGCCCTTTTTCTTTTTTTAAGTCAACTCCAACCCCAGCATGTAGCCCAATACAGGGCTTGAACTCATGACCCTGAGATCAAGACCTGAGCTGAAATCAAGGGTTGGTTGCTTAACCAACTGAGTCACCCAGGCACCCCAGTCAGATTGCTTCTGAGGAGCAGATGTGGATGAGGATCAGCAAAATATTAGGGAACTGGGGACCTGAAATGGGTCCTAAAAGAGAAAGGAGTTTCTAAAGATAACCTTGCCCACTTTGCAATTTCATTTTGATTTTCTTGCTCACATGTACTTAAAACAGCTAGACCCACAAATCTATCAGCTGCAGGACAACCTCCCTGAGTATCTCCCCGTTTCCAAACCAGACTCACTGTTCACAAGCCCTCCACCTTCCGCCACCCTTTACCAAGCCCAATCTTCCTCTCACCACCGTCAGCACATTTGGGTGGGTCAATTTAAAAAATCTCAGAATCATCCTTGACTGCTGCCTTTTACATCTTTCATGGCAAAATTTGTTGTCAAGCCCTGTAAATGTATTTTTCTCAATAGTTTTCAACGTCATTCTACCCCTTTCTCTCTATCTCCTCTGAGACGAACCTTAAATGAGACTCTTTTATTTCAATGGACCACTAATCCTAACCTTAACCTAGTCCTATTCCTTAATTCATGAAATTTATAATCCAGAGAAAGAGAGTCAGACGCTAAACATACAATTACACAGACAATTGGTTCAGGACACCAGAGATGTGGTTTTCTAGTCTCCCCATGAAAGGAAGGAAGATTACAAACCCAGGCTTTGTGTCTTGGAGGTCAGGGCTTTTTAGCCTCGGGGATGCGTTATCACCCTTGCTTCAGAAAGTCTCTGGGATGATAAGAACTGGAGTTGGCAGGCGAAGAAGAAAAGAGGTAGCCTGATGCTCAGGAGGAGGGAGAATGTCTGAGACTGGCAGGAACAGGGGATTGGAGGGCATGGACTTGTGGCAGGTTCTGTGAGAGTTAGGGATCTGCTTGCACTTTTGCACAGCACTCAGATAGGATGAGACCTCGGGGGGAGCCGGGAGGGGTGTCTGTGATGACCTATCCTGAGCACTGGGACCCCAAGAGCAGTGGCAAGAATCCCTAGAGGTGGGGGGAGGGGGCTCCTGGGTGGCTCAGTCAGGTAAGTGTCTGCCTTCAGCTCAGGTCATGATCCCAGGGTCCTGGGATCAAGCCCCACATCGGGCTCCCTGCTCCGCGGGAAGCCTGCTTCTCCCTCTCCTGCTCCCCCTGCTTGTGCTCACTCTTTCTCAAATAAATAAATAAACAAAAATCTTAAAAAAAAAAAAAAAAAAAAGAATCCCTAGTAGCTGACCTGTGATCAAGAGAGGACATTTGCAGGTGCGTATCTGCAGCCTATCAAGGGCAATAGGGACCAACAGATGCTAAAGAACCAGCCAGAGATGGGTAGTGAGTGACACAGTAGCTAAGGGACCAAAGTCTAGGCATTTGTCCATTTTCATGGCCCTGGGTAAACCCCAGGGTCTGAGATGACCCATTTTAGGGTTGGGGTGGTAACTGCAGTTTCCTCCGTATAAGACAATAGGCTGCTGACTTTGTGTCATGAGTCTGATTCCACGAGCCATTTCTAGAAGGCGAGACAGGCTAATTAATTCCTGTTGTTTTCTTTTTTAAAAGGAAATAAGCCAACAAGGAAATACGTATTTTTAAAGCCACAAATGAGTTGTGTTACCACGAACATGGGTCTCAGTTTCCTCATCTGTAAAATGTAGGGGGACGATGTTGAATTTCCACTCCAGCTCTGCCATCCCAGGGTTTTATGAGGGTTTTATCAAGAACAGCATTGTTAATATGGCAACCTGAGGGCTTCTGGTTTTGCTTGAGTCATGTTGGTTATGCTCCCAGCTGAGAAAATGAAAGCTGATGGGGTTTATGCACGTCAAGCAACAAAGTTTTTATCACTCACGCTCATTTCTTGAAACTCTTCCTGGAGATGAATTGCTGTGAGCAGCAAAGCTGAGGCAAGAAATCGCGCTCTTGGGAGCATATGACCTGTCTCTGTTTGAGGCTGATCACATGAAGCTGACACCCAGGAGACCTAATCCTGTGGAGCTGGTGGCCGAGGAGGAACGGGGCAGGGATCCCTCAACCTAAGAGACTCTTCGTGCTAAATGAACAAGAAAACTCACCATCGTGCCCCTAGTAGCGTGGGCAGAGTGTTGGTCTCCATTACACCCCGTTGGACAGGGAGTGCACAGGCTTCACAGGCGAGCAGGTGGCTTCTCCCATGGACCTCAAGGAAAGGAGTGGTTCACGGATGCGGCTCTCTTGAACTTCAGTCAGTCAAGTGGACACATCGAGGGATGGAGATAGAAGGAATCAATGTGATTTTCCAGTTTGAAGTTTGAAGCTTCAGAACTCAGCCTCAAGGCAATGTCAATATCATTAGAGTAAGACCTTCAGCAGCCTACCATGAGGTGTCCAAAGGAGTGAGATCACTTCCGATTTCTTCTGAGAACCAGGTAAAGAAGCCAAGAAAGAAGAGCTAAGTAAGAAGGAAAAATGTTGTGGACACTCAGAAGAAATGCCTTATAAGTAATAATATAGTCAGAATTGATCTTTTTCGAAAGGATACACGTGAATTGTCTGATAAATAACGTGTTGGGATTTCTCTAACTTTCCCGAATGGATTTTTCTTTTTGTGTGTGTGTGCCAAGCATAAGAGATCTCCAGTACCTGAGAAGCTGCTTTCAGCTTTCCTCCAAAATATAGAGACAGCAAACAATGTGTCCAAAACTTCCAATCTGTTTTAAAACAGAAAGTCACGTTACAGATCCGGAAATGTGCACTTTTATCCAGGGAAACCTCATGATCGACAGTCACATGTTGTCTTAATTTTTGAATTTGACATTTAACATTTCCAGATTAGTTTACTTCCACAATTGCACTGCTCCTCAGAGTTAAGAACATAGCCTGCATCTGATTCACTTAGTGAATATGTGAACAGAGCTTTTCCTATGCTGATTTTCTCTATGACTTTTGAAAAGCTACAGCAAGATATGGGTAAGGTTATGCTAGGTGCTGGCATTTAGAGGGAACTTTCTTTTTTGAACTCTTCAATGATTTCCAAATTTTTCTAAAATGAGCATGTGTTTTTAAGAACTGAAAGCCTTTTTTAAAAAAAATTTAACATTTGCAACATGGCTTATATTCTTAGGAAAAAAAAACCAAGAAATTAACTGCCTGCCTTCCTTCTAGAAATAACACAGGGAATAAGTATATGAACTCAGCATTTTGTATTGCTTTATTTTTATTTATTTATTTTTTTAATTTATTTATTTGAGACAGAGAGAATGAGAGACAGAGAGCATGAGAGGGGGGAGGGTCAGAGGGAGAAGCAGACTCCCTGCCGAGCAGGGAGCCTGATGCGGGACTCGATCCCGGGACTCCAGGATCATGACCTGAGCTGAAGGCAGTCACTTAACCAACTGAGCCACCCAGGCGCCCTTTGTATTGCTTTAAAAGGAGGAAACTTTGTATTTACTCAGTTCTCCCCCCATAGGTTGTTGGGCAGCTTTTAATGTTAAGTGTTAGGGTGGTGTTACATCAGAAAGACCTTATCTCTGTTCTTCTCAAAGATGACTACACATCATCTGATCACAAATTTCATCCTAGATAACAAGAACAGAAAGTCCCTTAGAAGAAAAGATATGGCCCAAAAAGCTGTCTGCTCTTTCTGATTGTTTGCCACATTGGCTGGAGGCAAGGAAATCTGGGATTAAATTCTGGTAAGAGATAAATGGGGATTTAGAGACCTTACCCTACTTTCCTTTCTATGTGTGTGTGTGTGTGTGTGTTGAATTTAGGTTTTGTTTTGAATAACATGTTATCCTGAAGTCACATGATAGCATACAGTATTCAAGATTCTCAGTTCCCCTTACTCCAGAACCATGCTTGTATTTTCAGAAACTGGCCTGAACGAGAAGAAGGTGATGTAAGAGGCAAAGCCCAGGTTGGGTTTCTGCAAGGTATCAGTATGTTTCTCAGAGGAATCTCTTGCACCATTCCAAAGTGAAGTTCTAGATATGTTGGCTGAGAATTATTAGACCTTTGCCCTTCCTTATTTTATTAGCGACGGCCAGCTGTAAACTCCCCTCAAGTCCAGCACCGACTTCAATTCATAG
This sequence comes from Neomonachus schauinslandi, assembly GCF_002201575.2. NCBI lineage: Eukaryota > Metazoa > Chordata > Mammalia > Carnivora > Phocidae > Neomonachus > Neomonachus schauinslandi. The sequence goes on from NC_058415.1 coordinate 6,078,264, forward strand.
AGCATCATGCGATCCCAGGAAGATAAAAGGGGTCTAAGCTTGAGTCCCCATTTCCGGAAGCTCACAGTCTTGTCAGAGCAAGGCTCACGTGGAAACAGCTGAGGAGCTATCGCAAAGCAGATCAAAGGAGCCCGGATGAAAAGACTGCATCGAGATGCTCCTATATCCGGGCTGGGCCTTTCTCCACAGAGCCCAGAGACTTCGCGATCAGAGGAGACTCACTTTCACAAGCTGGGACCTTCGCTTCTGTTTCTGACATCAGCTCCTCTAGGCGAATTCATGGTTTTGTCATCACCTCTTCTTGTTCTCAGGATGTTTTTCCTGTAGAAAGTGCTGCTTTCAATAGCCTCTAAAGCTTATGAGCAAACTGTATCTTTGGAGTCCCTCTCATCTTCCCCTAGATCTGAAAAGACATTATAAGTCAGGATTGCTTGTGGGCAGCCTCTTTCTTTGCTCGTTCTGATGAGTCTTCTACAGGGACTGACTGCAGCCTTTCCATCTCTTTTCACTAATACCTATTATAATCCTTTAAGTAAGATAGGGCTTTGAGGACCTTGCCTTTTCAGCAGCACATTAGCAAATCCCAGATCTCTTGCTCACAGTTTAGCTGATTTACCATCAGGACTGAATGATATTATTGTCCGTGCACTTCTCTCTGTAGCTCTTCATTTCTTTCTCTCATCATTCCTTCATTCAAAAAACATGTTACAGAACGCTGAGCCATGACAGGCACTGTGCCAGGAGGATAGAAACCGAGAGATGAGTGAGACTCCACGTCTGGTAGAAAAGACCATCAGCCTCTGTGGCACCTTTGTGTGATCTGGAAAAAGTCAGTCCTTCCTTCTGGTGGAGACAGCTCTGTGCCAGGACTCAGGGATAACAAGTGGGGGACAGAATGGATTTCGGTCCCTCCCTGCCTCCTTGGCCAAGGACCCCTGTGTAGGGCATAACCTGAGCAACACTATGCTATGAACCAGGAAATGTAAACAGCATATTATGGTACAGTATGGTGAGCACAGAGGAGAGAGGACCTGACTGCCCAGTAGGTTGGGGAGTTGGGGAAGGTTCCATGGAAGAGGTTACATGTGAGCTGAGCCATGAAGGAGCTCATCTAGTGAAGGGGGGTGAAGGGCAGAGGGACGATGGACAAAGCCACACAGGTCTAAGAGCCTGGCATATATCAGGCACTGCAAGTCACTGATGATGTCCAGAGTGTCCAACAGGTGCATGAGGGTAGGGGAGACTTGACAAGAATTGAAGCTAGAAGACACTTTAGCAATGATCTAAGCTAGGACCTAAACTCTAGGTCCTTACTTCTCAAAGTCTGGTTCTCCTTAGGGCAGCTTTGGCATCACCAGACAAATTGTTAGGAGTGTAGAATCCTGGGTCCCACCCAACCTACTGAATCAGGACCTGCATTTAGTCAACTCTTTGGGGAGGAGGGTATCAAGGTGGCTGTGTAGGAAGATCCTGAGCTCACCTCTTCTCCCTCTGAAAATGGTCTGAAAACTACATGAACCGCTTCCCACAACAAAGGATAAAAGGACAACATCAAGATGGATGGAGAGACAGAGATATGGTCTCCGCAAAACAACACCAGCCCTAGTGTGGGGACATCCAATAGGGGGGGCTCTCACCTGTCTGGGACTTCTGGAGGAACAAGAGTTGGTGCCTCACATCAGGCACCCCAACTCTTGGGATCTGCACCAGAGAGATGAGCTCCCCAAACCAATGGGGACACAAAGTGCTATAGAAAACAAGGGTCTCCTTTCAAATGCCTTGTGTGTGGGCTCACTCACCCCAGGATCCAGCACTAAAGCACCAATTTGAAATTCCCTAGGCTGTACTTGAGATTCATTGGCTGGTCCGGGGGCATCTGCTGGAGAGGCAGGGACAGTTGAGTCTTCCTCCGAAGGGAGAGGTGCCAGTGGATGTCATCTGTGCATTCTCCAGCTTCCTCCCACTGCCTTGCTGAGGCTGGAAAGTGCAGGCGGTCACAGCAACCCCCTCTCCCTGGCTGGGGCAGGCAAAGGTCAATGGTCCTGGCATTTTCCCACTCCCAGCCTGGGGCCAACATGCACTTGCAGTCAAGCCATTTTCCCACTGCTTTTCTGAAGCTGGCCACACTTCCTAACCTCTCCAGCTGCCCTGCTAAAGCCCGCAGGCCCCTGCCAACCACCCAGAGGCTGCCCCTTGTGCCCCTGGTGGCCAAGGGGGGGGCGGATCTTGAGCTAAAACTATCAGAAAGACAGGTGTTGGCCAGTAAGCACAGACAGCTTACTGAAATGCAGCGCCAGTCTTCATGTGAAAAAGGCCTATTTCCTAATCCTGGAGCTTCAGCCTGAGAAACAGGCTTCAGGGTGCCATAAGCTAGAGGCTGTGGAGATGCTCCCAGAAAATGTCTTAGGAGACACCATGCTTGCACAACCCCTTGGCCCTGCTACAGCTCAGTAAGACCTCATAGAAAGGAGCTCTCCATTCATCGGGAGCCCTGGTTTTTGAAACTGTTGCCCAGGGGCACATCCCGAGCTCCCAGTCTGGAGGCCAGCAGGGTTTAACGACTGTGGCCCCACAGGACTGTATATTCTGCATACTTCAAAAGCTTCTGCGTGAGGGTTTGACTTCCAGTCAGCCTGAAAGTGGGTGCTAATGAGATTCCTCTCCTTGGAACACTGATAGGCCTTGGAATACCCTTAACAACAGGGACTTACCAAGAATAAACCAGGCCCTTAGATAATCACAAAGGTTCAAGAGACAATGGAGAACTAGGGCAAGGGCGAATAAGAAGTTTCATCACCTCCACAAGGTGGTTCCTTCAACACTGAAAGAGGCAGCTGTTTCACCGAATCTGTAGAAACTCAGCATCAAGCAAAATGAGGAAACAGAGAAGTCTGTTCTAAATGAGAGAGAAAGACAAAACCTCAGAAAAAAGACCTTAATGATATGGACATAAGTAATCTACCTGATAAATATCCCAAGTAATAGTCATAAAGGGGCTCGCTGAACTGAGGAGAAGAATGGATGAACAGAGTGAGAACTTCAATATGGAGACAGAAAAATATAAGAAAGCAACAAGCAGAAGTCACAGAGCTGAAGAATACAATAACCGAACTAAAAAAAAAAAAAATACACTAGAAGGATTTGACAGCAGAGTGGATGAAATGGAAAAACAGACCAGTGAGTTGGAGGACAAAGCACTGAAATCCACTCAGAGCAGCAAAAAGTAAAAAGAGCTTAAAAAAAATGAAAACAAAAACAAAAACCTAAGAGATCTACAGGAGAAGGGGGCGGGGAGCGAGAAAGGGCATATATACCGATGAAGAGATCACACGTGACAATGGATAGGTCATCCACTGACAGAAAATTAATAAGGAAACGTCAGCCTTAAACATTGCATTAGACCAGATGGACTTAATAGATATATAGAGAACATTCCATCCAAAAGCAGCAGAATTCACATTCTCAAATACACATGGAATGATCTCCAGGATAGATCACCTGTTCAGCAAAACAAAACAAGTCTCAATAAATTCAAGAAGATTTAAATCTTATCAAGCATCTTCTCTGACCACAATGGCATGAAAGCAGAAATCGATTACAAAAAGGAAGCTGGAAAACCCACAAATACATGGAGATTAAACACTGTGCTACTGAGCACCCACTGGGTCATCAAAGAAATTAAAAGGAGAAATTAAAAAATACCCAGAGATAAATGAAAACAGAAAAAACACTAAAATCTATGGGATGCAGCAAAAGAGTTTCTAGGAGGGAGGTTCATGGCCATACCAGCTTGCCTCAAGAAACAAGAAAAATCTCAAAGAAACAATCTAACCTTACACTTAAAGGAACTAGAAAATGAAGAACAAATGAAACCCAACGTTAGTAGAAGGAAGGAAATAATAAAGATCAGAGTGGATATAAATGAAATAGAGACTAAAAAGATAATAGGAAAGATCAGCAAAACCAAGAGCTGGTTCTTTGAAAAAATAAACAAAATTGATGAAAGCCTTTAGCTAGGCTCACTGAGAGAAAAGAGAGAGGGCTCAAATAAAATCAGGAATGAAAGAGAAGTTACAGCTGACACCACAGAAACACAAAGGATTGTAAGAGACTGCTATGAACAATTATATGCCAACACATTGGACAACCTAGAAGAAATAAATAAATTCCTAGAAACATACAGTCTTTCAAGACTAAATCAGGAAGAAACAGAAAATCTGAACAGACTGATTACTAGTAAGGTGATTGAATCAGTAATCAAAAACCTCCCAACAAACAAAAGTCCAGGATAAGAGAGTTTCACTGGTGAATTCTACCAAATAGTTGAAGAGCATTTAATACCTATCCTTCCCTGGAGGAAGTTACATGTGAGCTGAGCCATGAAGGAGCTCATGCAGTGAAGAGGGGTGAAGAGCAGAGGGAAGATGGACAAAGCCACACAAGTTTGAAGAGCCTGGCATGTTTGGGGCACTGCAAGTCACTGATGATGTCCAGAGTGTCCAGCAGGTGTGGGAGGGTGGGGGAAACTTGAGAAGAATTAAAGCTGGAAGAAGCTTTTGGCAATGATCTAAGCTAGGACCTAAACAAACCAAACCAAACCAAACCCAGACTCATAGATACAGAGAACAGGCTGGGTGTTGCTGGTTATAGGCTGGGGGTTGGGGTGAGGCAAAAATGGGTGAAGGGGAGCAAAAAGTACAAACTTCCAGTTATAAAACAAATAAGTCCCTGAGGATGTAATGTACAGCATTATTAAAAGTAGGTATTGAGCACCTACTGTTTGTCAGGCACTGATATCACCACATTTCTAGTAACTACAGAACTCTCAACACACTTCCAGATCTCCCGAGAGATCCCTTCCCAAAGCTTCTGTCTTTACTGTGCTAGACTTTTCTCCCTCCAACCCCAGGTGGTTCATGGGAACAGCTTGAAGCTGGAAGGCTCTGGGGTTTCTGTTCTATGCTCAGTCCTCTGCGTGAGGGCTGCCCTGATTCTTTTTCTCCAAGAGGAATCCTGAGGGGGAAAAAAATCCAGGTTCAGGTGGGGTTTCAGCACCTGTGGGAGGTTATTACTGCAATTGGCAAGGGACTGGCTCTGGTTTTTGTGTGTTTTGGCCACTGAGGTAAGAGTAGGGTGTACAGGGAAACACAGACTAACTAATTTCCCTCAAAAGAAGAATGGGTTGAAGAGTAAGTTTGAAGAGTAAGTTTGAGGTGCACAGAAGGGACCTTTGGGGAGGGGAAGCAAAAGAGAAGTAACACCCTTCCCCCAAACTGTTTCTGGGAATTCAGCATAGAAATCTCTTAAGGTCATCACAGTATCATCACTCAGTGATGGAAAATCGTGTCACCATAAAACAGAGTTGACAAAAGAAAGGTATAGTTGGTGGTAGGGTGGTATTTGGTTTGGCTTTTAAATCTAATTGTGCAATCTGACTGCAGAAAGGCCAAGTCAGATGCTTACCCTGAGCTGGTAGCTTTGCTGACGTGTTCTCTCTACCTCCTTCCCACAGGTAGCTGGTTCCTCTAAACCCATGGGTACGGGAGAGCCAAGGGGGAAGACAGGGGAAGAAATATGCAAATAGCAAGGCCCTACCCTAGAGCCTCCAGGGGCAGCTTTAATTTTCAAGATAAAAAAGAACAGTTGTGCTCAGTTATACAGCAATCACTGGAAAGAAAATATGATCTAGATCTCTTAATCTCTCTTATTTCCTTCAGAATGTCTGTAGTCGGGCACCTGGGTGGCTCAGATGGTTAAGCGTCTGCCTTCGGCTCAGGTCATGATCCCAGGGTCCTGGGATCGAGTCCCACATCGGGCTCCCTGCTCCTTGGGAGCCTGCTTCTCCCTCTGCCTCTCTCTCTCTGTCTCTCATGAATAAATAAATAAAATCTTTAAAAAAAAAAGGATCCAGTTTTAACCAAAAAAAAAAAAAGAATGTCTGTAGTCATTGAAGACTGCTTTAGGCAGGCCTGTAGGTTGCTTGAATTAAAACAGAAAAAAAAAAAAAGACAAAAAGCAGAAGAAAGTAATCTGCAATTAATTGATAGGTGGAGACCACCTCAAGAATCAAGTGGTGGGATTTATCTTAGAAGGACCCAAGGTCAGGCTGTTGTAATTCAAAGTGAGGTGGTAACATGTTTCTCCAAGTGTGGTCTGTGCATTTGTGTTGATCCCCAAAGGATCCCGGGTCTGCAAAGACCTGTGTGGTCAGCAGTTCCTGAGAGGACCAGACAGATGGCTGTGAATATCAAACCATAGAACACAGATGTGCCTTTATATGTAAATGCAATTTTGCTTGGAAGGCAGGATGTTTTTTCAGCTTCAACTGTTGGGGCCAGATGAATAGAAAACATGTGTTTGAAACAACGGATTAGTATCAACTGTCCGGGCAACTGCTAGATGTCCCGGGACCAGTAGATGTGGTGCCTTTATTCCTCTCATCCAGGGAAGGTTAGTCGCCGCCTGAAACTGCCTTTTGCCACTTCTTTTTCCTTTGTGGCCGTTGGATGAGTGCGGAGGAAGTGTCTGAACTTGAGCCCCGGCAGCTCTGTTTCAGTTACAACCGGAAGTGAGTGTCCAACGGAGAGACAATCACTTAGGTGTGCTTGGAATAGTGAGCCTTTGTCCCAATGCATTTCACTGCTTAATTATGTCTTGTGTAGACAAGCCCTAAAATATATTTTCCTTTGTGGTTTGTGTGAAGAATTTTGGAGTTAGAGAACAATGTATTAGAGTTAGAGAACAATGTGTTAGAGTTAGAGTTAGAGAACAATGTATCAGAGTTAGAGTTAGAGAACAATGTGTTAGAGTTAGAGAACAATGTATTAGAGTTAGAGTTAGGGAACAATATGTTAGAGTTAGAGAATAATGTATTAGGTCTTGGGGCCCAGTTATGTTACTTTGGACATGGGACTCTCAGCTTCCATTTCCCATCAGAAAAAATGAGGAAAATCCTACCTATCTCGCCAAATTGTTCGAAGGGGTTAAATTTAATGATTTACGGAGAGCCGCTCACGCGGTGTTTAACACGGCAAACTTCCTTGTGTGTTCCTTTCTTCTTCACTTTCACTTGGGCACCAAATAGCTAAAGCTTAATGAATGATTAGCTGCTAGTGTGGTCATTTGTTTCAAAACCTGTATTGTGGGACAACAGAGTCAGCTCAGCCAGCCTTCATGCAAAAGTGAAAACCCTGGGATTTTCAGGAAACAAGCTCTTACCAGAAAATTGCCCTATGTAATGAGGCACACCAGCTTAAACTGGGGGACAATATTTCATGACATCTTAATTGCTGGAAATAGGAAGTTGGGGTGTGGAGGTGGAGAGAAGCTGCTATTTCCAAGGCACCAGATTTTTTTTTCCCCCAGAAAGAACATTTTAAATTTACCTTTGAGATTGATTATCTCACCTGTGAGGAAAAAGACAGGGACCTGCCTGTGGGTGTGTCCCTAATCTCAAGTCAGGTTGGAAAAGGTCATATAAGCCCAACGAGGAAACTTTATGAAATCACTCCCCATTTCCCCCTTTCCCCATGAGCTTCTGCCACACACCCCTCCATGGTTGTGTATCTCTGCAGAAGTTAGACGTTGTTACTGATGGAGAGTGTTTCATTATCCTCCAGTGTTATTGGGGTAAAAAGTCTGCTTTGCAGCATGCTATGTCTCTCATCTGCCTTCCTCTGTCTGAGGCTCCAAAGGAAAGTCCTCAGGAATTCTAGCTCTTCAGCCTTACCAGTATTGCCCTGTGGCGGGGGGTGGGGCACTCCTTACTTAATTCTGTAAAGGATTGCCTGAAAACATAAAATCCTACAGAAAAATTCATGGCCCCAGCACCTGAGAGGTACTGTTGGACATCCCTCCAGTGCTTCCAGGATCCCAGTTCCCTCCCTGGGTGTACTGACCTCCAGTGACCAAACCAGTGGTTTCTAGCCACCCCCACCCTGCCCCCCCCAGTGACTGGAGGGTAAAGGCCCTGTCATGGGTTATGGATTACCCAACCACACATACCCCAGCTGCTTTCCCCATTTGAGTCATCTTACGACATCGTTCCTTTTATATAGGATACAACTATGTAAAAGGTTAGAAAGATGACTTCTATGATCTGCAAGTCCCTTGAGGACAGGAATAATGTGTTACTATCTCTGTCTCCCTCACGTCTAGTATATAGTGCTTAGCACTAGATTAGTGGTAAATAAGATTCACAGCGTGGTTTTCCCATAACTGCATCTTCCAAGGATAGGCCTGGACCCTACCTCCCTAAAAATGGCTCTTTCTCCCAAGTCTTAGTATGTTGCCCTGGTTGCATTAATCAATAGCTCCTAAGGAGCTTCTTAAAGCCTAAAAAGGCTTTGAGGCCTAAAGGAAATTATCTCTGAAGGTGAGTGTTCAGGCAGAAAGGTGGAGACATGCAGGTGGTATTGGTGTAGGGGGAAGGGTGGGGACTTGCCAGCATCCCTCTTCACACGCCCAGACACAACCACTTCCTTTGCCTACAGAGACCATTCTATCTGGATGCATTTCTCTGAGGTAGTAGGACCCCTGGCTACTGCCTTAAAACCAAGCCCAGAATTTCACAACAGCCCTTCCTCAATCTTGACGTTATCCTCCAGGTAAAGGCAGATATTGACTACCCTTTACATAGTTTCTCATTTGTGTCATTAGCCTCACTCTGTTCTTAGATACAAGGAGTGTTGAAAACGGGATGTTTGAGTTTAAAAACAGAGTTTAGAGAAAAAAGTAATAATATTGAGAAAGGAATATGGCTGGATGCCTGGGTGGCTCAGTCAGTTAAGCGTCTGCCTTCGGCTCAGGTCATGATCCCAGGGTCCTGCGTTGGGCTCCCTGCTCCGCGGGGAGCCTGCTTTTCCCTCTCCCTCTCTGCCTGCAACTCCCCCTGCTTGTGCTCTCTCTCTCTATCTTTCTGTGTCAAATAAATAAATAAAATCTTAAAAAAAAAAAAGGAATATGGCAAGTTGACATAGTTCTCAAGGAACCATACCAATGAGGGATGGAAACTGGGCTCATCTGATGATAGATTGATTAGAATATCTTGGCAGAGGAAAGTTCATTTAGGATAAGATCTTGAGAGTCATGCTGCTGATGAAAGATCCGGTCTCTGATATTGTTGTGAAACGTAAGTGAAGCTCTACCCTAGAACCAGATGCATCAGAGAGGGGTAGAGCTGGAACCCATCTTATTCCACATCACCCCTCCACTCCCCCCCGATCCTAAAGGAAGTTGAGTGACTAGTTTGAACAGTTATAGGATCTCAAGATAAAAAGGAGACCTTATGAGTTTACCTCCTCAGGGAAGAATACCTTCTACAGCATCCTGAAAAAATGGTAGTTCCGGGATGTGTGAATATTTCCAAGAGCTGGGAGATGAACTTCGGTGAGTAGCTCTAGTTATTAGTGAGTTCTTGCCAGTTCTGGGTCAAACTCTGCTTCAGTGTAATTTGTACCTCTTGAACTTGGCTTTCACGTCTTCCCTTGATAATTCTTCTCCAGGAGAAATACACCCAACTCCTTCAAGTATTCCTAATCAACAGTGTTTTCCAGCCCCATCACTATTTTGGGTACCTCACTCCAAATCTATTCCCATCTATCAATGTCCCAGTTACGTAGGGCCTAGAGTAGAACAAAATACTCTAGATGCAGGCTGGTCTAGACATGGAAGTTACAGTAAAACTATTTGCTCCCAGTCCTAAACAGTATCCTGCTATCACATGTGCTCAAGTTCTTAGCTTTTTAGCAATTGGATTTCAATTCAACCCGCATTTGTCGTTACGGCACATTTGTAGTTTATGAGTATGATGTCACTCATTATTTTATATTAAGTCCCCAGAATTTTTTCTAATTTATGCTAACAAAGCAAGCTTCTTTCATCTTCGGTGCCCACACGCCTAAAGGAAAGACTTTATACTCTATCTCCTTCGTCTTGACTTGGTCAAGCTGGGATTTTAGATTAGAAAACCCTCACTTACCTGATTGACTATTCTCCCTGCTTTATTAGTCTTCAGATGGTGCAGGCTCATCTTCTATGCCCTTATACGAGTCGCTGATTAAGACAGAGGTAAAGAGAAAAAAAGACAATTTTTTTTAATAGATGCTTTGTCAGTCTGACCTCTTCTCCCAACCGTATTAACTGATGCATATGCATATAAATGCAACTCTTTATATGTGCTGTGATAAAAATGAAGATATTCTGTGTTTGTGGCATCTCCTTGAGCTACCCAACTGGTAACTGTACTTAAAAAGAAATGGGTACAAAAAAAAAAAAAAGAAAGAAATGGGTACATTGGGCAAGTTACTTTCCTTCTCTAAAGTTTGATTTGCCTTATCGGTAAGATGAGAATGTTTGCACTATTTGCTTTACCAGTTGGCAGTGAGGCTCAATCAGATATTTGAAAATGCTTTGCATTTGCCATGGAAATCAACATGATGATGATATTACTACTGTCAAGTCCTGCTGGTTCAGGCTGTATTTGTTTCCTTCTCAAACCTGTTTGCAATGCTGGATAGCCATCAGTTCCTGACAAAACACCGTGATTGGATTTCTGATCTGTCCCTGCCTCCCTGTCAGACCAGCTTCCCCTGATGCCTGACTCGGATCCATACTCAGATTATGATTCACTTGTTCCCTTCTGTTGCTATTTGCAGATTCTGACCTGGCTGCGTATCTGGGCTTGTGGCATGAGACCTGATTCCCATGTGACAATTCCAGCTCTGGATGGACTCCTCAGCTGAGTGCCCAGCTCCCAACACCCAGAGGCCCTGAGTTTGTGAGAGGAATGATGAAATGACTGAATGTGAGATGAGTGACAGCTGCCTTCAGACTCACATCTGCACCTTTGCCTATGTTTTTGGCCTCTTGTGGACAGACAGACAGAAAGACAGATAAATGTACAGGCAGAGAAATAGACAGATGGCTAGTCAGACATATACGTAGATAGACTGACAGATAGGAAGATCAAATGAAATGCCATACAAAAACAAGTCTTACACATTCTTACACAGTTTGCCCTCATTCAGGGCTGATTTTCAGCATATACTGGTATGGTTGCACCTCTGTAGTGGATAGAACTATCTAGATAGAAAATAGGCACTGTCCCAAGCACCCTGAGTGGCCCCCACCATCCTGGCCATCTCCTGAGACTTGCTGCTTCCCCAGGTCCCCCAGATATCCCCCTGGCCACCACTTAACAACCAGCTTCCAGGATGCTTCTCCAGCCTTTGGACAAGTGACCCTGCTGCTTTCGGAATATCAGCCCTGCCGCCATCACTGATCTACTCCTTACCTGTCACTAAAAACCTTCCAGGCCCAGGACATTTCTCGTTCCCTCACTAGTCTTGTGCTTCTCCCTCCCACCCACTCCAATTACTTTGAGTCTTATGGTCTGTTTCCTTGCATCAGACACTCAATTGGATGTGGCCTTGCTTTTTCTACAACTTTTCTGTGTGGATTTCTCCAGCCCCCTGAGAATCCCTGAAAGTGCGGTGTATCTCATAGAAACTGCAGACCCCTCACATCTCACACGGTGCTGACGGGGTGTTCCCAGCCCCAACATGGATCTGTTGGATCCCTGGGACTAGACCAGTGGCCTTTCCCTCCAAATGGCCCTGAAAGGGAGAGGCTGTTGTTGGGGAGTCCGGTGAACACCCCTGTCTCATCAATGAACACTCAGAAAAGTGCAGCGTTGGTCAGCCTGGGCTTGAACTTTTCTTTCTCTTTTTTTTAGTGTTCAACGATTGATTCGTGGTGTGTAACACCCAGTGCTCATCCCCACACGCGCCCTCCTTAATGCCCGTCACCCAGTCATCCCATCCTCTCACACCCCCCCCCCGCCCCCCCCGCCGTCACCCTCAGTTTGGTTCCCGGACCATGAGAGACTCTGGACTCGGGGGCTCGAACTTTTCATTTCGCTTCTCATGGGGACCGGGCTGAGGAGGGTGGGACGGGCATTTCCCCGAACATCTTCCAAACATCACATTCCAGCACCTCACGCTCATTGTTCTTTCCTTCTCTTCGTTTTTAGACAAGAACTCAAACCATGTGTGTGTGTCGGAAAGACCCCTCTCGCTCCCCACCCCTGACCTGCCTGCCCCAGGAGGGTGGTTTCGGAGCTCCAGTCCCCAGGGCGCCACGTGGAGCAAACGGGAGGGGCTCGCCCATCACATGTGTGTCACACGTTCTGCCGCAGGCCGGTCACGCACACCTGACTGAGCAGGCCAGATGCTGGCAACCCCAGCGCCTCTGCACGCTTTCACTTAGCTTTTCTTTTAGTTTCTTTTTGGAGTCTCTTAGAAGCATGGGTGAAAGTGTGCACTTGACATGAGGGACAGAAACAGGCTGTGTGTATAGAATTTTTGCCAAAAATACTATAATATTTGGCATTCATGCAACCTTTTGATTTTCAAGAGATAGGCACTAAAATTCTAAAATTTCAAAATATTTTTTTTTAAGATTTTATTTATTTACCTCTTTGAGAGAGAGACAGAGACCGAGAGCTCACAAGCAGGAGGAGGGGCACAGGGAGAGGGAGAAGCAGGCTCCCCGCTGAGAGCCGGAGGCGGGGCTCCATCCCAGGACCCGGGGATCACGACCTGAGCCAATGCTTAACACACTGAGCCACGCAGGCGCCCCTAAAATTTCAAAATATTTTTTAAAAATCTTTTAAATTTAAATTAAATAATTTAATTTAAAACATCAAGTTTATTGGGTTTTTCTTCTTTTCAGATTAAAAACGTAAAATGTTGGGGCGCCTGGGTGGCTCAGTTGGTTAAGCGGCTGCCTTCAGCTCAGGTCATGATCCCGGGGTCCTGGGATCGAGTCCCGCGTTGGGCTCCCTGCTCAGCGGGAAGCCTGCGTCTCCCTCTCCCTCTGCCCCTCCCCCTGCTTGTGCTCTCTCTCTCTCTCTGACAAATAAAAAAATACAAATAAATAAAAACATAAAATGTGTTTTTTAAAACCTTCCAAATACAGGAAGAATATAAAGAAAATAAAAATTGACCGCAATCTCATCACATTGACAGAGATGGAGACTGTCATTACTATTCTAATTTCACAGTTGAGACAGCAAAGGAGAGGAGGAAGGAAAAAAGGAAGGAATATGTGCTTTTAGATTTTCTTCCCAAACGTGCTAAAAACAGGACTTTGTGGAAGTAATCCCCCCGTTTCTTTCTTTTTTTTATTGAAGTACAGCTGATACATCATATTTATTAGTTTCAGGTATACAACATAGTGATTCGACATGCACATTCATTATGAAAGGATCACCACAATTTAAGTTCCCTTAAATTTTAAGTGTTCCCTTTGGCAGCACACACACTAAAATTGGAAAGATAGAATATTAGCATGGCCCTGTGCACACAATTCTGGGAAGCATTCCATATTAAAGTATAGATATATATCATGATATGCAAACCAGAGCTCGTTATGCTTATTGACCACTGAGACACTGTGATACTTGGAAAGAGCAATGGTACTCTTGGCAGTGTTATTAGAAATATGAGTATCTGTCATTTCTTTCAGAGATTTTGAGGAGAACTATGATTTCACTTATATGTGGAATCCAAACAAAACAAATGAACAAACAGAACAAAAGAGCAAAAGGCTCAGAGATACAGAGAACAAACTGGAGGTTGGGGGGTTGTGAGGGGATGGGCAAAATAGGTGAAGGGGATGAAGAGGTATAAACTTCCAGTTATCAAATAAATAAGTCACAGCATAGGGAATACTGTCAATAATATGGTAATAATTCTGCAGGGTGGCAGATGGTGACTAGACTTATTGTGGTGATCCTTTCATAATGTATGTCCATGTCGAATCACTATGTTGTATACCTGAAACTGAGAAACAAACTGAGGGTTCTAGAGGGGAGGGGGGTGGGGGGAAGGGTTAGCCTGGTGATGGGTATTGAGGAGGGCATGTTCTGCATGGAGCACTGGGTGTTATACGCAAACAATGAATCATGGAACACTACATCAAAAACTAATGATGTAATGTATGGGGATTAACATAATAAAATTTAAAAAAATAAATATTTAAATACAAAAAAAAAGTGCTGTACATTACCAAAAATTTTTGTAAAATAGAGAAAAGGGGAAAGTTCCACACAACTCCACCACTTTAACAAAACCCTATTAATATGTTAGTATACATACTTCTTCCCAACTTTTTGTTCCATTCTCACATTTTTCTTATTTGTTTTGTATTTATTTATTTGGACTTGACATTGTAATAGAAAGGAAACCATTATGATAAGACCCCCACATCACTGTTCCAGGCTGATTCTCTCTGTTTCTCTCTTTACTTTTGCTACTTATCCTCAAGTGTCTAGGGTTTTATAACATGATAGTTAGATAAAGAGAAATGGCTTGAATCCAGCTCTACTAACTGTGTGAACTTGGGAAAATTACTAAGGAACTTTGTCTGCACTTTCTCATCTGAACAATGAAGATAGCACACTTCCTATCCACCAGACTGTGCGAGCGTGAAAAGAGATCACGTACATAAACTGAGTGACATAGTGATGGGCTCAGGGTGAGAAATTATTTGTTTCACTTAGAATTATAACAATTATTCCATATTTCCACATAATCTTTTTAACTGTCATATTATGATTAGATAGTAGTCCGCAATCCAAATACAAATTACTATGACTAACTCACTTCCATTTTGTTTGACAGGTCATTTCCAGTTTGGGGCCATCTAGATAAGACTGTAATTAGAACATTTTTTCATATAAGACACATTTTGCTTCAGCCTACGATTTCCTTTAGAAAAATCCTTGGAATGGAATGGTATTTTTGTGTAAAAAATATACACCTTGACATGGTTCTTGCTACATATCCAAGCATATTTTTTAGTTCATTTTTTTTTTAACTTGAACTGAGTATAGAGTTATATACCTTGCTTTTTTTCATTCAGTGTTATGGCAAAGCTTTTTAAAAAAAAAAATCACATATTTAGGGGCGCCTGGGTGACTCAGCCGGTTAAGCGTCTGCCTTCGGCTCAGGTCATGATCCCAAGGTTCTGGAATCGCGTCCCGCATCGGGCTCCCTGCTCCATGGAGGGCCTGCTTCTCCCTCTCCCTCTGCCTGCTGCTCTGCCTGCTTGTATGTGCTCTTTCTCTCTCTGTCAAACAAATACAATCTTTTTTAAAAAATCACATATTTATATTTGCAATGAATGTCTCCCTGTCAAATAAAGAAAATCTTTTTAAAAATCATATATTTATATTTGCAATGAATGTCTCCATGTCTTTAGCTTTCTATATCTTTTTGGATTATTTCAGATTTACAGATTTGCAGAGTACAATTACTTAAACAAATGGTATGACAAATTGTACGGCCTCTGATCTATAGACAAATACACCTCAAAAAAAAAAAAAACTGTACTGATTTATATGACCACTAACAATTTATGAGTCTACCAATTTGACAACATATTCTGGAGCAATATTATCATTAAAAAGCATTTGCCAATGTTATGGTTGAAAAGGCCTCCTTAAATTTCGTTTTGATTTAAACTTTAAATTACCTGTAAGTTGAGCATTTCATGTGCTGAGTTTTAAAGCAAGTGGGTTGAGACACTGGGAAGTTCCCTGATTTGACCAGCAGTCTGATTATATTTCTTTTCTCTTTTCTTTTTTCTTTCTTTCTTTCTTTTTAGCCTGGTTATATTTCTGTTCTATCTGTCCAACCCCCAATTCTGGGCATTAGTTGCTTCCTCTGTACTTCTTGTAGCTGTTCTGTTTTAACATGGAATTCTATTTTTATAGGACAAACAGAACTGAGCAGAAAACATGCTGTTTGGAGTTTACTTCCCCTAAGAGGAGCCTGCTGTTGAGAATACAAAGTCGTGTTTGACAACAGGTCAACAAAAAGTAAGCAGAGGGAAGAGATGGTAGAGAGACCCCTGTGCCCACCCACACCTTTGGCTGTTCGGTTACAGAAGCCAATGCACTCTGTTTTTTTTTTTAATATAAGCCCATTTGCATCAGGTTTTCTTTCAATTGCAATCAAATGATGCAACTGATACAACTTCTCCTACAAAATGCATTTAAAAATAAATTTATTTTGTCCTATGCTCCTGGCCAAAGCAGTTCCCAATTGCTATCTTCTTACCCAATTAACCAATAAATATATATTAAGCCCTTGTTATATGGTCAAAGGCCACAAAGTTTAAGAAAGTTCCTTGTGCCACAATCTAACTAGAATCCATTGTCTCTGTATTTTCCTCTCTCAGGGAATAGATCTCTATTTACCTAGATAAGTTTTGATGCAGGAATTGGTTGGTTATTTACCTCCTGTTCTCAGTTCCAAGCCTACCTTCCTCTATTGTGTTCTGCCAGTCTCGGGCTGGACTTCAGCAAATTGCATTTACCAGCTTGCCTTGCCAGCTGGCTTCCTATAAAGTTCAAGTTGGGGGGCCCTAGGGGATGGGAATGGGGGAGGCAGAGAATTCTTCCTGTTTCCAGTTCCTGCATTTGTCCCTTCTGTCAGCCGCCCACAGCAGAAAGTTAGCTGCCGTTTGCAGCTCTAATATTTGGATTTCTTTGGTATCTACCTTTCACTCTTTCTGCCTTCTAATATCTTTATAACCAATCCCTAATATTAAATCCACTCCACTTTCCTGACTGGACCCTGGCTGGTATAGGACTGGATACCAGGAGTGGTCCTAGGAAACAGACCACACCCTGGATGCTGGGGGTGATTTGCTTTGAACTCAGAGCCGAACTCTTTGCCAATGGAAAATGGGAACTGGTAATCTCTGGCAGGCAATGGCATTGTGATTCATTGCATTACGGTCTATCCGTGCTAGGTCTGAGCTTCCCTTGGAAGAAACCTCTCCTTTCCTATTTGATGACACCAGCCTTCCTTGGCTTGAAAAACTGTAACAAGCACAGATAAGACAGCTGTCCTGCATGGGGATCCCTATCCTTTTTAAACCCCACTGCTCTCAGCTCTCATGGTCTTTGGGCTTTTATTTAGAGTCAGATACCAGCATATTCAGGGGGAGAAGGGCAGAGGCTGGCTCTGGAGGGAAAGGCTTTACTCCAAAAGAATCACAAGATTTTGTTAAATTTATACTAGAAGGAACCTCATTAATATACACTGAGTTGGACTCTAAGGGTATCAGACCCAAGGAAAACAGAATACAGCATTGGGTTGGGGCCAAATTTAGGTAGCCCTGATACGATACACTCTCCATAGGTTTTTGGACTTAATGCCATGGTAGATTGTTACAGCAATAGTCCCCAGGAAATTATATATATACCATTTTTGTAGATCAGGCCCTCACGTAAGTCCCTCCTACATTGATTTTGGCCTCGCTATCTGACTTGCTTCGGCCAATGAGACATTAGCAAATGTGATGCAAACAGAAACCTGAAAACTACTTGCACATTGGGGTTGGACCTCTTTTTGCTCTTTTGGACCAGCTTCCATACTGAAAAAAGCACGGATAGACCTGCTGAAGGTACATGGCTCAGCCCACAGCCAGCACCAACTCTAAGACATGTGAGTGAGGCCACCTAAGACCAGCATCCTCCAAGCCACCTGTCAACTGATGGCAAATGAGTGAGTGAGCCCAGCTGATGCCCTATAAAGCAGAAATGAGTTGCCCCCGCTGAACCCAGCCTAAATTGCTAACATACACAATCATAAAAGCATAAGTGAGAAACATAAGCCGTAAGTTTTGTTATACAGTGAAAGCAAGCTGAAATAAATGTATGAGTTTGAGCAGCTGGGAGTGGTCTGTTTACTTAGTTGTTTGACTGAAACCTGTGCTCAACAGCAACATTGAGTTGATAGAATTTCTGTGGAATAATGTACAGGAAGGATCCTAAAGGTTTAAGGAGTTAGGAATAATGGAGTAATTTATCATGTGTAAACTGTGCATCTTTCCTCACCTTGAAAGGGCCCAAGGAATATTCCCTTCACTAAAGCATTGAGAAATGCATTAGAGAGGGAGCCCCAGCCACCTTGGACACTTCCAGGGGGGCTGTTTTCTGCAGGCCAAGGGTGCTGGGAGGAATGCCCCTGAGATGGGCTTCCTGATTTCGGTGGAGAGGATAAGATTCCAGAATAGCAATCAGAATTCTTTACTTGTAGGAAATCTTCAGTGGTGGTTGGTCCTAAGAATTCAGTGGACGGCCAGCCTACCAAAGCATTACTTGATCTATATAATAGAAATCTGACTTGAGTTTTCACAACTGAGAATCATAGCTTCTTCCCCAGTTCTCAGAAAGGATCCTACAACAACGCCACGGATACTGTAGATCTACCTCGAAGGCATCCCCAAAGGGACTTGAGGTCATTTATGAAGGTGTCTGTGCACTGGGGGAAATGGAAATACCCAGGCTTTTCAGGGTTTCCTAAACACCCTTCTGAAATGATACTAATCCTAAATGTCACTGTAGTCCATAGCAAAATATGGGCTTATAATGGTCAGGGGATGAAGAAAGTTTGGGCCCAATCCCCGCTCTTTATGATCTGTGACTCATGCATCCATTAAAAAATGATAATTAGGAGGACTAGTCAGCCACATAGGTGGGAGCCCGTGGTACGATGATAAATTTGAAAAAAAGGACAGAAAATCACAACTATGGCTGTAATCGTATACATGTCTGAACAAGGACCAAAAGCCAACAGCAAAAATGAAAATACTTGTGTTGAGATGAGATCATAGGTGATTTTTGTTTGTTCGGTCTTTCTCAATTCCTCAAACTCTCCCAAATGCTACTTTTGCTTCCTTTGTAAAAGGTACTTTTTTTTTTTTAAGACACAGAACTCATCCAGCTCTTTTGTTTTCAAGGATTGCCATTACATGCTTTTTAGCCATTCATATTATGATCATAAAAAGTAAGAATGTTATGTGTAGGCATTCTCTTCCATATTAGGATGAGCCTTAGAGCCAATCATGCACGAGGCCTCTATCCCACCCAACACGCTGCAGCATTGACAAAATCCTGCTCCCTCCTTGCTCTCCGGGAGCTCACAATCTAAGGATACACAACACAATAACATGTGTTCCAATCCTCATGGATCCAAACCCAGAGAGAAAACCCACTGACCTAGGACTCTGCTGTGCTCAACAATAGCTGAACTTCATAGCTGTAGCACACAGACCTAATTTTTTTTTTTTTGAGTTTTAATTTTTTTTTATTCTTATGTTAATCACCATACATTACATCATTAGTTTTAGATGAAGTGTTCCATGATTCATTGTTTGTGCATAACACCCAGTGGTCCATGCAGAACGTGCCCTCCTCAATACCCACCACCAGGCTAACCCATCCTCCCACGCCCCTCCCCTCTAGAACCCTCAGTTTGTTTTTCAGAGTCCATCGTCTCTCATGGTTTGTCTACCCCTCCAATTTACCCCCCTTCATTCTTCCCCTCCTGCTATCTTCTTCTTCTTTTTTTTTTCTTTTTAACATATATTGTATTATTTGTTTCAGAGGTACAGATCTGTGATTCAACAGTCCTGCACACTTCACAGCGCTTACCAGAGCACATACCCTCCCCAGTGTCTATCACCCAGTCACCCGATCCCTCCCACCCCACCCCCCACTCCAGCAACCCTCAGTTTGTTTCCTGCAATTAAGAATTCCTCATATCAGTGAGATCATATGATACATGCACAGACCTAATTTAACAGGATTAATGAGTTGTCGCTGCATGCAGTTACCCTTCCCCTCAACACCCACAGAAGGGGACTCCACATCAAAGGCCTTGACTCGTGTCACTGTAACCCAGACATGGACCGAGCACTGAAAGGTGGAGTTTAAAGTCAGAGAGAGGGCCAGGAAAGGAGCCTTCGTTTGGGGCTTTGACCATTATGGGTACCCATCTGAAATCTTTGTAGGTACAGCACATTAGCATGCCAAATTTTTTAAATATATGCCATTGGTTTCTGAGGTTAAAAAAAATAGCATTTTTAAAAGGGAAGATGTAGTTTTAAAAAATCATTTAATATGGGGCCATTACAGGTTAAAACAAATGCTTTGTGATTTAGATCTCACAAAAATATTCAACGGCCTTTCTCTACAATTTGGAGTTGTCCACTGTGTACTTAAATGCTTTCTGTTAATTAAAATAACTCAGATTCTTTCAAGATTCCACTAAGCCATATGATACGCCAATTATGGCTCAACTTTGTTTAAAGCTCTGTGAGTTCATGGCCTCAACAGGCTTTTCCAGAATCCAGAAGAAACTGCAGATAAAAATAACTGTATTGGCAATTGGTCCATTTCTGTAACTGAAAATTTCCACTCATCTCTGCTTCTGGAAATCACTTTGGAAAAGTAGGGGGGGAAATTCCCTTGTTTTCAGTCTGGCAGCAAGAAGGAGCCTCAGAACACATCGGGGTCTAGGATCCGGGGGGTCATTTTCTAAAGTGCTATAGTGCTTGTTTAGAGTCACAGGCTGCAGGGGTGAGCGCCTGGATCGGCGGGGGCGCGTGGGGGGCTGCCTGGCCTCCTTGAGCACACGTGGCCGGGTGCTGCCTCTCTTTTGTTCAGAGTCCAGAAGCTTCTTGAGGATGTCCCATCAGGTCACCTCAGCTCCTGAAACCACAGGTTCAAATCTGAGAAGAGAAGTCCACAAATAGGAAAGTCAGGTTTCTGATTAGTAAGTATATAAGCTCTCAAAAATCAGATTGGAGTGAGGAAGTGCTAAAGGGGAAAAGCTCATGCATCCGAGGGCAGCATAGGTCCTAACCTTTGTCTGCACCCCTCGACCACTGCCCTGGGTCTGCGCCTTCAGCCTATCTCTCCAGACCTATTGCAAGAGCCTTGTCCCCTCCATTCTCTGGCCGGCAGCCAGCTCGGTTCAGTTCATGGGGCTCCCCTATTCAAAATCTTTGCTAGTTCCCCATTGTACCAGACATTTCCATTGTTTCCTGCAGACTCATTCTCCTCTCTGCTCTACCCCGCTCAGGTCCCAGGAGGATGACACAGGACAGCTCATCGGGCTCTCTTTTCCCTAGCTTCCATTCCCTGCTTTTCTCTCAGGCTAGAAGATAAAGAAGATAGTAATGGGCAACACCGTGAGGTTGGGGTGTGCATGCTCCAGCAACCTCCCAGACAGGTTGCAGACTGGCTTTATCCTTGTGGGTGGCCCTCTCCTACTATTTCTCACCAGCCTCGTGGTAACTCTTTCTTCCCCCTTCCCCTTCAGGCCTTGGGCTGGTCAACTCTTCCCTGTTCTTGCCAGCTCCAGGGTGCTCTACCTCCCCCACTGGTCTCCCCTAACCTTGCTTCTGTATTTGTAACTAATACAGTGTGCCTTAACTTGTAAGTGTGCCTCAGTCACCCCTCCTGAGTGTGCCTCTTGCTTCCTGCTGAGACCTGACTGAGGCACCCATGCCCGATGAGTAAAATCTAACCCCCTTTGCCTGGAACTTCTGGCTCATAGGATGGCCCCCAATGGTCTTTCCTCTTATCTCCCACCTGGCTCTTCCCAGGCTAGGAGCCCATGCCTTTTCCCACGGATGCCCATGTCTCCCTGCCTCTGTCTTTCCCCCCTGGCCTCTTCTATCTAGAATAGTCTGTTCTTTCCATTCTTGCCTGGTTCAAATGTTACCTCCTCCATAGAAAACTTCCCTCTTCCCTGATGATCCCCAGCCTAAAGTGACATTTTCCCCATCTCTGAACTCTCATGTAGTATTTGTACTTCTTGTAAAGCCATAGAATACTATAAAAAAATACACTGACTTCTGGCAGAATCAAAAACTCACGAGCCCAGGTGAATGAGGCTGTTAGAGTCTCCACCTCCAACGCCCACCTCCCGCCCTGGAACAGCTTGGGCTCTGCGTGGGAGGAAGCTGGACGTGGGGCGGGCGTTTCCGGGGATTCAGAGGATACGTAAAGAAGGCGGACTTTGGGATAAAGTGATAGTTTGAGAGCTACATGATTTTCCGAATATGTTCCAAGAAGCATGTGCATACCTTAGAGGCCTTTGCAGGGACCTATGGTAGGTGTTTATATCCCTCACTCTACTGTTTTAATCTGCTTTTGTGAGATAATAGAAAATATATGTACTGGTCTCTGCCCCGGGCTCCCGGCACAGAATTCCTAATTGTAATTTCCTACTAGATAAGAGCACTAGGAACATCTTTTGTTCTAATGTTTGGCCTCTGACTTCACTTCCTGACAGAGTTCCCAAATCCCTTGAAATTTCCTGGGTGATAGCACTGTCTTTAGTTGTAAAGAGGTGACTCTTGGTGAGCTCCTGGATGGGGCTGGTCACCAGAAAGACCAAGCTGTGATTAGAAGCTTGGGATTTTCAGCCCCACCCCCTCTTGTGGGAGGGCTCGATCCCACAAGACTGCCCTCCCCACCCCCGCCCCCCATTCTCCAGGGAGGGGAGAAGAGCTAAAGATGGAGTTAATGATTGGTTATGCTTATGTGATAAAGCCTCCATAACAATCCCTAAAGTAGGCCTTCCGAGAGCTTCTGCATTGGTGAGCACATGCTGGGGCTGGGAGAGTGACGCATGCATAGAGCATGGATGCCCACACACCTTGCCCTATGCACTTCTTCCATCTGGATGTTCGTCTGCATCATTTGTCATAACCTTTTATAATAGATTGCTAAACAGTAAGTAAACTGTTTTCCTGAGCTCTGTGGACTGCTCTAGCAAATTCATCGAACCCAAGGAGGGGACGGTGGGAACCTCAGATTTATAGCTGATTGGTCAGAAGCACAGGTGACCACCTGGACTCGCCAACGGCATCTGAAGTGGGGGGTGGCGGGTGGGGAGGGCAGTCTTGTGGGACCGAGCCCTTAATGGGTGGGATCTCAGCCTATTTCCAGGCAGATAATGTCAGAATTGAGTTAAATCACAGGACACCAAGTGGGTGTTGCAGAGAATTTCCTGGTGGAGAACAAACCCCATGGATTCATGTTAGAGGTGTGTATGCAGTAGTGGGAGTAAAGGAGACACACAGGAGGACTAAGGTTTCCCCCACTCATTACATACAGGTATTCCATCTAATATTTCCTTTATGAAAAGGTTATCATGGGAAAAGAAAGAAAAGATTGGCAACCACTGAAGGGAAAAGGGGAACGAGGCACCTGGTGGGTGGGGATGCTGTGGTCAGTTCTCAGGTGGAAATTCCTACGGGGAAGACAAGAGTCTCACACAACAAAAGACAACAACAAAAACACAGACATCTGATCAATTGCTAGAGAGTATATAGAAATCTGGCTTCTTTAATTTTAGCCCAAATTATGCCAGATGAGAACAGTTTTTTGAATACCTTATCTCCAAATACTTGATCGTGAGAATCTTGGAGTATGAATGCTGTGCTTCATTCATCCCTATAATTCCTACACAGCCTACCTGAGAATCATGCAAATAGCAGACAGGATGTGTTTCAGAGGGAATGAGAGAATGAATAGCACTAACGAAACTCTGTCGTTATCTCATTCAAGAAAGTCATTTAACACCCCTTAGCCCAAATCTTGCCATCTGTAAAGTGAGGAAGTCAGGTTACGTGGTTTGTAACTGCTAACAAACCAGGTCATGATGACTAGGATAACTCTTTTTTAAAGGAAGTATGATATATATCTATGGTATCAGAATTGACTCCTGAAGCTATACTGGTTGACAGCTTGGTTGCCTGCATGAGAGCAAGAAGCCATGGGCCCAGACCTGATCTCTTAGATCCTTGGAGTATGTATCCACTCCTTCTAGGTTCACTGGGTTAGGAACCTCTGAAAGGCAGCTAAGACATTGGTCATGTCCTTGAAAGAGGACTCCCTAGAGCTGATGAGGACCCAATGGAGAGTTCTATACAATGCATTTGATATGCTGGGATATGAAAGAGGTGATATATAGAATGAGAGATGAGGATAGAGAGATCATTCTTCATCTAACAAGCACTGCTGAGTACTTAAAAATGATACACTGGGACATTTAAAAATGTATTCAAGTACCAAGAAAATTCAGAAAACATAAAAGAAGCAAAGAGTACAAGCTTCCAACATATAAAGACAATGATTATGAGCACTCAAATATTTTTTCTTTTTGTTATATCAAAAGCATTTCCCCATGTTATCATTTCTCAGAAACAGAATTGTAAATGGGAGTACATGCTGTACTGAGTAGAGGTTCCAGTTTTTCCCTGTTGTATCAGTCAGGATGAGACTTGATTATGCTGCAGTAACAAACAATCCCCAAATCTCTGTATAATAAACAAAAGTTTATTCCATGTCCACTGAGGGTCAGCAAGGGGCTCTGTTATCTGTAGTTACTCAGAAACCCAGGCTGAGGAAGCAATCAGTACCTCAAATGTTGCTGGTTACCATGCATGGAAAAAGAGAATACAGCAAAGCACAAGCTAGCCCTTATATCTTCTACCCAGAAATAACACACATCACTTATGCTTATATTTAGTCAACCAAAGCAAATCACATGACCACACCTAACCACAAACTAACCGTAGGGAAGTCCAATCCTATCACATACAGAAAAGCAAGAGATCCAGGAACTCTGTGAAATTGCACTAATGACCACCATATCCCCCGTGGAGAAAAATGGCAATGAGCTGTCTCTTCGGCCACACTGAGTTTGACCTGAGTCTTTTGATTTTATATTAAAGTGAAGGAGTTGAAGGCCCATCTCAGGAGACTGAGAAGTCTGGATTTGCACAAGAATAAGAACAGCAACACCTCTCCCAGAGTTGCCTAGAAAGTTCGACGCAGAGCCATGGAGTGGAAAACCCAGCTCTACATAGCTGTCACCTGAGCTTCTGAGTCCTGCTGGGAACTCCCATGTGAATTGGATCTCATGTCAGTCTCTGGTCAATGAAGCAAAACCACCAAGCTCTTCCCTTCTTAAGTGGGAAGGGAGAATATTTATCTGAGCAGAAGTCTCGTCAGACACATGTGTGACGGAAATGCTCAGGGCCAAGTCCCAAGACTCTGTGCACTAGGTAAATGTGACTAAGAGCAGGGGGGCCAGGATGCCAGCTGCACAACCTGCGACCTGACCCTGTCTCCACATAGGTGGTTTGGGGGTGAGGCAGAGCTGGGACGGTAGAGGATGGGTGTGGGAGAGAGAGAGCCCTGAGGGCCTGAGCTGGCTGGACCCCAGTGGGGCTCTGTCCTCGGACTTGGGAGCTGAGGGTAGTGTTAGAACATTGAGAGCAAGACCAAGTACATTCAGTGAGACAGAAGGCACAGAGCCGTGGAGAACTTCTGGGTCAGGGACCAGCACACAGTTTCTGTAGGGCCGGATTATAAAATATGTCAACTTTATGGGGTATATGGTCTCTGCCGCAGTCACTCAACTCGGCTGGGAAGGGGTGTGAAAGTTGGGGGACAATAAGGAATCCTTGAGCATGGCTGTGCTTCAGGAAAATTTTGTTTACAAAAACAGGAGGCGATTTGGCTCTCTGGCTGTAGCTCACCCACTCCTTTTGAGCTGACACATATCAATGGAGAGCAAATGTTCACTTGGTCGACCCTCATTTCATAGGTACTGAAAGTATAACACATCCTAAGATGTGAGAGGCTTTGAAAGGAAGAAGAAGACACTGCACCTGCTTTCTAGAAATGTATAACTCGGTCCTCTGGGAACAGCAGACCCTACTCGCTGTAAGCTATTACATAGCATAAATGTTACAATTAATATACTTCTTCTTTTAAGATTTTATTTATTTATTTGAGAGAGAGCAGAAAGAGCACAAGCAGGGGGAGGGGCAGAGGGAGAAGTAGACTCCCCGCTGAGCAGGGGAACCGATGCGAGGCTCAATCCCAGGACTTTGGGATCATGACCTGAGCCAAAGGTAGACACTTAACCAACTGAGCCACCCAGGCGTCCCTATACTTACTTTCTTTTAATAAATATGTGACATACAGAACATAAATGTTTGTAAAATGGTCCTCTGAACCTAATTTTATTATACCCAATACCTGTTTTCTCAGGATAAGAAAAAAACAGCTTAACAGTAAATGACAAATCAGGGGGAAATTTATAAAACATATAGCAGGTAATGGGTTACTATTAACTCTAAGTGAAGACATAAGTAAAAAGATGGACGAAAGATGCATAGACAGTTCCCAAAAGAAGGTAAAACCTATACATTTATGAAGATGTTTTATCTCACTAATAACTTTAAAATGCAAATTAAAATAATAATGATGGGGGCACCTGCGGGGCACAGTCGGGGGGTTGAGTGTCCGTCTCTTGATTTTGGCTCAGGTCATGATCTCAGGGTTGTGAGATTAAGCCCTGCGTTGGGCTCTGTGCTGGGCATGGAGCCTGCTTAAGAGTCTCTCTCTCTCTCTCCACCCTTCCCCCTACCCCCCAGCTCACACTCTCTCTCACTAAAAGAAAGAAAGAAAAGAGAAAGTGAGAAAGATGTATAGTTCTTAATTTTTAAATTAGCAAAATTTAAAAACAGTAACATTCAGCATTGGGACAGATGTAATGATAAAACTAGCTCTTTCATATATTGCTAGTACAAATTGGTACAACTTTTTAGAGGGCAATTCAGCAATACATTTTGAGAGTCCTAAAAATGCCTATAGGTTTACCCCAGTAATTCTGCATCTTAGATTTTACCCATGGTAATAATCAGAGCTGCACACAAAGATTTATGTATAAGGCTATTAACTGTGATAAAAACATAAAACGACTCTGTGAGGTAGACATGAAATGTTCAGCAATAGGGAATTAGTAAGATAAATCCCAGTCCATGTGTACAATAAAATAGGAGATCCATTAATTATATTTTTAGCACATAAGTAATTCTAATGACATAAAATTAAGTTAAAAAACCATATCAAGCTACGCATAATTTAATTTTATAAAATTTAAATACAGAAAAATGTTAGAAATTAAAGCAATATTAAGTATTAACCACGGTAATCTGTGTGCAATGGATTATAAATTTTTATTTCCTTTTTCCTTTTTTATTTTTCATTTTTGCTCAGAAAAAATGAGGTAACTTAAGAATGTTCTAAAAGTTGTATAAGTTATTTATTTTTGAGCTGGCCAACAACTAAAACTAAGCAAGATTTGTTTTTTAGTAGTGAGACAAATTCGGTCAAAATCAGTTATCTTTTACATTTACTGCAGAATAAACTACAAGAAGCACAGACAAATGGACAGTAAAACGGACAAATCATTTCCAAACCCTTCAGTTTAATTTTATCAGGGAATTTTGGTGACAGTGTTGTTCTTCTCCCTCCATATTTACTCAGCCTTTCATTATTTCAAAACATATCAAGTGCAGGATGCTGATACCACACACGTCCTTTTGTTGCTGAAAGAGGCAGTGAGCTGAGCAGAAAATCCTAAATAGTGAGTCTGCGTGCACATCTGGGGTGGCAGGTTCATGGCTGAATGGGTTTTAGACAGAGCCCTGGCCTCTCGGACAAATCTGTGACCAGATAATAGACAGTCACATACTTCTATTTTTTTCAGGCTCAGGGAAGTCTGACAAATTCATTTGCTCCAGCCAAAACTGCCCCCCTCACGTCTTGGTGCCTATGATGATTAATTTTCTGTGTCAATTTGGCTAAACTATTGTACCCAGTTAGTCTAGATGTTGCTGTGAAGGTATTTTGTAGATGTGATGAGCGCTTGCCATCAGGTAACTTTACATAAAGCAGATGACCTTCTAGAATGTGGGTGGGTCTCATTCAGTCAGTTGAAGAGCAACAACCGAGGTTTCCCAGAGGAGAAGCAATTCTACCTCAGACTGTAATATAGAAATCCCACCTGAGTCCCCAGCCTGCTGGCCTACTCTACGGATTTTGGATTCCATATTTCAAGTCTTAGCTGAACTTCCAGCCTGTGAGCCTGCCCTACAGATTTCACACTTGCCAGTCTCTGAGTGGTTCTGTGGTTCTGTTCCCTGGAGAAGCCTGAAGTACCCCTCCCTGAACGACAGGTATCAAGTTCTCTTAGCTACCCAAACAGTGAGCCCCAGGCCCATCCTCTTTCCATTTCCCAAATCAGTATTTCCATGTCCTGCTCCCTCTTCTTCCTGGGGGATAGTCTCCAAAATGCTAAATTAGTTCTCCATAAAGAGTTAACAACTGGTGAGTAACTTTCTAGGGAGGAACTTAAAAAAAAATCTACTGAAATCTAACACTTTGGTATTTGTCTTCACAAAATCATAAAACATTATGCTAAGTAAAAACGAACCATTTTTTCTTTAAATATTCCACCACCATTGATCATTGTCAATTTCTACATTTGAATCAATCCGCAAATAACTTTGAATGCAAATGGAACACGTAGAACATAATGTGTCAGCATTATCTAAGTGTTAAAATACGTATGTACATGACAAAGATAAACAGAAACAGAGATAAACACAAAACTGTTTTTTGAAAAAGAGCATCTATTCCATGTTTGGCAAATATATGGCCAAGATCTATGACTTCTCCCCATCCCCCACCCAAAGCAGACATCATTCATCAATCACCACACTCCCTGCCTACAAATGGTCTCCCAAACCATCCTCATCTCTGCCCTAGCCACCTCCTGAACCTGGCAGGGGGCCTGTTTGCCCTTCTGCTTTTGGTCCAACCTTCTAGGTTTACAGGTGACAAAACTGAAGCCCAGAAAGGGGGTAGATCTTACCTAAAATTGTATAGCTAGTTCACAGAAAAACTTGAATCTAAATCTCTTGAATTTTAATCATGACCTCTTTTTTATAAAAATAAATATTTTAGGCATACAACAAAGTATAAAAATAATATCAACATCTGCGTACCCACCCCCAGAATATCAACGTCTGTGTATCCACCACCCAGAATAATATCAACATTTGTGTGCCCACCCAGAATATCAACATCTGCATACCCACAACCCAAAATAATATCAACATCTGTGTGCCCACCACCCAGAATAATATCAACATCTGCATGCCCACCCCCCAGGATAATATCAACATC
>NC_058415.1:6107194-6167657 GCF_002201575.2 Neomonachus schauinslandi
AATATCAACATCTGCATACCAACCCCCCAGAACAATATCAACATCTGTGTGCCCACCACCCAGAATAATATCATCTGTGTGCCCAACCCCCAGAATAATATCGTCAACATCTGCATCCCCACACCCAAAATAATATCATCAACATTTGCGTGCCCACCACCCAGTTGAAGAGGTTAAATTTGGTGTTTATAATTTCCATGCTGTTTTGTACTTTTACATCACATACTGCATAAACACTACGTAGAGGTTCTTTGCATGTTTTTAAACTCTGTAATTGCCAACATATTGCCTATATCTTTCTGAAATCTATCTTTCCTCTCAAAATTATATTTTTCAAAGTTGTCCATCTCAGAAAGACATCCAGTTTTTGTGCTTTCATTTTAGTTGCTATATATACTTCCTATACACTTGTTCTCCTGTTGATTCACATTTGATTATTTCTAATTTGTTGCTCTTGTAAATAATAGTACCAGGAACATTCCTATGTGAGTCCTCTGTGATATATACCTAAGTGGTCCTGACCTCTTTACAGCATGCCATATATTCTAAGGTAAGTGCCAGGGGGATGAGGAAGAGAGAAGAGGAGCATCATTCTCTCACCTCCTTGACTCTCCCTTTCCCAGGTTGGAAGGTACAAAGGGTAACTATATATAATTGCTAGGGGGGGAAAGATAATTAGTCTAATTTCTTTAATTTGACTTTTGGCCAAGATATTTACTTTATTTTGAATTTCAGATACCACTAAAAAAGGGTATGAGATTTTTCTGTTTATAAGGAGATGTATTGTTTAAAAATGGTTGTGAGGGGCGCCTGGGTGGCTCAGTCGTTACGCGTCTGCCTTCGGCTCAGGTCATGATCCCAGGGTCCTGGGATCGAGCCCCGCATCAGGCTCCCTGCTCAGCGGGAAGCCTGCTTCTCCCTCTCCCACTCCCCCTGCTTGTGTTCCTGTTGTTGCTATCTCTCTCTCTGTCAAATAAATAAATAAAATCTTTAAAAAATAAAAATGGTTGTGATACCCTGTTAATCCAAAGAAATCACTCTATTTAAACAATATTCAGACCACATGGGGGCCATAGGATGGGACATTTAGAATGGTTGCAAGCCTTTGAGCATTCCTCAGGTCCTCAGAGAGACGGTTCTGCCTTCGTTACTCAGACTCTAATCTCTTTTTGGACAATACTTTCTCTCCAGGACAGAGGCTACATATGGTCACTGATAAGCTCAATTAGCCTATGGACATATTTTATTTGCTTTGGTATCTGAAATACTTTCGGGTAACATTTAATAACCAAGACATTTTATATAAAAATCTGGATTTCCATCTTCTCTGACAGCTTTAGGCTAGTGCTAAATTGACAGGGAATATGCCCTCCAATTTGTTACCATTCCTGATCCAGTTATAGAATGTCCTTTCTACTCATTTCAGCACCTGCCTGGCCCTGTGGGCATCTGAGTTTACCACCTCTGCTCTCAAGCCTTTCACTATGTCTTCCTCATGCTGAGCAGTTGAAGGAGACACTTATATAGAGACTAGAGCTCATGAAACTCAGACAAATGCTGAGGCCGCTCCCATTGAAACTCACCTGTAGACCAAGTGGACCGATCTATAGGAACACATGAGTTTTGTTTCTCAAGAAACAGATGTTTCAATTAGGAGAGCCAACATTAATCTGAAGCTTTTCCTAGTTAAGAAAATCTCATTGCTGATTCAGAGAAACACAGCATAACTGGACCTCAAGAATAGTCCAGGCCTGAGCTGCATCTGTTCCTTGGTTCTGTGCCCAGGGATGAGTATTGTGTTACCAGGATGTATTTTCACAAGTGGCTCTCAGGGAGGTGGTGGGAGGTGGGAGGGTGCAGGGCCTAACTTCATTCCTTCCAGTCATACTGTGTGCTTATGAGTTGCCATGTGTTCTGTATTAGCCAGATGCAGACCCTGGTATTGAAGGCTTTCTAGAGTTGTTTTTACAGTTGGTGTCTCTGGAATTTTACAGATATATTCAGCAGAATTCTAAAATGACCAGTTCTGAATATTTTGAGCAGCTGATAACAAAGTTATTTAGAAATTTCTGTGAATTGCCTATAATTATGGTGAACTCATGAATTCATGTGTCACACCACGTGATTCCTAGGTTACAAAAGGAAAGGTGGCTTTCTCAAGAAAGCTAGAAATACTCTTTGTGCACTCTGACCCAGGCCTGTGGGTCCCAAAACACGATTTCTCCAAGGTCTAAGCTTTTCATCCAACCAGCCTGA
Organism: Neomonachus schauinslandi; assembly: GCF_002201575.2. Classification (NCBI taxonomy): domain Eukaryota; kingdom Metazoa; phylum Chordata; class Mammalia; order Carnivora; family Phocidae; genus Neomonachus; species Neomonachus schauinslandi. Next base: position 6,109,451 of record NC_058415.1, read on the forward strand.
ATGATTTTAGCAACCCCAATTCTCCTGACCTCCACATCACATCTTTTTCTACAAATTCTAGCTCCAAGCGTGCCAGCCTCCTGAAGAGACTTCTACTCCCCGGAGCATTGCAACCTTGACCCACAGCCGCCAGCAATGTACTTAGTAATTGTTGCAAAACCATGAGCTGTTGATTGCTTCACAGTTGAATATCTTGCCTTGCTGTTAAGTGTTAACCATGTTTCTAAGTATGGGAGCCCAGATGTCCTATGCAGGAGTCCTTAGGAATAGAGACAGACCAAAGGCTATACGACTCTTCTGTGACTGTGCAGCAGACACCTTTTTTCTCCCAAGAAAGGTCGGAACAACATAAGCTTACAACAGCAGCTAGCTGAAATGCCACTCAACAGGAAGATTCTGTACAGGTGGAAACTATTCAGTTGCCCTTTGTGCATTCATAGAACAGGGGCTATTTCTTAATTCAAGCTGGGAGAGAAAAAGGTAAGAAAAATCATGACTACTCACAGCTCTGTCCACTTCCCTCCTTACGGTGGCGTCAGATTTTTTTGTTGTGTCTGAAAAAGAGAAATCCCCAGTGATGGGATAAGATTAACGAGAAAAGTCTTCTGTTTCTAGACTAAAAGATGGCAGAACAAAAAGTTAATCCAATAAATCACATGTATAGAAGTCCAAATGTACACTGTGGCTTGAGACCTCAGGCTGAATGATAGAGTAAAACTGTACCCTTAGGTGAAAATTGCAAAGCAGTCCTCTACTTTCCATTCCTTTCTCAGCCTCTGGTCCCAGGTACTCAAAGGCTGAGGGACTGCTAATTTGGGTATTCAGCCCAGGAAACATCCAGCTTCAGAATTCTCTCTCCATTTTCTGCTTTGCTCTTGACTGCCACTTCCCTCCTGTCTGCCCTACACAGAGCAAGAGGTCTCATCAATTAATTTACACTAGGATGTATATGACAGATACTCTTCAAAGCAACTTGGGGAGTAGAAGCACAAGTTCACATAATAGGATGCTGCTCACCACTGTTCCCCTGGTTTCATCTTTTTCAACCGTGAACGTCACATGCTCCCCCCAATCTGATTTTCTTCCAGAGCTTGATGCCCATGTCCTGCAGTTGCCTGGGTTTCTGAACTCAGTGCATCCCTAATTCTGCCTTTGCTTTGTCCACCAGATTTTTAGGAACTCCCTCATGACAATACTGACCTTGGCCTGGACTTTGAGGGCCTCCATCTAGCATTGCCATCTCCTCTAAGAGGATTCACATATGAAAGAAGCCTAAGAGTGAACCCGTAGAAATTGCCCTTGCATGGCGGAGTTTCAGGGCAATCCTCTCTAATGCTTGGGGTTGGTGGTGCCATTCTGTGGTTCTTATGCAACCATTGGCCAACATATTTGGGCTTTGGTTTATATCCCTGTAAAGTCTTGGCTCAGTCTTTTAAGGCAGTGCCATTCAAAGTGGAGAGTCCATGGGTTAGTGGTGGTAGGTGACCTATTGCTTACCAGCCCCCAATGAGACAATTATAGAGATCTAGTGCAAACATTTAGAAACTCAGTTCTTTTGGGTGGAGACTCTCTCCTTCCATTGCCCAAAATAATACTTATTCAGATTGGGCCAATTTTTTCTTAAACACTTTGGTAACAAAAAGTCCACACATTTCAGTGTCAGACAGACCTGTGTTCAAACCCCAGCTATATGACTTTAGGAACACTTTCTGAACCTCCGTTTCTTCATCTGCAATATAGACACTACTCCTTGCCTCAAGCAGTTTTTGTAAAATGAACTGAAAAGGAGTTTGTAAAGGGTCTAGCCCAGTGCTGTCCAACAGAATTTTCTGCAAAGGTAGAAATATTGTATATCTACTCTGTCCAGTGCAGTGGCCTCTAACCCAATGTCACTATTGAGTGCTAACAAGGTGTAAGCACTTAAAATGTGACCAAGGAATTGAATTTCTATTTAATTTAAACTTAAATAACAACGTATGGCTATTATATCATACAGAGCAGGTTAACATGGGTACTGCATATAGTAGGTTTGATGTGTAAAATTTTATTGAACATCTACATATGCCAGGTAATGTTTCAGACAATGGACATGTATTAGTGAATAAGAGAAACACAGACCTTATGCTCATGAAACAGAACTTGACATTATTTTTACAACAGAAGTTGCCAGATTCTTCTCCAGAACCTAGTAAGTCACCAGGAGCCCTGAACTGTTGAGGGCTCCTCTTAGGCAGAGATGGTAGGCAGAACCTTTTATGGACTGACAGGCCTGCCCTCCTCATGCATCATGGTGTACAGAGCTGGTTGCTGAGACATAGGTGGGTAAATGTGTTTAGGAGCAAAGAAGCCTTCTGGACAGAAAGGGGCTGAGATTGCCACCCCTTTACTTGACTCTCTCAGATAGATTGAGAAGTTCAGGACAGCACTGGCCCTAAGAGGAACTCAAGAGAAGGAAGTTAGGACTGGCTTCCCCAGCTTAACATGAAGGCCTTGAGCTGAGTAGGCTGGCTGGGTGCAGCAGTGGTTAAAGCAGGAAGCCCCTTCGGCTTCATCAGCTCTTGAGGTGGGGAAGTAGAAGCTGTAAGAGGGAGACATTGGACTTCTGGCTAAGATGGGCAGGTGGGTGCTCAAGAAATTAACTGGAAAATCAAAAGGGAGGCAATTACATTTGGAGCCCAAGGTATTAAAACAGGTCCTAGATATATAAGTGTGTGCTGAGTGTATTGAAAGAAGAAGTAGGTGCCGTGGAAGCATCTCCACAAGGGGATTTGCTGTAATGGGTGTGATGAGGGGGCAGAATCAGGGGAGGCTTGATGAAGTGGCAGCTTCACTGAGATTTAAAGGATGACGAACTTAGGTGAACAAGGAGAAGGAAGTACTTTAAGAAGAGCAAATGCTGGGCGCCTGGGTGGCTCAGTTGGTTAAGTGACTGCCTTCGGCTCAGGTCATGATCCTGGAGTCCCGGGATCGAGTCCCGCATCAGGCTCCCTGCTCGGCGGGGAGCCTGCTTCTCCCTCTGACCCTCCCTCCTCTCATGTGCTCTCTGTCTCTCTCATTCTCTCTGTCTCAGTTAAATAAATAAAATCTTTAATAAAAAAAAAAAAAAGAAGAGCAAATGCTGAGGGTTGCCGGAGGGAAGGGGGTTGGGGGATGGGGTTACTGGGTGATGGACATTAAGGAGGGCACGTGATGTAATGAGCACTGGGTGTTATATAAGACTGATGAATCACAGATCTGTACCTCTGAAACCAATAATACATTATATGTTAATAAAAAAATTGATGCTGAACAAAATTACTAAAAATAAAAGATACCGATAAAAAAAAAAAGAGCAAACGCTATATGAGAAAACTCAGAATTGAAGGAAGCCATGGAGGAGGTCCAATCATGGAGACATGGTAGACTGGTAGAATTTAAAAGCCTGTTCCAGCTAAAAGTGAAAATAGATCATCTCAGACGTGGCAAGAGTAGATGCAGGGTGACAGGCGGGAAGGTCCTGTTCTAGTCCAGGTGAACTCTGGTAGTGACAGTGAGGTTGGGTCAATAAGCTGTGAAGTGCTCATTCTCATGTCACTTCCCATTTTACAGGTAGAAAAACCATCTCAAAGAAGTTAGGTAATTCATACAAGATCACAGAGCCAATATATGGCAGCATCGGGTGCAGAACTAGCCTTCTGACCCTGGCTTGAAGCTCTATTCACAGTGTCAGCCATTCTCAACCCTCTTCCATGACACGAGTCTGTGTGCATGGCAGATGCATTTCCACATGTGTGTCCAAGTACCTCCCATGAGAGAAAGCAGATCCCAGTGCGTGTGAGTTGCAGGGTGGGGGTGGAGGGTAGGTATTATATAGGCAGCCATGATTTCACTCTGGCTCATTAAAAACAAAAAGGGAATCATTTGCAAATTTATTCACTTAACTCTCATTAGCAACAAGTGTCTCCCACCACAGTTGGTATCCGAGCCTTGCATCCGGCTTGGAACTACAGATATCCTCATTCACCCTTGAGACAGGGATGAAGGATGAGGGGAAGAATTTTTTCTGCTCTACCTGTGAGTGTGACTGCATTTCATTCTTCCAAAGAGAGTAGGACAGAAAACTCTTGCTCATTTCTGAGGTGACTAAAGGATTCTCAGGCTCCAGGCCTGGAACTAGGTATAGATCTGTTTCTGAGGGGTGTGTTTGGGGGAGGTAAAAGAAGATGGCAGAAGATAAGATTCTAATGAGGGGCACCTGCCATGGCTCTCTGAGGTCACAGACTTGCAGAAGTGATCCTGTTTAGTTAAAGTTCTATCAGATGCTGTAAGTCCTCCTTTATGGTGAGATGCCCTTCTTCTCCATTTCTATCATTTCTCTCTCTTTTTTTTTTGTTATGTTATGTTAGTCACCATACAGTACATCATTAGTTTTTGATGTAGTGTTCCATGATTCATTGTTTGCGTATAACACCCCGTGCTCCATGCAGAGCGTGCCCCCCTTAATACCCATCACCAGGCTAACCCATCCCCCCACCTCGGACCCTCTAGAACCCTCAGTTTGTTTCTCAGAGTCCATAGTCTCTCATGGTTCATCTCCCCCTCTGATTTCCACCCCCTTCATTTTTCCCTTCCTCCCCTTAATGTCCTCCATGCTATTCCTTATGTTCCACAAACAAGCGAAACCATATGATAATGGACTTCATTTCTTTTTCTTTTCCCCTTCTTCCTCTTTTCCTCCCTCCCTTCTTCACGTCTTCCTCCCTCTTCAGCCCTCACCCTCCCTTACTGTTGACAATAATTCCTTGGATTTTATAGTAGAGGGTTTTGTGGCGAGCAGCCAAGTTGATGCATACATAGGGCAATGGACAAACAGAGCATGATAATATCTTATGGCAGAAGAGAATACAGAAGTTAGACTGTAAATGTAGCATGACAACCACCTAAAAGCCCCCCAATTCTCAAAGAGTGGCCACCCCAAATTCTTACTGAATTATTCCCACATGTCATTTCTTTTCTATAGACAAGGCCATGTGTAGACTTTCTTTCATCTAGGAGCTCATTGGGTGCTGACAAAGGAACAGTTTAGGAAAGCACTAGACAGTCTGCAGATATTGTGGCCAGGGTTCAAAATTTGCACAACAGGAGTGGGTGGGTGACAACAGGACAGGATGAGGAGGGACTCCTGGGGACCTGCTGGAAGTCTTCAGGGCACCATCAAAACAGGTGCTCTTCCTTTCCCCAAATGGCCTCACACACTTTTCTCCTTTCCTTGTGAACCAGGTGATTCAGATTCCTGGGGGTTGGGGGGAAGGCTCAGCCCAGCTAACACCCAGACTGGGGAAATGAGGGATGAGAACCGAAGGAATCCTCTGTGGTGATCTTGGTATCCTCTCACCCATGAACTCTGACCACATAGCCATCTGCATTGCCAAAGTAACACTGATCTCATGAGGCTAATGACACTTCTTGGCTGAAAGAACAAAGCAAACTATTTTAGCACAGGAACAAAACATTCCTTTTAAAATACTCAGTATGAGGATTTCAGCTCACTGAAAACTAGAGCCATTTTCTTCTGGGGAAAAATCTTCTGGATGAGCCCCCTGAGCCCAAAGCGATGCACAAGCCCTGAGGAGATTCATATGAAACTGGGAAGCTGTAGGCCACTGGAGCAAAGCAGAGCCTCACACTGCAGACACCCAGTCTGTTTGGTTACCTTGAATAAAACTCACTTACCTTTTCTAAAGGAAAGCTTTTGGAAGAGCTGTTTTCTTAGGCCTATCATTGCAGCTACGAACATCAAAGTAATGATGAAGGAAGGGATGAAAACATGAAGTAGCCGATTTGAAGAGGTGTCAAGTTCTTTGCCACCTGGATGAAAGAAAAGCACCAGAATCCCATTACCTGGTAGCTTAGAGGTAAACCAACAAGTTGGCCATCTGAATAGGTTACAACCAACACAGCCAACGTACGGCGAGCATTTATTCCATGCCAGGTACTGATCTATGTGTGCTGGATGTACTAGCTCGTTTACTTCCTACATCCACCCTATGTGGCAGGATTTGCAATGACCCTCATTTCACTGGTGAAGAAAATGAGGTGCAGAGTGTCTAGGAAACTTTCCCAAAGTTACACAGTAAGAGAGAGAGCTGAGATATAATCTAGGCTGTCTGGTTCCAGATTCCGTGTTTTTCATCATTCTGATACACCTATCTGTCTATCTATTACCATCATCATCATCATCATTTTTCTGTCTAGTAGGTTAGTCCCTCAATTCAAACATGTCTTCTCCCTCTACTGTCAAGCACTCGCAGTGCTCAGAATCCATGCCAATAGTCATTCAATTTCAAGGACTAACAGGATCGTTTTGGAAAAATACGATATTGTAGATAGTGTTAACATACAAAATCCAGTCGTTCATACCTTAGTATGAATTACTATGACGAGCCCTTTCCTTGGCTCAGCTAATCAGTGTTCTGGCACTGAAGAAAAGGTGAGTTTAGTAGAGACGTGGATGAGAGGAGCAATTTTGGAGACAGGGGAAGGCCTTGTAGAAGAGAGCTCTGGGTATCTATAGGTTAGAATAAGGGCTCCAGACTGACAATGGGGAGGGCTGGAGGGGGCTTCATAATAGGAGGTAGAAGAGTACCCAAAGTAAACTGTGCCCTTTCCAAAAGCCTGAATTTGCCCCATGGAGTAACTTATACAGAATAAACACAAGAGCCTGGTCCAGGAAAAACCTGGCAAAATTGCTCGGGAGGAAGGGCTCGGTCCTGCCAACTGCCTTCCCTCCCACCATCTCAATGCCGTTTGAGAATCATAGATTGTTTTAGCAGAGAAGAAATCAGACATAATTTAATCTGAGCCCCTCATTTTAGAGTTCAAGAAGTAAGGCTCAGTGATGCTAAATAATCTATCTGAGGTTATCACTGCTAAAGAAGGGACAGAGCCAGGATTGCAAGCCTGGATCTGTTTGATCCAAAGCTCAGGCCCCACAGATATTTGTCTCTACTGAAAACAGTGTGGTGAGCAGTAAGGAAGAAAGGATTCAGAAGCCTGGCTCATCTACACATTGGGTAGCCCACACTGACTACAACTGCTCCTTTACTTTGAGGAAGTGCTTATTAAGCACCACCGCAGTAGCGCTGTGAGTCAAGGAGCCCTGGGACCTTCAGCGTCCTCACAACAGGAGAAATCCCTACCTCAACACCTCTGTGCAAACCTGTCGTGTCCTTTGCAGGTTCCTTCACAGCTCCTTCCATGTACAGAAGCTCTACTCATCCCTGAAGACTTTCTAACGATGAACACTGGTCCGTTTAGCCTGTAAGTATTTGGAGTGCAAAGACTTCACCTAAGTCAACTCTAAATCCCCTATAGAGCCAAGTACCATCTACATTAAAGATGTCAATAAGGATTTGGGGGGCTTAATTAATTATCTGTGTACCTAGTCTACCTGGCCCCATCCTCCCTGTCCTTAGTTACCTTGTGGCAGACTGATGCTTATCCCTTAAATCCATTTTCCCTTTCTTCCCTGTTAGGGCATTAGCTGGACACATGGCTTCTCAAGACTACATTTTGGAGCCTCCCCTGCGGTTAGGTGTGACCAACCATGAAAACTAATTTCAAGTCATGGGTCTTCTGAGTCTTGGCCTTAAGACATTGGATATGTCTTCCACCACTCTTTTCCTTTTCTGAAACATGGATGTAGTAGTCATCCAGCTTTGACAATTCAACAGAGACAACATTCTACAGAATGAGGGAGCAACAAGATGGAAAGAACCCAGAAAGAACAGAATAGAGATATTTCCCTGCTCTGAATCACCTTCTATCTCTGAACATTACATAAGAGAAAAATATGCTTCTGTCTTGTTGGAGTTGTATTTTGAGGTCTCTCTGTTATGGCAGTTTAGTCTAGATCCTTATATTCTTATAGATTGTTTTATAATAATTACATGTTACTTAACAATGATATGATGATGCAATGGGAAAACCATGTTTTATCCTTGCCACAGTCCCATGCACTCTTGCTAGAGGCATGATATTTTTCCCCATTTCCATGCTTTCTGAGTGCTGAGGACTTTGCAAGCATGTTTCATTCAATCCCCACAATCATGCTCTAATGTATCTATCATTATTTACCCTTATTCTACAAATGTGAGACCAGGTTCTAGGATGTCTCATTATATGTTCATGTTCTCAAAGCTAGTAGTAGTAGAGAGAGGATTTAAAGATCAAGTCAGGGGCGCCTGGGTGGCTCAGATGGTTTAGCGTCTGCCTTCGGCTCAGGTCATGATCCCAGGGTCCTGGGATCGAGCCCCACGTTGGGCTCCCTGCTTGGCGGGGAGCCTGCTTCTCTCTCTCCTTCTACTGTTCCCCCTACTTGTGCTCTCTCCCTCTCTCTGTCAAATAAATAAATAAAATCTTAAAAAAAAAAAAAAACTATTTAAGATCAAGTCAGTTTGACTTCAGAGCCCATGCTCTTGACCACTGTCAGAGAGTCCCCTCCAGGTCTCTTGGGTGGGCTTCACTTCCCACCCCACAAGAATGTTGTTAGAGTTATCTCCTGTCTCCAATTTCAGTACATTTCCTCGTGAAAATGCAACAACTGGCCAAGAACAAGAACCCTTGTTGCAAAAAGCAAATGGTCTCATTGACCTTTCATTTCTAGTTAAAAGTTAGGATGTTCAGTCACATCCTCAAGCCACTGGAGCACTTCCCACCACCAGACTCTCATTGCTGTATTTGCTTCATTCACTGACTTCTGGAGAAGTTTGTGGTGGGTCACAGAAGTCAGCAAGGAGCAGGTCAACGATGAGAATGAGTAGAAAGGAGAGAGTCATAAAGCATCTTAAAAATCCCTTTGAGAGGGCGCCTGGGTGGTTCAGTCGGTTGGGCGACTGCCTTCGGCTCAGGTCATGATCCTGGAGTCCCGGGATCGAGTCCTGCATCGGGCTCCCCGCTCAGTGGGGAGTCTGCTTCTCCCTCTGACCCTCCCCCTCTCATGTGCTCTCTCTCTCTCTCTCATTCTCGCTCTCAAATAAATAAATAAAATCTTAAAAAAATTAAATTAAATTAAATTTTAAAAAATTAAAAATAGGGCACCTGGGTGGCTCAGTCGGTTAAGCAACTGCCTTCGGCTCAGGTCATGATCCTGGAGTCCCGGGATCGAGTCCCACATCGGGCTCCCGGCTCGGCGGGGAGTCTGCTTCTCCCTCTGACCCTCCTCCCTCTCATGGCTCTCTGTCTCTCATTCTCTCTCTCTCAAATAAATAAATAAAATCTTAAAAAAAAAATCCCTTGGAGAAATAGAAGTAAGGAACCATGGGAGGATGTGTGACTTTGGTCTCTTGTTGCTGGTATTTGGACCACAAACTAGGGGATCATTTGATTGCTGAGACCTGGCTGCCCATACAGTCTGGCAGCTGGGATAATGGGACTGGGATTATCAAGACTAATCCTCCAACCCACTAATCTGTCATTTATTGAGCACTTAGTACAGGGCAGACTGCTCTGTTTTTGCTTTAGTCTGGGTATAAAGAAGACCCATGTGAACAATTCAAATACATGGAAAATAAAACAGCAATGAAAGATAAAAGACATGTACAGTCACAGGCAAACAAAGTTATGGTGCATGTAATCAGTCTTAGGAGGAGAGATAAGGTAAAGACCTCTTGTGCCCTGGAGTTATCTAAGCTGCTCTGGAGAGAGGGTGGGCTTGAAGATGGTGAAGAGGGTGATTATATTTTATGTGGGAGAAACTGCCTGAACAAAGAAATCATGGAGGTGAGAGACGTGCAAGCAAGTTCAGAGAGCACGTGGTGAGGAAGGCGAGCTGACTGGAGCCCAGGAACCATGCCGGGGGGGAGTTGCATGGATACAACTCTAAGAATCTTGTTAGAAATGAAGCCATTAGAAACACCTCATTTTTAGGGTCAACTTTGAGTAAAAATAGTGAATTAGGCAAGTTGGTCTTCCAACATTCTCCGTCTCTCTTTTTATCACAGTGAAGATCCTCAGACTTGTCCCTTAATGAAAACTGAGCTATAACTAACTCATACTAGAGCTTTAGAGGCATTTAAATGCTAACAATCACAGGGGAATTTCTTTTTCTTGGAATTGCTTACTTAACTGTCCTTTGCTGTGTGGAATCTCCTGCCTGGTTAAGTGCAAGCCAGTACTTTGGATGAAATGTGGTTTTCCAGAAGGGTCAGGGAAATAGGGGCCTGGGTAAGATGAATTTAGAAATAACTAGTATCTCCACTTTGCCCCACTGATTTCATCAGTACTTTTTTCTTTGTGGTAGAGAAGTGGAAGGGCACACTGGCCATTCCTCTGGAAACCTTGAACTAGTGAAAAGTTACAAATGAAGTCATGTGGCCCTTCTTTCCATGGAAGCCAACATAGCTGAATGCATAGTCAACAGTCATGGGCGGGGCCTGTGGGTCTGCATCAGTTCAGGATCTTCTAGGATTTCACTCATAAATGCAGCTGGCAAAGAGACAGATCGTTGTGCAGTTAGAGATTTTTCAGCCTAGGTTTACCCATCCTTCCCAGAGTTGTATCCATGCCACTAGCCCCTGACATGGTTCCTGGGCTCCAGTCAGCTCCCCTTTCTCACCATGTGATTATCTGATTTGCGTGACTTCCATGCTCAGTAATAACAATGAAAAGGTAATTGCGACAACTCAGTCTGTTCAGGGCAAGGCAACTAAAGGCTCAGTTCTCTCAGGCCTGAAAGTCAGAGTCACCAGGTCTCCTCCCCACCCCCAGGGAAGCAAACCGTTCCATCTGAAGTGTTGAGTGAGGGAAATCTAGAATGTACAGTGGATGAGAGAGATCTCAATTATCAGTTATGGCTTGGGATCAACTGTAGCAGCAGGAACTGTAGCTTGTTCTATGAACTCTTGCACATGAAATCTTTTGAAGAGATCATGGCTGCCTCCCAGCCTGAAGGCTTAGTCACAGTGGACTTAATGTAAGGTTGTAGGTGAGCTTGAGCAGTGCAAGGGACAGACTGCTGCAGTCTTGCCTCACTGCCTTTTGGCTTCACCTCTAACTTCAGCCACAGCTTGGTAGAAGTCTAGGTGGACTTCATTCACCTCAAATGGCTACTTTGCTTTCTGCCCTGGGATGATTCGGACACTGCAGATGCTGGGGGGGGATCTCACTCAGCCCACATGCATGGATAGCTCACAGGGGGATGCGGTGTACACTTCTGGACACTACTGTCAATCTATACGGGTGAAACCACCTGATGTGCTTTGAGTGAGCATCTGGGGAGGTCATCTGTACACTTCCCAGGTGGTCCTTGGGTATTTGAGCTCCTGTTTTGCCAATAGCAACAACTTTGATAATGTACCCTTATATTTACTTTTCCTTCTTCCCTGTCTGAATCTCTTAAACCTCTCCCTTCTGCTCCCTGAAGTCATGACCTAAATACTTACAAGCTCCTATTATAGGCTCTATTTTGTCTAACTAAGACAAAGGGCAAAAAGTGAAATACAATGACAACACAGTAAATTTTCTATAAAGTCAAATTTAAGCAGTACTAGGGACTGTCCTTTATTCAGAGATTATATCCTTTGCTGGTATGGTAGCAGAATACTGACTCCCCTCAAAGATGTTCATGTTTGAATCCCTGAAACCTGTGAATGTGTTACCTCACATGGGAAAAGGGATTTTGCAGAAGTGATTCTATTCAGGACCGTGAAATGGGAAAATGAGCCTGAATTATTGGGTTGGGGGAAGGAATGGAATGTAATTACAGGGGTCCTTACAAGGTGGAAGAGGGAGGCAGGTGAATTAAAGATGTGATGACACAGAAGCAGAGGTCTGAGGGATGTAGTTGCTGTTTCTGCAGGTGGAAGAAGGGACCATGAGCCAAGGAATGCAGGTGGCCTATAAAAGCTGGAAAAAATGAGAAAAGGAACTCTCCCTTAGAGCTACTGCCATCCTATCAACAATTTGAACCCAGCAAAGCCCCTTTAGGTTTTCTGATTTTCAGAAGTGTAAGCTAATAAATTCATGCTGTCTTAAGCCCACAAAGTTTGCAATAATTTATCATAGGAGCACTAGGAAACATATGATGTGCTTGGTGATAAAATGACCTGTCTCTTATGAAAGATTTTTGATACTAGATGTTAGTTGCTCTTATTTGGCAAATAAATGTTCTTATTTGGCAAATAAAAAAAATTGTCCTGGTGTATGAAGTTCTAAAGGTGGGACTCAGCATAATCAGGAAAGGCTCCAAAAGATTTTACAAAAGGCCAGTTTTCCTCGGAAACCCATAACCACTTGACTATCAGCAAAGCCAGCAAAGTAATATTCGTCCTGCTGACTCCTTGCACTGTGCCTGAGTCACAAGGATTAGCTTTTGTGCTGGATATTTTCTGTTTCCTGTTCAGATCCATTCTCTACACTTCCACACTGTGCTCTGAGCTCTGAGAGGTTGACCTTTATGGAACACATCAGTGGACTCCCTTGTTCTCCGACTTCCAGGTGGCTTCGGCCAATAGGAGGTACCATAAGGAGATTGGAGGGTGGGAGGAGGAGGAGCTTGGGGAGTTCATTTACCCAGCTTCCATCAGAGTTGCTGCAGACGGCAGCATCCCTCTACTGGAGGCCCCCACTCCTGTCAAGGGGCACGTTCCTTACAGCTCCCTTTCCTAGCATTCAATAACCACTCCAACAGTGGTAACTGCTCCTCTGACTGTCGAAGCCCCAGGGTCCTGCAATAGCTTTCCTAGCTTCTCTAAATCCTGACCACACCTTCATACATAGATCTTTTATCACTCTATCCTCACTCTGAGTGTGCCATCTATTTCCTGCCTAAACCCTGACTGATGGAGTTAGGAAGGGGGGGCCCACTCTTACCATGAGGGTCAATGACGGCTGAAGTAAGTTCTTTCACGTTAGCATTCCAGAACACACAGCTGACGTTCGTGCCAGGGGGTGGCTTTAGGCGCAGAACACTAGTGACCTGGTAGAGGGCTTCAGAGGTCTTGATGTGGCTGGTGTTGGCAGGAACACTGATGTTTGGCCAGGTCACTTCTGCCAGTGGATAACCTTCTGCCTGGCAGGTGAGCTCTACCTCATCTACCCCCGGGATCCTAAGTAAATGAGTGTTTATTTTCTTGTAGGAAGCTGGATAATACAAGAAGAAAAAGAAATAAGTCTTTCTTTTCTGGTTCCTAGACGGCTTTGTGCTCAATGCCATGTGAAATGAATACAATTATCATTATCAATCTGAAGTAATAATGGTTTTAATTTTTTACACATTTCTTTTGTCTCAGGTATCACGCTATTTACACTGAATGATTTAATTCTTATAACAAAAAAGGCATTGTTGATATTCCCAATTTTTGTTGGAGGTAACTGAAGTGAGATTGAGTATTTTGCCTAGACTCACAGGGCTAATAACTGGGAGAGCCAATGTCTGCACACTGGAAGTTTGATTCCAAATCTCAACAGCATTTTATCCCACCACACTCTGCGGCTTCCTGTATGATTGTAAATTATCTCACAGCTGAGGACTGGAGACAAAAGAGGAGAATAAATAAAATCACTAGATCACCCCCACATTCTTGTTTTATTTGGTGCTTCTCCTACAGGAGAAAATTCTTTTCCCATTTCCCCCTCTCCTTTCTTCTCTGTGAGATTAGGAGAAAAAATAAAGACCCAGATTCTGTCTATAAGTAGTCAAGAATTGGCTATATCTACTACTTGCTTCTCCTGTCCAAAATACACACACACACACTTTTGTGTAGTATATGCCGAGTGAATTAATCAAATGTGGCTCCCTGCCCTCTAGAAAACTGAGATCTAAAATGAATACAAGTGACATTGAAAATAGGAAGACACAAGGACAAATTGCCCAATTATCTTAGATGATAGCCCAAAATAAAGAGATATTAACAACATGCAGATATCAGGGAGTATGGAAAGTAATCTGTTGATTTTCGGTGAAGGGAAGAGGAAATGAGTACTAGCTTTCAATAGGTAGGAAATATTTAAGAAACAGAATTTTGATACAAACTTGGATTGCATACATGGCATGGGGTGATGAAACTATTTTTTTCTTAAATTGTTGGGAGGAGTATAAATAGGCACACCCTTTGTGAAAAGCGATTTTACATTAAAATCATGGTAACAGACATGTGGAAAACATCAAATGTGTACGAGGTACTAAGGGTTTTCTAGGTGCTAAGCTCCGTGCCCTGTGATTTTACATACTGTGGAGGGGAAAGGAATGTTCAGGACCCTCCCACAATTTTTGCCCCTTGAGCACCTCCCTTTGTGTTTTGAGTTGTTAACTTGATTAGTTATAGCCAAAGATGCTCACTGGATCACGGTTCACTGGATTGGGTGACTGCGTCTTGAAGCGCGGTTCACAATCCGCGGCGCTCTCTTAAGTTCTTGCCTCCGTGTGGTAAAGCATACTCGGCTGGGCCTCCTGGCTGGCCTGCCTCAAAAAACTGACATCCTCGAGGGCGCCTGGGTGGCTCAGTTGGTTGGGCGCCTGCCTTCGGCTCGGGTCATGATCCTGGAGTCCCGGGATCGAGTCCCGCATCGGGCTCCCTGCTCGGCGGGGAGTCTGCTTCTCCCTCTGACCTTCCTCCCTCTCATGCTCTCTGTCTCTCATTCTCTCTCTCTCAAATGAATAAATAAAATCTTTAAAAAAAAAAAACTGACATCCTCCCTGCTCACAGTGTCCCACCTGCTGCTTGTGACTGGGTGGGTGGGGTGAACTTTCTTACCCATGAAGCTGGATAGATGAGTAACTTCAGGGTCTGTTCTGCAAACCTGAACTCTAAGTTAAGATGAGGGTGCAAGAAGAAAGAGGCCCTTATTCTAAGTCACGTTCTCCAGTGTAAACCACCAGGGAAGCCCTGAAGTTGGGAGAAGGGAAAGGAGAAAATCATGTGCTCGTCCGGTTATTAATTTAAAAAATGGAGTTCATTTCCCATTTGGCTACTGATCCTTGTGTGTATAGCTCACTTGGTCAAGGACTTGGAGAGCAACAGGGGTGACTGTGGCTCTAAAACCTGATTCTATCTCTTTAACATGTATTACCTCATTTAAACTCTTCAAGGACCCTAGGAGGTAGGCAAAATTCATATTCCTATTTTATAAATAAGGAAACAGCTGGAATCTGAGGTGGGGAGGGGGACTTGAACTCATGCCCTTCGTGGCTATATTATTCTGAATTCTGTACTGGAATCATCATAAGAGGTTGATTGTCTATGTAATTGCAAAAAGTTTGGGGATGGAGCAACAGACACAGGAAGGGCGGGGACTTAGGGGCACACAGAACTCATAGAAGATGAGGAGAATCAGGTTTTGAAGCAGCCTAGTGAGACCTGAACAGGTTGGACTTACCAGTCTCCTTGAAGCCAATTTTGATCTACCTCTAGCAATTCAACAGGATCTCCGAAGCATGCATTTTGAGGACTCACTAATCTCTCATTTTGTTATTTATCTACACTTATTTTCCCTTGGTTTGATGTCCTCTTATGATCATTTATGCTATTACAGTGTAGATTATTTCTGTAAGCTCTGGGGTCTTTGGGGGGAGGGGAAGGAGGAGAACAAATAGATGCATAGGAGCAATGTGTTGCATATGAAGGTCTGGCCCATTCCTGCAGGGTAGCTCAGAACAAGCAGCTGATCTTGGGGGCCAAGTTGAGAGGTGATTTCAGAGGTAGGAGGGCCAAGAATCAGAAGGGAGGCTGAGGCTGTAACCTGGGATATATAAATGAGGGAGAAGATGAGAGAGATGTTCAGTGAAAAGAACCAGCAAGGCTGGGGGGAAGGGATGGGAGCTCATAGCTTGCATGCCTCCACAGCCTTGTGCAATTTGGGAAGTGGGTGAAAAGGCATCATTATTAGCCACACACAATGGAGAAGCTGGACCAAGGGGGATATTCTTAGGAAGAGATGAGTAAATTTTAGAATTTCAGAGCTGAAAGTGATCTTACAATTCAAACTAGTCTAACTTCCTACTCTGCAGTTGTTGGGTGTAAGTTTTACATGTGTCAGGCCAAGATGGCTGTGTTTACACAAGTCTTCTATTTTCTTTTTTGTTTACTTTACCTGTTAGAATAGAGATGAGTTGAAATCTCCAAATAGGATTGTGGATCTATTTCTCCTTTTAGGTCTGTCAGTTTTTGTTTTATATGTTTTGAAGTTATGTTGTTAGATGTACACACATTTAGGACTCTTATGCCCCCCTGTCATATTGACTTCTTTATCATGATGAAATGTCCCTTTTTATCTTAATACTTCTTTTCTGATATTGGTAAGCTGCTAGATAACTAACTATTGGCTAAATACATCTATAAATGGAAGCTCCTACAGCCAGGAGGAGCCATCACCATGATTAGACAATTAGAAAGTTAAACTTTCACTGGAAAGATCATCCTTCTGCCAAGTCAAACTTTGCCTGCCTCTTGGCAGCTTCAACCCATTGGTAATTGTCTGCTCAACATATGAGCAGTGTAGTAGTTAAGAATGTGGTTTGATTAGGCTTGAGCCAAGGGCTGGTTACATGACCTTTAAAGCCCTCGAGTTTCTCATTTATAAACAGGTATGATAATTCTTATCCTTAATAGGATAAGAATTAGGAGGTGTTAGGATGATTGAATGAGTTAGGTGCCTAGAACACAGTAAAAATTCAATTAATGTTAGCAATTATTATTAGCTGTTGCATATGATCCTTTGGGTATTTGAAAATAATTGGCAAGACTCCATATAGTCTTTCCGTTCTGGGGTAAAACATGCCTCCTTCCTTCAACCATATCTCACAGGACAGTTTTTAGACCCAGTGCAGCATACCAGTCTTTGGATTCACTGTGTTTGCCAATGTAACATGACCTATATTCCAGATTTAACCTAAGCAGCACGAAGCACAGTGTGACTAATTACTTCCTATGTGTTGAGCACATTTTAGGTCCACGCAGGGTTTTAATGCAGCCTAAGGTCCTAAGATTAATTTTATTAGACGAACGATCTAGGTGCAGCTAGGATGGCTATAACAGCCCCGTGGGCACCTGGAGACCATCTCCTGGGTGACCCAAGACCATCTGTCACCCTTTGTTAGCCCTGACTCAACACCTATTAGTTGTTGAGTCTGTTACAGTTCTAGTGAACTACACTACTATTCATCTCACATTTTACCAGTTTATGCACAAGATGTGTGCTGTGTGGATCCTGGGCCTGTCTGCCCTCAGATCCATCCCTCAAGTGTTCTTCTCCGCTCTGTACTGTGTGAAGGCTGACTCTGGCAGGCCGTGTCTCCCAGGCTCTTGCCAGCCCACAGGAGACACGGGGGGAAGTCTGCAGGGCAAACAGGAGGGAGAAGTTAGGGTATTTCCCCCCTACGCTCTATGCTGCAACGGCCTCTCCATCAGCACCCGCAGCTCTTCCTTGCTCCTGATGCCACTGGATGGGCCCGTTGTGGTTCTAGTATCTGCCCCGTGACTCCAGCCCCCGAGCTCCATTAACCCTGCCTTCTTCCTCTCCCTCCAGTCCAGTGCAGGCAGCAGCTTCTCGTTATTGCTAATTGCTGATTTGCCTCCCTGTTCCCCACCCCCCCCATTAGTTACTCAGTCTGCTCTACTGAAAGAATTTCTAGTTTTGGATTTAAATTTCTGCTGCTTTGAATGGTTTCTGTCTCCCTGCTCATCTCTGACTATAGGATCCCTCCATGACTGGCAACTCTAGCATCCCGGAAATAGAGATAAGCTGCAGGTACTCTTAGCCGCTTATCATCGTGATGACGGTAACGAAGGTGAAAAAAACGTAGTTTCACACGCCTTGGTCTTACAGAATGTAGGCGGGTTTCTAGGAATCACTGAAGGAAATCTTTGAGGCTTGCTCCCAATTCATCTGTTAGATGACCTGGGGAGGAACCTCAGGTTACACAGTTTGTACACCCCAGGAGCTTTGGCCCATTGAGGAATTCAGAACATTACTGTGTTAACTGCAGCTTCCCTTATGATCCTTCTGTTCCCCGGAGGAGGAAAGGGAGTGGTTTAGCCCCATCAGTAAGTGTTTTAAGCCAATACTTTCTCTAGGTCCAGAGGCCGACTATCCCTTATCCTTTCAAGGCTGCACTGCTTTCCTTGGGCCGTTTCCTCTCCAGGTCCTTTGTCTTCCCCTCCTCAGCGTAAAGGCCACTGTGAGAGAAAATGGAAACCTTGTTGCCTCCTTCCTCCACTTGCTCAAGTCGAACTCCCATCTAGCCTGGGCCTTTTTGTGGGTTTGAAATACTTCTGTGAGCCTCAGTCCATTCCGGGGGTTGGCGCTCTCCCATTGCCCTCCTCATGTCCTGCCAGGGCCTTGGGGTGGGTTTGGCCCTTCCGTTCTCAGGACTTGTTCTAGGTCTGTCTGGGAGCCTTGGCTCAGTCCAGTTCTCAGCCTGTGGGCTTAAGCCCTGGGCTCTCTGGCCTGGTTGGGGCCACAGCGCTCTTCTCTTCAGCCACGGTTCCTACTCTCCCTCAGACAGGTTACTCATCGTAGCTGCCTGTCAGAAACCTGTGTCTTCTAGACTCTCTAGCCCTTCTAGCTAGTACTGTTTTTCCTGGGCTTTTAAAAAATTAGTTCTCTTTTCACTATATTTAATATCAACTGTTGCCCAGATATCAAAGAAAGTGCTATAAACCTGTTTTCAAGTTTAGGCCATAGATCAGGCATTTTAAGGAAAAAGCATGTACTTCTTCCAGTCCTGTTTCATTGAAGCAAACCCTAACTGAGGCACCAGATCCCCCCGATCAGGGTAGAATACTTAGGTGATGGTCTTCAACTTTTCCTGTTTTTGCTTGCATTCCTCCTAAAAGGCTGTGACACAGTATGCTCCCTCTCACACATTTATAAGGTAGGTTCTTAAAATTTTTCCTAAGTATCTGTATTGGAAAAATATATAATGTTTAGCATTTTACAAACATTTATATTTTAAGTAAAACAATGGTTTCACTCTTACATATGTACCTACTGCTGTCTAGATATCAAAGGAGGTATCTTTTATACACACCACCGTCCATGGAAAAATACATATAAAAATTATCCTGTAGGGGAGCCTGGGTGGCTCAGTTGTTAAGCGTCTGCCTTCAGCTCAGGTCATGATCTCAGGATCCTAGGATCAAGCTCCGCATCGAGCTCCCCGCTCAGCGGGGAGTCGGCTTCTCACTCTCTCCCTCTGTGTTCTCTCCCTCTCTCAAATAAATAAAATCTTTAAGAAAAATTTTCCTGTAATGGTCAGAGCTTTACACTCTTTTTCACATGGTTTCATTCCGTGACCCTCAGTTCACATTCCACTTTTCCTATAGGATTTTATCCTAACTCAACATGTTAGAAAGCTCTTGTATTGGTGATCCTTATGTTTCTTTGCAACAACAAAATATGTACAGCTATTGAGATTAATTTTTTTTTACTTGTGATCACAAGGCTTCAAGTGTTTGGTTTCCTTCTGCATTGAAATCTAATTTCTATTATCAACACATGTAAAATCAAAATGGAAAATATTATGAATATTGATAATGATTAAACATAAAAGATAAAGTTTTCTGGAAATGTATCCCATAAGAGGATGGATGGGGCTCTCTTTTTTGATTTGTTCACGTATCCAAGATACAGATGGCTGTCGTTGGGATGAGACAAGATTAGCCTCAGCTCTATTTCAATTTTTCCATTTTTATGGTAAGAAAGGCCAAGGAAGTTTACTCATATGAACAAGTAAGTGGGTGTGGAAGCAGTTTTGTTATAGAGATGTCATTTCATGCTTAAAAGCCTTATGATTTATATGGAAAAAAAAAACCAACAACCCTACTTCATTTTTTACTATCAGCTCTTAACTGTATTAGGGCTTCCTCCAGCTTTGTTGAAAACAGAATTTGGTACCACCTGTTTTGCAGAAGGATTTGTTAGTCATTACAGTTTGATAAGGGATCAATATTTCTAATCAGGCTTTTGTTTAGCAGGATGTAGTTTTTCTACACCCCGAGGCAACGCATCACATTGGTGAGAGGTACACTTTCTATGAAGTGGAAGAAGGTGATGATAAAAGAGGAAGTGTTTTAGGGGAACCCCAAGAGCCTTGCCTGGAAGGCTAATTCTCAGGCACACTCAGTTTGGGGAAAGAATACTTGGGGAAGATGAAGGATTAGAAACTCAGTTTCCTAAAACTGCCTGTGCTTCTGTGAACCCTCAGAAAGTCTTGTGC
The DNA here is from genome assembly GCF_002201575.2 of Neomonachus schauinslandi. Classification (NCBI taxonomy): domain Eukaryota; kingdom Metazoa; phylum Chordata; class Mammalia; order Carnivora; family Phocidae; genus Neomonachus; species Neomonachus schauinslandi. The sequence continues at coordinate 6,129,645 of NC_058415.1, forward strand.
TCCCCATATACCATAGTTTGAAGAGCAGCAAGGATTTCAAGAATAAATAATTAATATTTAAGGAATAAACCTGTCCCGCATCTGAGCCATCTCCGCTCTAGGTGATGACGCTGGCAACGTGGCTTCCCAGGAACAAGAGGCAGCCCTCAGCTGGAGAGAAAGAGTGGAAGGACTGGCCTCGAATTGCCCAGAGACCCTACATGCATTACAGCATTCAGAGGCGAACAAACTCAGAGGCAGCGAGTTAGGGGTGTAGACACTGGATACATCAGGGGATCGTGAGAATGTAAAGCCTCTTTCCTCCCATTGAAATCAGATGAACTTCAAAGTTCTGGAGTTCATCCCAGTTGTGGATGGAGGATATGCAATTAAGATAGAAGGCAGTTACATCCAGGCTAATGACTCTCCTCATGACTCATTGAGAGTTGAGGTAAGAGGAGGTCTTTGGACCAGCTCTCTGGACACTCACCACATGCCAAGAACCATGCTCAGTTCTTTATGTTCATTATCTCTTTTAATTTGTACAATAATCCTCTGTGTAGGTGCTACTATGGCTCTCCTTTTACAGATAAGAAAAATGTGAGATTATAAAGGTGAAATAACCTGCTCAAGGTCACAGGTGAAAACATTCACCCTCATGTCTAATCCTCCTAGTTTATCCTTCCTTGTACCAGATCATGAAGTCACAACATTGCTGCCAAGGTCAATGGTCTTTAGGGACCAAAGTCTATGGACTTTCCAGAAGACAGAACAGATCCTCTGAGGCTTACTGGGTGAGACTGGGAGGAGACAGAGAAAACCCAGAACAGTCAGTGTGGGCTGAAAGAACAAGCTGGTGAACAGAGCCGAGTCTGTTCTATACTTGTTAGAGGGCTTTCCCAAAATGGCCTTTTCCAAAACAAACACAAGCTTGAAGGTTCTCTTCAGACTTAGGTTCTTGGCTTGTGTTGTGGTGAGGAGAGCCCTTAACCTAGAGGAATGGGGACAGCTATGGACCTGACTGGGCTTCCCAAGCCTACCCTCCTTCACTTCTCGGGACTTCAGCTGCTTCATTTGCAATACGTGAGTGTTTTCCAAACTTTTTAGACTATGTCCCAGAGTGAGAAAAAATATTTTACATCACAATCTAACACACACACACACACACCCTCTGAAACAAGAGTTTCACAAAAGTACACTCAGCCCTACTATGTGTTGCCTTCTGATCTATTCATTTTATTTGGAGAAAGACACTCACCTGTTGCTACTCACTATGATGCTTTAACCATGAACGGCCAGCAAACCACGGTTTAACAAACTCTGGATTAGAGGAATAAGCTTCTCTTAAAGGGGAGCTTAGTGATCAAGTCAGTGTTGTTCCTTGGGGAAACTGTGAGCCAGGCAAAGCTTATCTTCGGCACCCTCCTGGCTTTCAGGGACCCCCTTCCTGCCTTCCCTCTAGACCCATGTTATTCCTGCAACTCCTACCCTTACCTACCTTCACCTCAGCTGCTTTATACTCAGATGTTAAAAACTATTTCTGGGCAGGTGCTTCTGTTTTCTCTAAGATAGCCCCGTCTCCTTATAACCATCCTCCCAGTTTTGGCTTGTGCTAATGCCATACAGATTACAGTCTTTGAAACAACTCACCTTTGACTTTCAGAGTCAGGTACTTGTAGTCCCAGGCGACCCTGTAGATGATCAGGCAGCGGTACTGGCCTGCGTCCGTCACTTGGACTCGAGGGATGTAGAATAAGGCCTTCCCCAGGGGCAGCTTCTCCTCCAGCAAGCTGGCTCTTTCACTCTGCAAGGATGTATCGTTTTCCACCTTCTGCAAACTGGCCTTTAAGTATCCGAGTTCCACGTGACCTCCGGTGTCAAAGTAACACTCCAGGGTCACATTGCTGCCATAGTCTACTGTGTACAGTTCCTTAGGGACCGTCACTGTGAATAAAGCTGAACAAAAAACAAGACGTTTTCCCATTGTCTGCCTTCACATCTCACTTCTGTACAGAGTAGGGGCCGAGGAGGCCCATCCCACCCCATGTCCCAGGAGACTCCTGTCACGAACTGGGCCATCCTTCAGGCTCCTTTCTCTCCTCTGCCCTGTCCTGTCTGGCCAAGAGTGGAACTCTTGATCCACTGTTTTGAGGTACTTCTCTCCTCTCAACACGCCCCACTTGTGCAGCTGATTGCTGTCTTATTACCCAGGGCCATTCTCTCCATATAGATCAAATTATACCCTCCCTGCCAAATACGACCTCCTCTCGTGACTGGGAGTAATAATAATTATCATTTGTTGAGTTCTTACTATGTGTTCGTCCTCTGCCAACACACAATCTCATTTAGTTTTCCCAGAAAGCCAGTGAAGTAGAGAGCCATCCTCTTTTCAGAAAATGAAACCAAGGCACAGGAAAGTAGCCAGGATCAGACCCAGGGATTGCTAAGCTCCAAGAGCCCTTAAACACCGAGTCACACGAGCCCACTGGACAAGCTTCTTCTTTTCTGTCAGTAAGGAGAAAGGAAGAATAGAACTAATATTTAGTGTATACATACTATGCACCAGGCACTGTGCTAGGCTCTTTATAACTACATCACTTAATCCTGAAAATACAACCATGAAATATGTATTATTATTTACTGTTTTAACAGTTGAGGAAACTGGCTCAAAGAGGTTCACACCAGGACATACAGTTAGTAAAGTTAAAATTTGGAGCCAGAGTTTGGGGCACCCAGGTGGCTCAGTCGTTAAGTGTCTGCATTCGGCTCAGGTCATGATCCCAGAGTCCTGGGATCGAGCCCCACATCGGGCTCCCTGCTCGGTGGGAAGCCTGCTTCTCCCTCTCCCACTCCCCCTGCTTGTGTTTCCTCTCTCGCTGTGTCTCTCTCTGTCAAATAAATAAATAAAATCTTTTTAAAAAATTCAGAGCCAGTTAGATGTTTGGCTTAAAATTCTAAAGTTTCCACTGCAACAATATTTCCCAAAATATGAGGCACACATGAAGCATGCAAGATAATTTTATTTAGGGTAGAATTAAGGCCTAAACAGAACTGAATTATTCAGGGAGGAATTTACTTCCTCTTCAATTCTGTTTCAACCCTTCAAGTAACATATAATTTGCAACTAGACTTTCTCACCTCCAACAATGGCTATTTCTCCTTTTAATAAAACAGAAAGCTCCCAGGCAGATACTGTAAATATCTGGGTAGAATTTTATAACACTACTTTCATCACATTTATTTTTTGCTTATGTCCTCTATTCACCAGTAACAATGATACCTGTTTTCCATTTACCACAGGGGTATACCATTTTGCTCAAAGAATAAAAGCTGAGTTGACTTTAAAGAATTCTATAAAAACAATGGCATGAAGAGTGGTAAAGCAAAGTCAAACTAATGAAGGTAGTGTATGCATGAATACACTGTGGGAAACTATACAAGATTATGCTGCCTCCATCATTAATGAAAGGGTATTCATCATATGGAGGTGTGGCAAGACCTTAAAGTAACTTCTGAATCATGACAAAAGATTAGATCAAATTATATTCAGGAGAGCTTGCTTCATTCATTTATTTAATTAGTCAAGACATCCATTCAATAAATACTTGCAGAGGCTTCTAAGCATATGCTATTCAAGGAGTTTTTACCCTTATAAAAAGTGGTACAGTAAGAGCATGGGGTTTGGTGACAGACTGACTGGATCGAGATTATGAGCCCTTTGATCTTGACTGTGTCATTTAGCTCTGTGAGCCTCTGCTTCTTTATCTATAAAGGTGCAAGGGTAATATCTGCCTCAAAGTATTGTGGTGAAAATTAGACAAAATGGCACATGTGAAGTGCCTTATTTTGGCAGGGGATAGGCGGTCAGCAAACATTGGTTCCTTTCTTTCGTACCCTGTTATAATTCTTGGGCAAGTGGTAATTCGTATATGAAACACAGGGCCATGATATTTTATAAACCAGAACAGCCCATTCCCTGACCATCCTGGGTAAGAGATTTTTTTTAAAAAGATTTTATTTATTTGAGAGAGAGCGAGCACGCACATCGCGCATGCACAAGGTGGGGAGGGGCAGAGGGAGAAGCAGGCTCCCTGCTGAGCAAGGAGCAGAATGACGTGGGGCTCCATCCTAAGACCCCAGGGATCATGACCTGAGCCGAAGGCAGGTGCTTCACTGACTGAGCCACCCAGGTGCCCCCTGGGCAATAGATCCTAAAGTATAAATAAATTTTGGGTTTACGTGGCTTAAATGATTCACATGGCAATTCTCTTTGACCCGAGTTTCTCCTCCTATAATCCTGCAAGACTTTGAAGGCAGTGCCCAGGCTGAATATGTTTCGGTATCTTCCATTCCAGTTAAGGGTTTGGCAAATGGCAGCAAGAGGGAGAAATAAGAAAGGATGAGCCTAACCCTACTCACTTCTGCTTTCCTCTCATCAAACTGCAACTTGCCCACGTTGCACAAACTGGCTGGCGTTCTTCATCATCACACAGCACATTTGATAGTTATGCCCAAACTTGAGATTTATCAAGAACAACTGGGCAAGTTTACGTTTTGCCTGCAACCCCTGTTTTCACCATCACTAGAACATTGATGTGCCTTTCTAAAAGATCTACGGGACAGGAGAGAGTTCACATCTGCCCTGCATGCTTTTGTGCAGGCTGGGGTGGGGGCAGGTCTAGAACATGACTGCTTATCAGTAAAACGCTGCTGATCACACCCGCATTTGCTTGGACAGGTTGAGAAGACTGTGGGATGTCCCATGTGAAAAGAGATTCGTGCTTCCAAATGTCCTGCATGGTTCCATTTCATGAAATCCACTTGTAGTAACTCTCCCTCAGGCTCTCCCTAATAGGACCGTCTTAAGGGTAGATCCCTTTCTGATGGGGATCATCTCCAAATTTTCAGTTATTAAGTCCCCTTTTAACCAAGACAGAGCTACCCACTACCAAGGCCACTCTGGTCTGAAGAGGAATATTCACTTACTCATTGATCAAATACATAAGTAACTATTTTCTTCCAGGTTCAGGAATTCATTGTTACTCTCCTATTTTTTTTTTTTTTATTACACATGATACAGCAGGAAGCAGGGAAGAGAAATGGGATTTGCAAGGAGGTTCAGTTGCTGAGTCTGAGATGTAAGTGTCAGAGGACTTTGGGCGTTGCCTCTATTGAATTTATTTAGCAGATTTATTTACCGCACGCAGGCTTTCTTCTCATGAGAGAGAAAACGTCTGTAACTTCCTCTGGAACTCCCCATAGCAGACAGCAGAACTCCCCTGTTTACACTCTGGGCCTTTGACAAAAATCCATTTTCTGCTTGCTTCTTCTCTCCTCTGCTTTGTGCAGAGTGCATGTACAGGGGTTGTAGGCATAAAGTGTGTTACCTATTTTTCAGCTAATGTTCATAAGAGGAAAGAGCAATTAGCAAACCTGAATCAAATATCTGAGTAGCTCAGAATAACTAGAGGATTAATTGTTATTTGATGTAATTTTGCCTCAATTAAAGCTTCTAAGACAGGCAAAGCTGTGAGCTTGATTACTCCATAAATTTTCAGGAAATGCACTATACTTTTAAGATCCTAAATTATTCTTACTTATTGTAAATTACAGAGGCAAAAAAAAAAAACACTCTTGCAAACAACTGCATGAAGATATTTTTCTCAAGCCTGTATGCACATCAGTGCCTCAACTTTGACCACCATTGGAATCACTGGGGAGGCCTTTTAAAAAAAAATACTAGGCCCCACCTTGGATCCTTTAAATATGAATTCTAATTCATTTGTGAGGCCAGCATCAATTTTTTTTTTTAATTTCCTTGGAAGCTTCTAATGCGCAGAGTATTGAAAACCATTGGTTAGATAAGTAAAACACCTGCTCAGGCAAACATCTTTTATTATCCCGCCTTTATTATCTTTTATTATCAACTATCAGCTTCACCAGGGAGCAAGTGAGAGATTTTTGAATCTCAGGCTCGGTCTCAGACTTAGGGAAGCAGACTCCACATTTTAACAAAGTTGAGGTGGTTCATGTGCACATTACTGTCTGAGAAGAAGACTTATAACATGAGCCTGCACTTGGGCTGTTACTGGGAAGCAGAGTAATCGTCAACATTTATTAAACACAGTGAGCCAGACACTGGGCTAATCTTCACATCATCATCTCATCTGACGTTCCCCAAACTCCACAAGGTAGTAGTTATCGTGGTGAAACTTAGGCTTACAGAAGTGATACAACTTGTCCAAGGTCAAAGCGTGGTAGCTCATGGGGTTGGAATTCCAGTTCATATCTCTGTGTCTTGAAAGCCTGTACTAACAACTCTCCAGATAGGACCACATATCCCCTGGCATGTACATATGACATCCACGAAGGAGATAGATACACTTTTCCGCTTTATGCTAAAGAAAATACATTTAGGGGTGTGTGTGTGTGTGTGTGTGTGTGTGTGTGTGTGTCTGCGTTCTTTATTCTGTTTGAGCTCTGTCTGTTTTTATGCCAATACCATGCTGTTTTGATGACTATACCTTTGTAATACAGCTTGAAATCAGGGGTTATTATATTAAGCTTCAACCCAGCACTGAAGTGCTGAAGTCATGAGACAAAGGAGAAAACTGGAAAGTTTCCGCAACTACAGAATTAAGCAGACAAAAACAAAGCAGAGCAGGTTTTCCCATTCATTTGGCCCCCCTGACTAAATTAAAAGGTAACGCGTTTGGCCAGGGCATGAAAAATTCACACATGCAGTTTCTTTAAACAGATGAAAGCAGCAGGCTTTAGTAATGCTGGAGTCTTTTTGAAAGTTCTTAGGGAAACTGTGTATTTTATTTGCTATCAGGCATCAATAGGAGTCAGCACCTGTCATGTCTCCAGAAACACAAAACAAATCATTTGCATTACCTCCTAAGATAGCTTCCCCTTTAAGCTAATTTCATACTTTTTTTTTTTTCCATTTGGTAACAGAAGCTGAAGTTTTTTTCAGACTCCGTACTTAATGAACTTGAAAGGTGGGGGCTGCTTTACAGAACCACAGGTTTCAGAAAACTCTAGTTCCTAGTTGAGGATAGAAGCCTGCTCTGGGCACCTGACTCATCTGCTCCTCTCTGTAGGAATACTGCACGGGGACATCTCATCTCTTAGAAATCCTTTCCGCAACCTGATTCTTCTGCTTTGTATACCTCAGGGGTCTGAAGAAGTAGTTTTAGAGCGTGAAGATAGGTTAAGGGGAAGTGACCCAGGGTGTGGTCCCCACCCCAGAGCACCATGGTCATGTGACCCCCTGATTTTTATCCCTCTCCAGAGGATGAAGAAAGAAGGAAAAAAAGGAAAAAAATCAATAAAAGGAATAATAATTGGGGTTACTTTTCCTCCAAGACATGACAAAGTACAGAAATGAATATTTCCCCTTAAATGTATCTGGGTTACAAGATGTCCTTAGGTTTTGAAATAAAAATATAAGAAAAAAAAGAATTACAGAAATCAGAAGAGTGTGCTATGAGGGAAAGCATATACACAAAGGACAGACTGCGGAATGGAGTTCAGAAATAGACCCACACAAATATGGCCAATTGATGTTTGACAAATGTGCAAGGGCAATTCAATGAGGAAAGGACAGTCTTTTCAACAAATGGGGCTGAAGAACCTGGACCTCCAATCACAAAAAAGAAAAAGAATTACCTTCAACCTATACTTTATATCTTCTATGACAATTAACTCAAGATGGATTATAAACCTAAATGTAAAATGTACAACTAGAAAGTATTAAGAAAACCACAGGGGAAAATCTTTGAGAGTTTGGGTTAGGCAGTTCTTAGACATGACGCCGAAAACACAGTCCATGTAAGAAAAAAAAAAGATCAACTGGATTCCACCAAATTTAAAATCTTGGCTGTGCAAAGACACTGTTAAAAGAATGAAAAGATGAGCCACAGACCGAGAGAAAATATTTGCTTATCACACATCTGATAAAGGACTTGCATCTGGAATATACAAAGAATTCTAAAAACTTAGTAAGAAAATGAATAAACCAATTAAAAATGGTCAAATAGTTTGAATGCAAACTTCTCCAGAGAAGACATATGGATGTCCAATCGCCATGTGAAAACATGCTTATCATCACTAGATACTAGGAAAATGCAAATTAAGCCACAAATAGATACTTCTACACACCTCTTAGAATGACTTTAAAAAACACGACAATGTCAGTGCTGCCAAGAATGTGGAACAATTGGAGTGCTCATACTTTGCTGCTGGGAATGCAAACATAGTCTAGCCACTATGGAAAGGCTTAGTGGTTCCTTATAAAGTTAAATATATACTTACCACATGACCCAGCATCCTACTCCTAGGAATTTACCCAAGTGAAATGAAAACCTATGTTCTCACAAAAATAAATACATAAGCATTTATAGCAACTTGATTTGTAATTGCCAGAAACAGGAAACAACCCAAAAGTCCCTCAACTGGGGAATGAATAAGCAAAATCCGGTACATACATACAGTGGACTACTACTCAGCAACAGAAAGGAATAAAGGGCTGGTACATGTAACAACATGGATGAATCTCAATTGCATTATGCTAAGTGAAAGAAACCAGACAAAACACATCTCTAGGTATCTAGTGGATAATCCCATTTATATGATAATCCAGAAAATTTAAAACCATAGGACAGAGAATAGATCATTGGGTACCCAGGTTTAAGAGTTGGGGAGGGCTTTTTGTTTGTTTGCTTGGCAAGTGGTGGAATTGTTCTGGATCTTGATTGTGGTGGTGGTTATATGATCACATGTTTGCCAAAAACTCATAGATGTTTCTATTAAAAAGATTGAATGTTACTGTATGTCAATTTGAAAATAAACAAATGTTTAAAAAATGAAATGAAAATGTTTTCTGCCAATTTTTCTTTTCAAACTTTAAGCTGTTTTATAGATAACAGAATAGAGCACCCACAGACATACAAGTAAGGAAAGAGTTCATGATGAATGGTTTATGTGGGTCATACTCAGAGTCAGTCTTCATCACAGTCTTTAGGAAACACATTTTTTTTCAAGCATTAATCCAGCAAGAAACAATTGTTTTTTAAATAACTCTAATTTCTCTCAATAAAGGAATGGTTAAATAAACTACAGCATGTCCAATAAAATATATAGAGCCACTTTAAAATGAGTGATATCTGTATTTGCTGATTCGGAAACTATAAAGAACATATCTTGCTGAGTGCTTACTAAGATTTCTTTTACTGATATTTAGGAAAATTTTTTAATGGAGAAATGGGTAGATAGTACAGTGTTATGGGGAGGAGGTTATGTAGGACTGGGGCAGGGGAAGGGTTTCAGGGAAGGCTGGTACAGTTCTACTACTTGATAAGGGTGACGGTTACAAGTGTTCCCCTTATGGTAACATGATGCCTTACACTTGTTTTATGTGGTTTTCTGTACCTGTGGTATCTTTTACAACACAAAAGTTTTCCAAATACAGAAAACTTTTAAAGGATATCGAATCAAATAAAATGAACTCCTGTGAATCCATCACCTACCCCAAAAACCAGAACATTACTAAGGACATACATCTACTTCCTCCACCAAAGGTTATCAGCATCCTGAATATTGTGTTTATTAATCTCTGGCTTATTTTTTAGCCCTATCATATAGATATATATTGCTTAGATCATATTATTATGATATGCATATCACATGCATTATATGCATATATTATACATATATAGGTATATTGCAATATATAAGCAATATATGTAGGTATATATTTATAAAAAGGACACTGTGCTGTATGTTGTCTTCTGTGTTTGATTTTTTGTGTTTTTTTAATCAATATTATGCTACTAAGACTCTTAAATGTAGTTGCCTATTTTTGTAATTAATTTATTTACACGCTATATATATTTTCCATTCTGCTAATATACCACAATTTATGCATTATCCTGTCGATGGGCATTTGGTTGTTTTGGGGTTATTTTGGAAGGACTAACAATGCTGCTGTAAGCATTCTTTTTAAAATTTAAAAATAGAAATTTACATAGGGTAATAAAGAATTATATTGATTCAATTCATGTTCTCTGTTTTTCCTTCTCAAAGAGAGTGCAAGTTTAGGGGTGAACAAGCACAGTGAGGGGAATGAGGCCATCAGTGTGGCCATCCTGAGAGTCGTGGCTGTTCTCAGGCACCGGATGCTACAGCCTAAAATTCTTATATTTTAAAATTTATATTTTTATCATACAAGTAAAACTTGTGTATTTCTTTTAATAGACAAGTAAGGGTATAATACTTCTTTCAATATACAAGTCAATGCATACTTCTTGTTAAAAAAAAAAACACCTGGGAAACATAATAGTTAAGATTGTCCTTTTTAATTCTCATCCCAGATCGCTTCCCCTCCCCAGAAGTAAGCATTCTTATCAGTCCTTAGATCCTTTTGTTACTTTTCTCCCCTCAGGTAGCCTCTATGAGAAAACTTTGAAGTTAAAACTCCTTAATTAGGGAGACATGAAAGGATAAGACTTACAAAGAAAAAATACCCCTGAGGAGAAGGCAGTCCAATTTAGGCAGGTAATTAATATTTGTTTGAACGGATACTATCTGCATAATGCATAGTGGGAAGCAGAGAAGAATTCCAAATTTGAGGAGAAAGCAAGATACAACATGTTTATACTTTCCTTTTGGTTAATTCTTAAACATAATTCATCATACATACTTTTTGGTTTTGTGAACGTCCAATATCAACATTCAATATATGTCAATAATCAAACTTAATTCCAAAATCCCATTCCAAAGTGGGAAGATTGGGGGCTGTCTGCCCTGCCTGCCTATCATCATCACCGTAGCACGGTAAGGGAGAAAGGACATTAGCTGTGTCCTAGCTTGCCTGTGCCGCCTACTGACTGAGTTATCTCGGGTAAATTAAATAACTTTTCTGAATTCCAGTTTCCTCATCTGCCAGATGGTATTGTTTCTGTAAGACAGGGACATGGGTAAGCACAGGCCACCCTGGGCACCATTCTTTTTACTGTTCATGTAACAGAGTGTAATCCCACTTCCTCTCAAAGAAAGCCTTCAGCCTGAGGACCCCCATTCTCATCATTGGCTTCAGCTAGGGGCAACTGCTTACTCCTCTTTCTCAGACCCCCTCCTTTTGCCTTTCTTACCTGCTGTCTGATGAAGCTGCATTCCCAGGCTCATGATTAGCAGAAGGAGGAACATGGTCTGTACCCGATCTGAAATAGACAATTGAAAGTCTCAGAGCCTCCTGCAGTTTTGCTGGGTCTCATGATTTGGTGATTTGCTCATTCCTGAACACAGGGAAATGACCCATAAACAAGCCCCTGGAGAGAAGATAAAACTTCTCTTCCAGGAGCTCCGCTGTACCCCAGTCTACTGCCTCCTGGTGGTCTTGAAGGCAGTAGAGTGGGGTACAGCGGAGCCCCTGGAAGAGAAGTTAAAAGTTGATTGCCTGGAGGAGAAGGGAGACAAGGTAAGAGGAAGCAAGGTGTTCTTTATCAATCCAAATTAGGGGCTCTTTGTCCTTTTCTGACTATGAACCAGTTCTCATGAATCACCCACACTGGTGATTATCTGAGCCCCTTTGTCTCTTCTACGAAGCTTCCCATAGTTTTTTCAGTAGTGGGTCCTTGAAAATCAAATGATTGTCAAATGGATAATGCACACCAACTTCTTCAGGTGGACTTGGACTCTGGGAGTCAGATACTCAAGGATAGCGCTCAGTAGGACAGAGTTAAATTCTCAATAAACACTCATTATTTGCCTGAGTAGGAAAGTGTCAAGTTCTTTTGAGTGTTGTGATGGAGTTTGCTCATTATTTGAACTACCTGATACTAAGAAGTTTAGACAGAGAGAGCACAGAACTGGCTACACTGAGTGGGTGCCCAACCTTGGTCCTGCTCCACCTCCTACACTTCTACCTTTGTTCTCAGACTTTCTTGAACCCAAGGACTTCTCGTGGTTGAGGCAAAAGGGATCTGGATCAGGTGAATGACATGATCTCATTACATTTTCAAAAGAGTACTCAGCTTTGGTGTAGACAATAGACTCTTGGGAAGGACAGTGGGTTGGACAAGATTAGAAGCAGGATGACCAGTGAGGAATGTTTTCACAGAGATGATAGTTTGGATTGAGTGATGGTGCTGGTAGAGGTGAGAAGTGGTGTGAAGGAAGGTATATATTATATACAAATATATATTTGTTCCTTAAATTTATTTTTTCCAGCAGCCTTATTGAAGTATAATTGACATACAATAAAGAATTGTGTGTGTGTGTGTGCATGTGTGTGTATATACATATATACTTAAAAGACAGACAATACAGTGGTACAATTCAGTGGTTTTCAGTATATTCACAGAATTGTGAAATCCACACCACTATCTAATTTTGGATCATTTTCATTACCCCAAAAAGGAACCCACTACCCATGGACAGAAACTTCCCAATTCCCCTTCCCTCTCCTTCCAACCTCTGGCAACCACCAATATAATTTCTGTCTCTATTGTCTTGCTTATTCTGGACATTTCATAAAAATGGAATCAAACACCATGTGGCCTTTTGAATCTAGCTTCTTTCACTGAGCTTAATATTTTCAAGATTCATTTATGTTGTAGCACATATCAGTACTTCATTCCTTTTCATGATTGAATAATATTTCCTTGTATGAATATACCACATCTTGTTTATCCATTCATCAGGTGATGGACATTTAGGTTGTTTCTACTTGTTGGCTTTTAGAATAATGCTGCTATGGACATTCATGTACAAATTTTTGTGTAGACATGTTTTCAATTCTCTTGGATATGTAACAGTGGAATTTCTTGGTTAAATGGTAACTCTATGTTTAACTTCCTGAGAAACTGCCAAAGTGTTTATTAAATATATAATGTGCAAATACTTTCTCTCATTCTGAAAATTGTCTTTTCAGTTTCTTAATAGTGTTCTTAGAAGCACAAATATTTTAATTTAATTTTAAAACATAAATTAATTTAATTCTGATGAAGCCAAATTTATTTTCTCTTTTATTGCTTATGCTTTAGGTGTCATATCTAAGAAACCATTGCCAAATCCAAGGTCACAAAGATTTACATCTATGTTTTCTTCTGAGTATTTTATAGCTTTAGTTCTTATATTTAGGTCTCTGATACATTTTGAGGGCTTTTTAAAAAATAATAATTGTTCTTTTATAGCCTAAATCATCATAATTTTGGCCACTGGAAGTCCCTTCAAGGTAGCCTCTGTTTCCTTTTCACACAATCCTATTAATCTTGGGAAGTTTGTTTGCTTTCTGTACAAATTGCCTTAAGCCGATTTCATGTCTCTGCTGCCCAAGCATGCAATTAGCCTTTCTCGAAGAAGTCCTTTTTTTTCAATTTTTCTAAAACTAGAAATAAAATAAAACCAGTTTACCCATTTCTCCCACCCCCTAAATCTCTACCTCTGGCAACCACCAATCTGTTCCCTGTATCTATGAGCTTGGTTTGTTTGTTTGCTTGTTTGTTTTAGATTCCACATGTAAGTGAAGCCATACAGTATTCATCTTTCTCTGACTTATTTTGCTTAGTATAGTAATGCCCTTGAGGTCCATCCATGTTGTTGCAAATGGCAAAATTTCATTCTTTTTTTGGCTGAGTAATATTCCATTACACACACACACACACACACACACACAGGTTGATTCATATCTTGGCTATTGTAAATAATACTGCAACAATACTGCAATGAACCCGGGGTGTATATATCCTTTTGAGTTAGCATTTTCATTTTCTTCAGATAAATACCCAGAAGTGGAATTGCTGGATCATATGGTAGTTTTATTTTTTATTTATCATTTTTTTAGGAACCTCCAAACTGTTTTCCATAGTGGCTATACCAACTTAGAATCCCACCAATGTGCACAGGGGTTTCCTTTTCTCCACATCCTCACCAACACTTGTTATTTCTTGTCTTTTTGATACTCGTCATTCTAACAAGTGTGAGGTGATACCTCATGGTGGTTTTCATTTGCATTTCCCTTATGATTACTGATGTTGAGCATCTTTTCATGTACCTGTTGGTTATTTGTATGTCTTTTTTTGAAAAATATCTATTCAGATCCTCTACCCATTTTTATCTTGACTGTGTGTGTGTGTGTGTATGTGTGTGTTACTCTTGAGTTGTATGAGTTCTTTAGATATTTTGGATATTAACCCTTTATCAGATATATGATTTGCAAATATTTTCTCCCATTCAATAGGTTGACTTAATTTTATTGATGATTTCCTTTGCTTGCAGAAGCTTTTCAGTTTGATACAGTCCCAACTTCTAATTTTTGCTTTTGTTGTTTTTGTTTTTGGTGTCAGATTCAAAAATCATCACCAAGTCCAATGTCAAGGAGCTTATCACCTAGGTTTTCTTCTAGGACTTTTTTGGTTTCAGGTCTTATATTCAAGTCTTTAATCCATTTTGAATTAATTTCTGTGCATGGTGTAAGAGAGCAGTCCAGTTTCATTCTTTTGTGTGTGGCTGTCCAATATTTCCAACACTATTTATTGAAGACTTTGGAATGTATTCCACAGTTTCTTCATTTTGCCTGACTCTGTTTCTACACAGTAGATGAAAGAACTACTCCTCCCAGCCTTGAAGAACTGGTCTTACCTAGGAGATGAAATTTGATGTTCAACCCTGCCTCAGCTCTTGGTTGTCTTGGAAACCTTTGTGCTTATCCAAGCAGCCAGTTCTATTTTTAATAGCTCCCAGTAGTGGACGATGTGCCAAGATCTGTCAGTAGCCCAAAGGAGAGGATCTTAGCACCTAGACTCAAGTTGGTTGAAAGTCAGATCCTTAGGCAGCAGCTTGTGAAAGTATGCAAATAATACAGTCCTGTGGGCTGGAAGTGTAAGTCCTATTGGCCACCAAGGCCAGGCAATCTGGAGGTGTTCTCTGGGTGGCAGTCACAAAAATCTGGGCTCCAGATGACTATATAAGCTTTCTTCTGGATCATACTGGTTAGTGGAAGCAAGGCAGAGGGAGAACACCAAGATGGCGTCCACAGCCTATGTTCCTTGAGAGCAGCTCTGTAGGCCACTAAATGTGTGCAAGACCTTAGGACTGCCCCTCAGGCTGAAGCTCTAGGAGAAGCAAAGAGGCTCCCCTCACAGCGAGACCAGGGTGTGTACATCAGTGTGCTGTCTATTCAGTGCTCTGGGGGCAAGAGCCTGCCAAGAGACATCTCTGATTCTCACAGTTCCCTGGAAAGGAGTAATTCAAGGAGTTACTCAAAGGAGTGACAGAGGCACTTGATGTCGGGCTGGGGAGTCACCTGGGCAGCTGCTGCAAAAGCCAGTACACCAGACACCTCGAAGGCTCCCTGCCAGGAAACGCTGGTGCTCTGGAGTAAGTCAGAGGGTGAGTGTGCAAAGAGCACCAGCCTTCCAAGGTCCCTGGAAAGAATTACACCAGCCCCTAGACGTGTGTCCATTAGAAGCCTGCCCCTCAGGCTGCAGCCATGCAGATCAGCTAATAGGCTTTCTTCACAGAAAGACTGAGCTGCACGGTCTGTGGCTATTCTGGCTCCCTTACATTTCCATATGAATTTTAGGATCAGCTTGTCCATTAACACACAAAAAAAGGCAGCTAGAATCTTGATAGGAGTTGCACTGAATCTGTAGATCCACTGGGGAAATTAGCTGTGATGTTAAGTCTTCCAAATATGAACACAGCTTGTCTTTCCATTTACTTAGGTTTTCTATCTTTTCTTTTTTTTTTAATTTAATTTTATTATGTTACGTTAGTCACCATACAATACATCATTAGTTTTTGATGTGGTGATCCACGATCCATTGTTTTCATATAACACCCAGTGCTCCATGCAGTACATGCCCTCCTTAATACCCATCACCGGGCTAACCCATCCCCCCCCCTCCCCTCTAAAACCCTGTTTGTTTCTCAGAGTCCATAGTCTCTCGTGGTTCATCTCTCCCTCCGATTTCCCCCCCTTCAGTTTTCCCTTCCTTCTCCTAATGTCCTCCATGCTATTCCTTATGTTCCACAAATAGGTGAGACCATATGATAATTGACTTTCTCTGCTTGACTTATTTCACTTAGCAAAATCTCCTCCAGTCCCATCCATGTTAATGTAAAAATTGGGTATTCATCCTTTCTGATGGCTGAGTAATATTCCATTGTATATATGGACCACATCTTCTTTATCCATTCATCTGTTGAAGGGCATCTCGGCTCTTTCCACAGTTTGGCTATTGCGGACATTGCTGCTATGAACATTGGGGTGCATATGGCTCTTCTTTTCATTACATCTGTGTCTTTGGGGTAAATACCCAGGAGAGCAATTGCTGGGTCATAGCTCTATTTTTAATTTTCTGAGGCACCTCCACACTGTTTTCCAAAGTGGCTGTACCAACTTGCATTCCCACCAACAGTGTAAGAGGGTTCCCCTCTCTCCACAACCTCTCCAACATTTGTTGTTTCTTTCCCTGTCAATTTTTGCCATTCTAACTGGTGTAAGGTGGTATCTCAGTGTGGTTTTTAATTTGAATTTCCCTGATGGCTAATGATGATGAACATTTTTTCATGTGTCTGTTAGCAATTTGTATGTCTTCTTTTGAGAAGTGTCTTTTCATGTCTTCTGCCCATTTTTTGACTTGATTATTTGTTTTTTGGGTGTTGAGTTTGAGAAGTTCTTTGTAGATCTTGGATAACAGCCCTTTATCTGTAGTGTCATTTGCAAATATCTTCTCCCATTCTGTGGGTTGCCTCTTTGTTTTGTTGACTGTTTCTTTTGCTGTGCAGAAGCTTTTTATCTTGATGAAATCCCAAAAGTTCATTTTTGCTTTTGTTTCAGTTGCCTTTGGAGATGTATCTTGAAAGAAGTTGCTGTGGCTGATGTCAAAGAGGTTACTGTCTATGTTCTCCTCTAGGATTTTGATGGATTCCTGTCTCACATTGAGGTCTTTCATCCAGAAACACAGTAGATCAGATCAACGAAACTAGAAGCTGGTTCTTTGAAAGAATTAATAAGATCAATAAACCACTGGCCAGACTTATCCAAAAGAAAAGAGAAAGGACTCAAATTAATAAAATTATGAATGAAAGGGGAGAGATCATGACTAACACCAAGGAAATAGAAACAATTATTAGAAATTATTATCAACAACTATATGCCAACAAAGTGAGCAATCTGGATGAAATGGATGCCTTCCTGGAAACCTATAAGCTGCCAAGACTGAAACAGGAAGAAATTGACAACCTGAATAGGCCAATAACAAGTAACGAGATTGAAGCAGTGATCAAAAACCTCCCAAAAAACAAGAGTCCAGGGCCTGATGGATTCCCTGCGGAATTCTACCAAACATTCAAAGAAGAAATAATACCTATTCTCCTAAAGCTGTTTCAAAAAATAGAAACAGAAGGAAAGCTTCCAGACTCATTCTATGAGGCCAGCATTACCTTAATCCTCAAACCAGGCAAAGACCTTATTAAAAAGGAGAATTTCAGACCGATATCCCTGATGAATATGGATTCCAAAATCCTCAACAAAATCCTAGCTAATAGGATCCAACAATACATTAAAAGGGTCATCCACCACGACCAAGTGGGATTTATCCCCAGGTCTTCTATCTTTTCAAATAAGAACTTATGGGGTTTGCTGTCAGGTTAGATATGCAGTTTGACAAAAATAGAGAAATCCAGGAAAATTTCCAGATTTGAGGCTTGAGGCATTAGGGCAATGGAAGTACTAATTTTAAACTGGAGAAGACAGAGAATAACAGATTAAGGAGCGGAAATCAGTACGTGGTTTGAGATGTCAACTAGTCATTCACATGAAGATGTTTAGTAAGCAGTTGGATAACAGTCCAGAGTTTCGGGTAGAGATAAATTTGGGAGTCCTCAAGGTCTACCTGTTACTTAATGCTAGGGGGCTGTATGACATTACCACAAGATACACATGGGAGAAAAAGTGTCCAAGGATTGAGATGTGGGGCATTCCAACATTTAGGGATCTCTGGGAGGGAGGGCACTAGCAAAGAAGATTGAGGGGAAGGGCAAAAAGGCAATTAATCAAGTCTTTGATTTTCTGTTTTCTGATGCTTTGATACCTGACGCTTGCTGATCCTACAGGGACTGCCCCTCCCAGGATTAGCCAGTTCCTAGAGATAGTAAACAACTCACCCAGGGGAGGCCTTTCAAATGCAAAAGAAGCAACCCAGAACCCCTAACTGCAACCACCTTCTTTACTGCCCTAACCACCCCAGGGCCAGGTACCATACAACAAGGAACAGCCCCTATGTTCTAAATCCTGATGAACTATTTCAAACTAGACAACTGCAGCCTGCTAACCCGGCCTTACCCATTCCTTCTGTGGAAACCACAATAAAGACTTCTGGCCACATTTCCCCTTCCGCTCTGCCTCCTGTCTGACCCTGGTGCTTCCCTGTGTGGCCCCTGCTGTGTGGCATGCCTCCTTCTCTCAGGATCTGAGAACACAACAAACTATTTTTTTTTCAATGGCAGTTATCTCCTGATCTGTTGGCTTCGCCATACCTCAATTGTAATGAAAGCTAGAGTTTAAAACGCAGTGCTACAGGAGAGAATGCTCAGTTGAGCCAGATGCTGTGGAGAGTTGGTATTAGCAGTGTGGAGGGCATGAGTGAGCCTGCCAAGCAGGACATCAGAGATTTGGTGCAAATGAAAGCCTGCGTAAAGTGGAAAGAAAATAAGAGTAAGGGTGCAGAGACAACAGAATATAAGCAGTGCTTCAGAGTGCTATAAAGGGAGCGAGCAATGAGGCAGTAGCTAGAAGGGACTGTCCACAGTGGGCTGTAGTCTTGTTCACACTTTAGGGAGGGACATGTTACTGGGCAACAACTGGGGGCCCCATCAAGTGCTTTCCATTGGGAAATGCTGGACTTAGCTGGACTTGAAGACCCTCTCCCTTATTGAAAATGCAAATGTACCCAGACACGGTATCATCTTAATGCTGTACTTGCCCAGCATCCTTATTTCTGGAGCTCAAAATGATAGCGTGTAACATGCTCTGGCAACAGAAAGGATACCTGGATCACCACCTCTGGCTGTAACTTCCCTTTCTTCCTTGCCCGTCAAAGGGGACTTTCCTTGTACACTGCCTCCTTTGTCCAAGAGAGAGATAGACACTGCTATGAAGATACTTTCCAACCAGCTGCCTTCTTCCTTCTAGGGATAGTATCTTCTGTGCAATGGATAAGATCTCACACTCTAAAGTCAGAAACATCTGAGCTCAAATCCTGGGTCTAGAAATTATGAGCCTCTAAGACCCTGGGCACTTTATGAAAACTCTTTGTGCCCCATTTTCCTATAATACCAATAATAATAACACCGACCTCAAGCCAGAATCTTGGGTGTGTCATCTTAAACCTACACATCTCTCATCTTGCAAATCTAGTCTATCCCCCAGTCCTGTTAATTCTGTGTTGGGATACTTCTGGATGATGCCTTTTCTTTCTACCACCCACTGCTATCACCTTAATTCGGCATCTCGTCACTCCTCCTTATACTGTAGCAGAGCATCCTGCTCAAAATCCTGTGATGGCTCAACATTTCACTGAGAATAAAATCCTAAGTCTGTCTAGTAGCCCAGGCAAGAGGGACATCTGCCTTGAGCCCCACGCTTTAGAGGACCCAAGGGTGGCCATGCCTCTTGCTGCAGTGTGAGGTGTTTGCAGAGCTAAGAGTGTCCTCTGGAGCTCTTGACCCACCACCCATTACAATTTGGGTTCTTGGGGCTCTGGAATTCTCTAAATGGTCCTAAGCCTGCTCCCAGGCCTGCAGGGCTTCTTCCCCAGATCCATTGCTTCAAGGGTTGACCTTGCTGCCAGTGTGCAGCTCCCTACAACCAGAGACTTTCCTTGCTCTTTCTGGTGAAACTGCCTCATGCAAAATTGCAAAAGCACCACCTCTCCAGCATTCCCAACTCTCCTTACTCTCTCACTTTCCCAAAGCACTCATTACCACTTAACATACCATATAATGTACTCATTTGTTTATATTAGATTATCAGCTGCCATCTTCCATAAGAATATAATCACTTTAGTGATTATTTAGGACAGAGATCTTTGTCTGTTTTGCTTACTAATATCCTTCAGTCCCTAGAACTGTGTCGGGTAGGAAGCTAGCACTCCAATAATACTGGTTGAATGAATTAGCCCTTTACCTGGTAGGCAGAAGAATCTCTGGAACATGGAATTATCAAATGTGATCATGACACTCCTGCTTAAAAGACTTAAATAGCTCCCATGATTTATAAGGTAAACTTCTCCTTAACATGGGCTACACAACCCTTTGTGATCTGGTCCCTCCTGCCTCAGCCACAGAAATCCTACATGCGCTTTCCATGACTAGGTCCTCACAGGTGCTCTGAGATTCCAATCTCTCATATCTGGTCTTATTTTATTTTGTCTAATCTTACTTTACCCCCATCTCAGGTTCTACTTGGGCTCAAAGAAACTGTCCTGAGTCATAAATATTTCCTTAAGTGGCCTTACATTCTTCTGCCTTCAACAGAAGGAGATAAGCCTTTCCTAACTGCTCTTAAGCTGTTCCTCCTGCCTCAGTTGTTATCTGCTATTAACTAGTGTTAGCACTTACCTCCTTGCTGGTATAGTAATTGGTTATACATCTGTCTTCCGTGCGAGAACAAGAGTTCTTTGAACTGTGTTTGGTCCTCATAACAATTTTCTTTTTCTTTGTGTGTGTTTGTGTGTGTTTGTGTGTGTGTGTGTGTGTGTTTCATGAGTATTTATGAGTGTTTATAACCAATTATGACTGTTCCCTGAATGGACAGATGAATGAATGCATGCGTGGCAATTTAGCATCATACTCTGAGACTACTGGCCCCCCAGTTGACTCCTTCCTCTATTGGAGAAACAGAACTTAATTTGGTTAATAATTTTGGCCCCAAATAAGAGAGAAATTTTCATCAGTTTAAGTCACTGACAGCGGAATGGGCTGCTAATGGGGTGGCGACGTCATCACCCCTGGAATTCCTTAAGCAAAGGTGCATGTTGAAGGAAGTGTTTCCACAAGAGATGGGAGGTTAAAAGAATATCTCTTTAGTAGGATTATTTACAAGGTTGTCTCCCCAAAGAATGTTCCCGTGGGTACCTCAAGCC
Organism: Neomonachus schauinslandi; assembly: GCF_002201575.2. Lineage (NCBI taxonomy): Eukaryota > Metazoa > Chordata > Mammalia > Carnivora > Phocidae > Neomonachus > Neomonachus schauinslandi. The sequence continues at coordinate 6,150,779 of NC_058415.1, forward strand.
CCTCCCCAAGCTCTCTCAGAAGGCCAGTTCCTCTCAAGGAGACCTTTGCCCTCTGGGTAGCTCTGGAAGATGAAATTTTCTGAAAGAGTAGGTTCTGGAAACCTTCAGTATTAGGGAAGTATGAACTCTTTTATACTGAGGCTGGCAAAGCCTGAGAGAGTTTATTTGGAGAACTTATGGAGCGTATTGCCAAAATTAATTAACTCAAGGACCATTTACAGAGCATCCATATGTAAGGCTCTCCTTTGGCCAAAAGCACATAGAGATGACTTCTCTCCATGAGATGAAATGAATGTGTTCAAACAACCATGTCTCCTCCTTAGCCTCCCCTTTTAAAATTCACCTTTGTTTGGATATAAGTATCTCTTACTATCCAGGCTTGCATGGCTTTTCATTTTTATCTTAATTGTATATTCCTTATGTATGCATTTGCTTGTGCTGGAGCTTCCATCAGGCAGAGGATGCTCATTGTAGCTATCTTTTCTCAGGCAAGCTACCCTTGAAGGGACACATTGGATCATGAGCAGAAAAAAAAAACAGTTTTCAATCACATGATCGGTTTAGCTGAATTTCTTAATCTCTGGATAATTCTTAATGAATTTCTGGGTAATTCTTAACAATTCTGCCAATGAACACACCCTAGCGGTTGAGGTGTCATCATGGTATGAAACGGAGCAGAACAGCATAGGATATAAGATTCAAGAACATTTTCTGGTGGCTCTACGAAGAGTCATGAAGGGCCTCTCAGTCACGAGTTCTCAGGCTTGAGAGAGAAAAGAAGCAAAGGCTACTCTTTTTCAATTGGTGAAAAGCCCTGCTCAGACTGCTGCCCTGCCTTTGCCCTCCCGCAGGTCACTAGTGAAGGTGCTTCTCTTAATGGCACAGTCTCTGAGCTAGGCATTAGGAGACATTAGTCTAGTTAACCTCCGTTCAAGTTTAACTTAAATTCAAATTGCATCTCAACGTTTTAGCCAATAAATACTATGCTCCCACTTTTTGCAAGTCTTTGAATTAGGGAATCAATTCAAATCAAAGTGGGGAACCAAGAAAAGGATTCATGTAAGAAAGGGTTCCTGCCCTTGAAGACATGATAATGTAATCAGAAAGCTAAAATTCTGTACACATGAAAAATGGTAAGAAATGATGTGAAAGGTTTTGCATAAAAATGCCCAAACCATGGAAGCTGACTGGTGGAAGGACACTTCCAAGATGAGTGGGATTTAGAGAGTCAGAGCTACTCTTTTTTTTTTTTTTAAGATTTTATTTATTTATTTGTCAGAGAGAGAGCAAGTACAAGCAGGGGGAGAGGAAGAGGGAGAAGCAGGCTCCCCACCGAGCAGAGATCCTGATGTGGGACTTGATCCCAGGACCCTGGGATCATGACCTGAGCTGAAAGCAGATGCTTAACCAACTGAGCCACCCAGCCATCCCGAGTCAGAGCTACTCTTGAGGCTCCTGCAGAAATATTAGAAATAATCTCAGAGGTTCACACACACAGGGCTTGTTGAGGGGGACTGGGAGTAGCATATCTATGCTGGAAATACAGGTTGAGACAAAAATGTCAAGAGCTTAATGCCAGGTAGATCTGCCAGGAGGAGATAGTGACAGTAACTCAACAAGTGAATGACAATACCAAAGGAGTGTTTGAAATAGATTAAGGCTGGTGGGGTTTTTTTGTTTTGTTTTGTTTTGTTTTGTTTTTATCCATATAGAATTGAGGGAGTGAAATGGAACACCAGTCACTCAATTAGAAGGTCATGGTATTAATCCAGATATTTGGTAAAGTCCCTGATTCAGGGTCAGACAAGGGAAGAAAGGCAGAGGAAGGAGAAACTTATTACAAAGCAATTGACAAAACAATTGACAAAGCAATTAACAAGTGATCATCCATTCAGGAAAGAAGGAGAAGCAACAAGTGGACTGTGGTTTTGAGACCTGACAATCAAGACAATACTGATGCCATTGCAGAAGGGTGGGACAAAGAAAATACTAGATCAGGAGCCAAGTTTTAGTGCTAGGTTCTACGAAATGAATTGGGTTTGAGTCATGAAGTAATTGAAACAGTTCAAGAAAAATGAAAGTCTAATGTTTGGGACACAATTCAGTGATAGAGATAAAGATAAAAAAGTTATTCCAATATGCAAATGTTAATTGACATTGGGGAATAAATTAACTCTCTTAGGGGGAGACTATAAAAACACAGGTTAGAGAAAAAAGGTCTGAAGTCTGATGAATGCCCCCAAATTAGGAGAGCAGGCATAGGAGACCAGAGAAGAAGGCAAAGAAGAAATGGTCCTAAGAGTATGAGAAGTTCCCCCACTGTAGTATCTCAGAGCCAAGGGAGGAAAACTCCAAGAAGCAGAGGGGGTTGCTAACAGAGGTCTGGAAAATAAGAACTAGGAACCAGCCCCTAGCGGGGTTAGAGAGGGCTGGAAGGCATTGAGCTGACTAGGGCTGGATAAACGTTCAGATTCCCTCATCCATCCTGGAATTCTGTTGGTTGATGAAAGACTGGGGGAACATAACCTGTGGAAGCCCTGCTGCAGAAGAGCAGGTTGCGGCAGGAGGAGGTCAGGCTGCAGGGGTCTCATTCCATGATAACCCAAGTATGCCCCAGTGAAGGTTCATGCTGTATTTGGACACTGCTGTGTGGAATAAAAACATCACACAACAATCTATGGAATCTGTCCCATGCATCTTAAACCAAGTGAACTCGGAAGCATGACCTGAAATCCTGTCTCTGAGTTCCTTTGCACTGTCTCCTCAAATCAACTCCAAACTGCCCCCTGTATATTCCACAAACTTCCCACATCCGGGGATTCAAGCTGCGGACTCATCAAATCAAATCATTTACAACTCAACAAGCACCTAGTGAGCGCCTACGCACTGTGCCAGGCACTTGGGATTGAGGGAACTTATTTTTTTTTTTAAAGATTTTATTTATTTATTTGAGAGAGAGAGAATGAGAGAGAGCAAGCACATGGGGGGGGGGGGTCAGAGGGAGAAGCAGACTCCCCGCCGAGCAGGGAGCCCGATGCGGGACTCGATCCAGAGACTCCAGGATCATGACCTGGGCCGAAGGCAGTCGTTTAACCAACTGAGCCACCCAGGCGCCCGGGATTGAGGGAACTTAAAGGTGCAGTCCTTGCCCAGGAAGAACTCTGGTTGAATGGAAAGGCTCATACACGAGAGAAATATGGGGAGAAGACACCTGGAAGCTGCAGGTAAGGAAGAGGGGCTGGTAGTGAGAGTTCAGGTGAGGAACACACATAGACTACTTCTGAGAGACAAGAGCAATATGGTTCATCCATTCATTGACCCTTCGGCTTAGAAGGGAGCTTGGAGAACATCTAGTCAATTGGCATTTGACTCCTGAGACTATGTCTGATCACTGTTGACACTGAGTATTCTTGCTGTGCATTTTGTCAATGGATATCTGTGATTCCGTTCCACAGAACCGTAGGAGTTCAGGGTTAGAAGGCCTTATTTGTAGGCAATTTCACTCAAGCTGCTCACTTCAACCCTCCCCCACAAGAATCCATGGTCATCTCTTTTCTACCATCAGCACCCAGGCAGTGAGCAATAAAGAACAATGGCTGCAGGTTTCTCTCATTTAGCTAAACTTGCTCTAATCGAATCATGTTTTTTTTTTTTTTAAATAATGGTTGCCTGTATTATAAGTTAATTTAATTTTAGTTGCTTTTTTTGTTGTTGTTGTTCTGTGTTTTAAACAGCTTATTCTTAGAGCATAGCTTGTAAACACTGGCTCTCCTGGGACGGCGATTGTCTGCCAACAGAATAACCACAAACAGATGTCTAACGTAAACAACAACAAAAAAAGACACAAATTTTTAAGTTCCAATAACCCTCCCCAATTCTAGGCTGTGAGACAATCTCAAGATAGTTCATTTTTTTCCACTGAGCATTTATTATGTGCAGAAAAAAAAAAATCTCCTCTCCTAAAAATTCCCAACACGAGTAATAGGTAGACGAGCAAGCAGGAGAAATCCCACTATTTTGGAGACAGCCAGAAATGAGCTTGTTGGTGCGCCTGAGCACAACTGCCAAGGCAGATTTCCTCCTGCCCCCAGTGATATGGAGTGAAAGTTTGCCCACACTTACCCAACCATGGCGGCCTCATCGTTGTCTGCAACACCTACTCGAGGTAAGAGAAAATCTCAACCTACTAAATACAGCAGAACTTGGCACCACTCCTCAGGGAAAGACGGAAAGGAAAATACAAAAACCATACAGTTTCTCTTGCGTCAGATCCCCTCCTAGAAGCCAACAAACAGCCAAAACAAAACCAAACAAACGTAGGTTACTGCCTTGAGCACTACAACAAGGAGCAGCTCCAAACCAGGACTCTTCCTGGCTGGCAGAGGGACATACGAAGATGGGTCATAAGAAGTTGTCCCTTAAGGTACTTGAAGCAAGGGAAGAAAAGATATCATCTCCATCCAGCTCAGGCTTCCTTATAACATGAGGGTAATTCAAACCAAAACCGGTTCTGAGGAACTGACCGAAGCCCAACCTACTGAGAAGTTTTGCTTTTGCTTTTAAGCATGGTTTCTCTGCCCTCAGGTATCCCTTGAACTGTGTCCCTGGGGAAGCTGGTACAAGCTTAGTGGTAGGAGAAGGGGAGAGAAAGAACACCAGCATGTTCTCGCTCTGTGCCCGGGACCTTACACAGATAACCTTTGTGAGTTAGGGTCGTCGTCAGAAGTTATCCCAGATTGGGTGGCTTCAGACAACAGACCCTGTGCTCACAGTGCTCTCACATTTCTGGAGGCCAGAGATGTGTGAAATCAGGCCACACTCCCTCTGAAGGCTTTAGGGAAGAATGCTCCCTTGCCTCTTCCTAGGTTCTGGTAGATTCTGGCAAGCTTTGGCATTCTCCTGGGCTTGTAGCTGATCACTCCAATCTCTGTCTCCATCTTCACATGACCTTCCCTATGTCTATCTTTGAATGTCCTTTCCTCTTCTTAGAAGGACACCAGCCATTGGATTATTGCCCACCCTAATCCAGGATGACCTCCTCTTAATTAATTACATCTGCAAATACCCTACTTCAAATAAGGTCATATTCTGAGGCTGCAGGAGAACATTATTTAACCCATTTCATTCTTGAAGCAATGTGTGGTCTAGACACCGTTAGGCCCATTTTACACATGAAGAAAGTGTCGAGGTCTAGCAACCCTTCCTCAGTTGCATGGTTAGAAGGCCTTATTTGTAGGCAGTTTCACTCAAGCTGCTCACTTCAACCCTCCCCCACAAGAATCCATGGTCATCTCTTTTCTACCATCAGCACCCAGGCAGTGAGCAATAAAGAACAATGGCTGCAGGTTTCTTGAACGTAGGCCTCTGTGGTCCCACTACATTGTGAGGCTTTTCGGTAGTAAGACTCAAAGCAGGTGCAAGAAAAGGCCAATTTGAAAGCAAGTCTGGATGACCAACCTCGTTCCTATGGCCCCATCCCCTTGGGCTCATAGGGATGGGATGAGCAGGGACAGGGCCTGAAGCTCAGAGAGGACCTGCTTTCTTAGCCACATTTCTTTAATGTTTCCTTGTCCTCTCTCCAGGCCTTGCCTTTAATTGGTTTTCTTCTGAAAAAGCACCGTTCGCCTTTCCTCCTTGTTCTTTTAACTGCATCCCTCAAACAAGAAGGAATGAAACTTGTGTTGGCTACAAATGGGACTGGCTGCCTAGACCCCAAGGACAGGGCTGTGTCTGTGGGAAGCCGGCCTGCCCCTGGGGACTTGCTTCTCCGCCCACAGCTCCGGGTTGGCGGTTTCGGGGCAGATGCTTGTTCTTACCTGACCTTCTTCCCCGCTACCGTGATAGTGTGAGGAGTGGGCTGTATCCCCTGTGTGGTTCTCAGTTTAGTGTCTTCAGGTCCCCACACCACCCACCAGCATTCCTGCTTGTCGTGAGGAGGGAGCCGCACTCCCCACTGTACGCCTTCCTCGGTCTGGCCTAAGCCCCTCCCTCCCTGCCCACTTCTCTCCACTCTTTGCTCCGGGCTCTTCTCTGCGCAACTGAGGTTTAGGAAAAGAGACTCACCTCAGACCAGGGAAGCCTGGGGTGTTTTGACAGCAGCACCCAAATAAAACTCAAACTGGTATCTCAGCACATTTGCTTGCCTCCTGAATCCATACGCCTCAACAAAACACCAGCGGGATAGATGCCAAAGCGTTAACAGTGGCGTTTCTGGGTGGACGACTTGCAGGTGATTTTTTTAAAGGTGCCTCCTTTTTACTTATATTTTCTTTCCTAAATAACTTGCCATGGACACAAATGACTTTTGTAAAGACACAGAAATAATCCTTAAAAATCAGTAATGGACAGTACAGTTCAATTGCTAACCAACGGCAACAAGAAAACATTTTAATAATTTGGCCAAAGGCTTATGTCTGTTTCCAATTTATTTAATTTAGTGTCGTTCCCTTTATAATAGAAGATCCTGGAGAGACATTGCTGAATTGTGCGTGCGTGTGCGCGTGCAGGTGCGGGTAGAATACAGACCACTCCATGTTGCACTGATACTTGGTAATGGAACATTAGAATTTAGGTCAAAAATATTGCAATACGATAAGCATAGTCATGATCACCAGTCTGCAAGGCCACATCCATCCATTTTGTAGAAGGGAAAATTGATGCAAAGAGAGATTGTACGTCTTCACCAGGATCACCTTGTGAATTCAGGGCAGAAGTCATTTCTATCCTTTCTTCCCCAAATATTTTCCTCCAGATGCAATGTATATAATGTAATATGATGTGAGGTAAATGTTCATGGAAAGCCCCTAGAAGAGTCCTTGTCAAAGAGCAGGAGCTAAATCAGCGTTCACTAGTGCAGATCCAAAAAACAAGTCCAATCTTTCCCACCCTGCTTTGCCTTATAGAGAAAAAAAAGAGAGAGAGAACATAGCCTAAGAGTGAGAAAAAAGTGCAGCCAGGGTTTGGGGGAAATGAGAAGAGATCAAGAGCTCAGGAAGGGTGAGAACTGCAAGGAGCCAGCAGGTTATCTGGAACCAGCCTTAGCAACCTCCCCAAAGCCAACAACCAAGGTTTTGATGTGAGTTTATCTGGAATGTGATGAGAAGCAATGATAGCTAGCCCCCTCTCTTGAAAATGGAGAATGTCATAGGCACCTGGAGCCAGAGAGGGCGAGGAGACCACCTGGGGACACCCTAAAAACCAGCTTTCCTTGACTCATGATCAGCCCAGGGGCTGGAGATCAGCCTCTCGTGATCCTACATTAGTCACGCATGTGGCTTGGATCCCACTTGACCCCTGCCCTGACCCCTGAAGGAGGGCCTAGCCTTCATGTGAGGAAAGGGAGGGTGCGGAAAAGATGTTCTGGCCAGAGCAACAGAGATGCACGTTTGTTTTTATAAGGAAAGAAGTCAAGGTTTGGCTCATTCCCTGAAAGCAACTCAGATAAAAGGGAGGTTTATTGGAAATTGAATGGGTTGACGTAAGTTACTGATGAAGTATTTTCCTGCCCCATCTCGCCCCAGGTGACTGCATCTGGACGAAACACTTGGGACACAGCTGCTTAGACAACAAAGTTACCGCAGTCACAAAGGTCAGATTCAGTAAGGGGAGTCTCTGAGGTCCAGGGCTGGGAAATGAGGGTGGAGAATGGAGGAGTGGCGGAGGCTGACCTGGTCCACTAGCCTTTCTAATGTGAAATACAAGAGAGGGATTCCAGAGACAAGGAGGACATTCTGGGGACCTGAAGGGAATGGGGACTGTTCTCTTCCCCTCTCATATTTGGGGGAAAAAAAGGGATGCTGGATATCCTGAGGTTTGAGAGTGCTCTTAATAAAACATGACACCCGCTTTTTGCCTGGAGTTTCTGAAGGTGGGAGGGAGGTTCCCTGAAGTACCCCATGCCTGGGGGTGGGAAGGGCTGCAGGGTTGTTTTCAGAGATGAAGAAAATGGGGACACCCCTCATCCCAGGCCCTGGAGCCCTCAGTGACCATCAAAGACTCCATGGCTCCTGTGTCCTCAGGGGACACAGAAGGGAGCTAAGCCACAGGCACAGAGGTCCTAGGACCTTATCAGAGACAACACTTATTGACCCGAACCAGACCCAGCCTGGGAGTATTTGTATCTCCCACTGCAAGATAGCCGAACCACATGTTTACACTATTCTGAGAGTAGGGGGAAGATTGAAAAGGATATGAGATTGGAATTTCAAGGGGGACTGGGCTCTGTTAGTTCCCCTAAATGGTAAACCTAGAGCTGCTGTATGCCCAAGCGCTCCTCTCCTAGGGAGAAATATAACCAAGAGAAAATGAAATACATGTCCATACAAACACGTGTGCCCCAATGTTCGTAGCAGCATTATTCATGATAGCCACGAATGGAACAAACTCAACTGTCCAGCAGCTGATGAATGGATAAATCCACTTTGGTGTACCCACCCAGCAGAACAGCATTCAGCCTCAAAAGTGACCGAAGTGCTAATTCAGTGTAGAGTGTAGATGAACCTTGACAAAGTCATGCTCAGCGAAAGAAGCCAGTCTCAAAAGACCACATACTGTATAATTCCATGGATATGAAATGAGAGAAATGGCAGAAAGCAGCAGAGAAGGGAGAGACAGTCCTGACTAGAATTCTGGTCCTTGTTCCAGTCCCTCCTGCAGTCGGGCCTGTGGTTTCAGCATCAGGTTTGCCTAGACAGCTGGTGGAATTATGATTTTTGCTCAAGTGTTACATCAGACAGTTCTAGTAACACAAAGGAGCAGAGGAACCTGAGATCCCCTCACTGCTGCATGCTGACACAGGCCTGGCCTCATTTGTAGGGTGGTTTGGGGGAGAAGGACAAGGTAGAACTAGGGAACTAAATAGTCTACATGCATCGCAGTGTTTCTCCTGTTTCCTGGTCCTGGCTCATCTCTGGAAGGACAGAGGAAGATAAGACTGTCGGCCCCAGACATCGAGGCCCGTTCTAAGATGCACCTGGTATGGTCTCGGTAACTCAGGATGGAAGGTTCCCCAGAGCCAGCACCCAGTTTTAGTGTGTGTGTTGGGGGTGGGTTTTTGCCACACCAACCAAGCAGCTCTTGGACACCAGCTGGGCATCCCACAATTCAACTTAATTCCAACACTACCTACCCAGAGATAATATCAGATTCCATAGGTTGAGGGCTCAGTCCGACAAGACTGACCCCACTTCATGTGCCAGTCCCAAGTCCCAAGGAGGACATTCTGGGGACCTGAAGGGAATGGGGACTGTTCTCTTACCCTCTCATCTTTGGGGCTTCTGATGGAGCACCTACTGATTGGAGGTTCCCATGACCCCTTCTTGGGTTTGGTTAATTTCCTGAAGAGGCTCACAGAGCTCAGGAAACCCATTTACTCACTAGATTACCGACTTATTACAAAGGATATTAAAAAATACTAATCACTAGCCAGACGAAGAGATACAAAGGGTGAGATCCTGAACAAAGGCCCTCCTGTCCTGGTAGACTGTGGGCCCAGCACAGTGGCATGTGGAAGCATTCTGATTCCCCAACCCGGAAGCTCTTTGAACCCTCTCCTTTTGGGTTTTTATGGAGGCCTCTTTCCATAGGCAAGACTGTTGAAATCATTGGCCATTGGTGAGTGATTTAACCTCTGACACCTCTCTCCTGCCAGGAGGTCAGGGGGTTAAGCCTCCAAGTTCCAAGCCTCTAATCACATAGTTTGCTCTCCTGGCAACCAGCCCCAAACTTAGGTGCATCCAAAAGTCACTTCCCTGACATAACAAAAACATAGCTCTTGTCACGTGCGAAATTCCAAGGGATTGCAGAGCTCTGGGCCAAAGACCAAATGTTTGTTTCTTTTAGAAATCACAGTATCATACAGCCCTTTCATCCAGGGACTCCCTAACCATGGCTCATTAAGACTACAACATGGTCCCAGGACTGAATGGAGGAGGGAATCTTTCTCCTACATCCTGGACTGATGTCCTTTCTCCTTAAGATCTTTAGAAGAAGACACAGTGCTTGGACAAAGTGGGGGGGGACATCTGAACTCAACCTCAGATAAAGGAAATAAGTTCTCACATTGACTCTTGGTTTCAACTCAGTTAAAAAAGAAAAGAAAGTGAAGTGATGATTCATCTTTTCAAAGGCAGTCAGAGATAGGAGAAGACAGCCGACTCATGTTTTGAGGAGACTCTGACCCAGATGAGTTTTTCCCAACCCTGACTGCACATCAGAATCCCCTGGGGAACTTTAAAAGCCTGAAGGTGCCTGGGCACTGCCGCAGACCTCCTGATTGAAAATCTCCATCACTGGGGTGCAGAAATAGGCATTTAGGGGGAAACTTTGATCAAGTGATTTTGATATCACCAGCATACCCTACTGATGGCTCAGGAATAGAGAATGCCACGGTTTGATTCCTCTGGTCACCGCCATCCTTGCGAAGGAAAGTGAGTAAAAGGGAGGAAAGGAAGGTGAGAACCCAAAACCAAACAGTGGTTATTGCAATATGTGCTTTATATCTGCCTCTGCTTCTTCGATTTTCTCTTGTAAGGCGAGCTGATTTCATGATCCTCAGTTTACCCACGGGCGGAATATGCAAGCACTCTGATATGAGGGACTCTCCTAAGATGCCAGAGCTAGTGGCATGTGGGGATTTAGAAACCATAGTAATCGGTCAGAGGAGGGAGGCACTATGTGGAAAGTAGACAGAAAGTAGACACTGTGTAGAAAGTAGAGCAGTGGACACAGAGGGCAGAAAAGCTGGATCGGGCTCCATTCACACTAGCTGTGTAACTTGACTGCTCTGAGTGGTGGTGGGAAAATGCCTGAACCAGCAGAAGGAATTTTGTAAATGGTATTTTCTAATTTATATAGAAAATTATTACATAGTAAATTATAATTTCTTGAATTAGGTTGCATAAGTGGCATGTTAAAAATTAGCGACTGCTTTACTTAATGATCATTTCTACTCTGAACATGGTGCCAGATGAGGGAGAAAACAGAAAACCAAAAGAAATTAATATGCAAGCATTGCTCTCCCTGACTATTAGTCTGAAATCGTAAGGCCACATGGTTGTAATTTCCAGTGTTTCACTCTAAGAAGGGTGTTTATTAATTAAATGATGTTATGTTCCTGGCACTGGGGATGCACAAGACATTGTCTCTGCCTTGAGGAGCCCACGTCCAGTGGGGAGAATGACAAATGAACAGAATTATTGTAGAGGGTGGTAAATGCAGGCACAGAAACACCCAACTATCTTCTAGCCTGTCTTGACAACTTGCCCACTGAGGGACACTGGAGTCTGTCTCTCAGCCTGAGATGGGGTGTTGGTGGTGACAGTGGGGGGCAGTGTAAGTGCCGCAATAGAAGTAGCTACCAGGTCCATATAGTAGTATAGAGGGGACTCAGTCATTTTAAGTTGGGAGGTCCAAGAAGTCTTGTTTTACAAAAGAGGAAACTGAAGCTGACAGGAGTTAAGCCAACAGGTGGGGGGGGGGTTGCTGAAGAGCGTTCAGCACAACAGGGGAAGAGGACAGACTCCTACTCCTAGCACCGCTCGCTCCTTCTCAGATAGCTGCACCTTCTGCTCCTCCCTGCAGATAAAGGGCAGGTGAACTGGGCACGGAACAGCACAGGGGTCATGATCAGAGACCTCTGTCCAACTCTCTGTTTCATCTTGCGCCAGCTGTGGAAGCTTGAACAAATGACTTTCTCTCTTGGTACTTGTTTCATTATCTGTAAAATAGGGGTAAACCTAAAATGTCGAATGTTATATAGATTAAATGGTTTGAGACATGGAGAGTGTTTGGAACAGGGCCTGTTAGCACATAGTAAGTGCTCAATAAATGTTATTTATTCTTATGCTATTACCTGATTGGCGTGGTCAACCCAAGATCATATTTGCAAAAATATGATTAAAACCTAGCTCATCTCCCCCCTCAGAATTAAAATATAGAAAGCTTTGTTTTTTATTTGCAAAATGACACATTGTATCATTATAAAATATACTTTAAATTAAAAAAGAGTAAAGATTACCCAAATACCTATACCTGAGATAATTGCTAATATTTTGGTGAACATAATTTTCTAGAGCTCTCTGGACAGGAATATAGGAATGTAATTTTAGTACATGTCATTATATTAGGATGTTGTTCATTGAACTGCTTTTATCACTCATCAAAGATATTGTGAGCATCTTTCCATGTCAGTGATTATAGATCCCATGATTTTTTGTAAAGACTGATGTATGGTACATCACTATTTAAGCCATCATTACTGATGGTCACTTAGGTTATTTCCAATATTGTTGATACTACAAAACAATGGCGCCATAAATGACCCCACCCAGTGAGCTCTGGGCCCTTGTCTGATTACTTCCTTGGGAAAACTTGCTATAACGGGTATCTCTGGATCAAAGGGTATATACCTGAAGACACATGTCCCACTAGAGTAACACATATTGTGGAAAAACAGACTGGCTAGTCACCTGGCTTAATGGCACTTACGAAGCCACCAACTTGTGGTTTTTGCAGCAACTCAGGACCTAGTTGTGGGAGGGCAAGTGGGCCAGTGGTCAGTTGGTAGGAGGGCAAATATTTGGAGGCAGTCCCTTCCCACAAATTTCAAACATGTTCCTATGCCAGCAGGTAATTTTTCAGACCTGAGAAAGAACTCAGTGGGAGAATTTACTGATCTCGTTGGGCCACCAGGGGCATGCAATTTCTTTGAATATCTGGCTTTTCCAGGAAATCAAATAGGGAAGTTCATTTGGTTGAAAACGTCACTTAACTTTTGAGGAACCTTCTGAGGGTATAATGTCCAAAGGTATTTTGCTCCAATCACGTTTGGGGAAGATTTTTCCTAGCCTCAAGCTTTCCTCATCACCTGGCCAATAATCTTGAGCATTTTCCTTAGCAAATAAAGCTGGGATGTGCAGCAATAAAAGTGAGTGGTGGCCATGAGACTCAGTACCTTCTCCTGCCCCGAGAGTAATAAAAGATGAATCGAGTGTGGAAAGGACATGGACACAGGCTGGACCACATCTAGACTTGGCCAGTTCAGACTAGCTCTTCCTACAGGTGGAGGAAGGTGAAGAAACACCTGGCCCTTCACCCTAAACCAGAGGCCAGCCACACATTTCACTCCAGCCTCCTTTCCTGACCACTTCGGATCCTGTTCTAGGGTGGGACGTTCTATCATACTGGCTTGGTGTAGGAGAGGCGTGATCAGGAGGAATGAATAGAATGAGCAGTCTACTCCTACTTGTAGTAGTTCCTAGCTGGAGAGGAAAGCAGTAATGTAGGCTAACATTCACAGAGGTCTAAATATTGCCAGGGCAGTTCCAAGTGCTTTATGGATATGAACCCAATTAACTCTCACAACAACCCTAGAAGGTAGGCACGCTCATTGGTCTCATTTTATAAATAGGGAAACCAAGGCACTTAGAGGGTAGACCATTTGCTGGAGGTCATATATTGAGTAAATGGGAGAACTGAGTTTGAACTCCCATAGTCTAGCTCCAAGTTCTCTTATTTACTATTGCTCCTCTTCATGTTTGTAATAATGGGCATCTATCTTCAACGAGACACTCCCAAAATAATCAGAAATATATATATATATATATGCGAGGGATAACCTTAGAGAAGCCAATGGGAGGTCTTCAGCCTGTTAGTCAAAGTGAGACCTCTTTTTTTTTTTTAAGATTTTATTTATTTATTGGAGAGAGGGAAAGAGAGAGAGCACGAGAGCATGAACAAGGGGAGGGGCAGAGGCAGAGGGAGAAGCAGACTCCCTGCTGAGCAGGGAGCCCACCATGGGGCTCAATCCCAGGACTCCGGGATCAGGACCTGAGCTGCAGACGTTTAACCGACTGAGCCACCCAGGTGTCCCAAAGTGAGACCTCTTAAGAGTATCAAACCTGACAAATGAAAGAGGATTGAATGGAGCCCCTCCTGGCCTGGGGTTATAGACGAGAAGAACAGCATCTTTAGGGGCAGAACAATGGGGATTCTAGTGGCACGATCTGACAGTGACGTGCTTTGCATTAAAAGTCGGAGGTATGTGATATGAGGAATTCTTAATCTCAGGAAACAAACTGAGGGTTGCTGGAGTGGGGGGTGGGGTGGGAGGGAGGGCGTGACTGGGTAATAGACATTGGGGAGGGTATGTGCTCTGGTAAGCGCTGTGAATTGTGCAAGACTGTTGAATCTCAGATCTGTACCTCTGAAACAAATAATGCAATATATGTTAAGAAAAAAAAAAAGAAGAAGAAGGTAGCGGGAGGGGAAGAATGAAGCGGGGGAAATCGGAGGGGTAGACGAACCATGAGAGACGATGGACTCTGAAAAACAAACTGAGGGTTCTAGAGGGGAGGGGGGTGGGAGAATGGGTTAGCCTGGTGATGGGTATTAAAGAGGGCACGTTCTGCATGGAGCACTGGGTGTTATGCACAAACAATGAATCATGGAACACTACGTCTAAAACTAATGATGTAATGTATGGTGATAAACATAACAATAAAAAATTAAAAAAAAAAAGTCGGAGGTATGTGGGCATCTTTGCTTCTACTCTTTGTCAGCTCTAGTTCTTTACTCTTCCCCTCCTGTTTCCTCGGTCCCTTCTTCATAGGCTGCAGCTAATTTATATCCAATAGACATACAGGCATTACTGATCTCTTTCCCATGCAAACACTCTGATATGTGTGTTTATTTCTATGTCTATATCATCTATCTCTCTATATATACATCCATATTTCATGCATACAAATATATATCTCTACAAATTGTTAATTTTCTAAAAATGCTAGTAAGTAATCAAATTTAACAAACATTTTACTCCATATACGGTATGTCTAAGGTCATTAAATTATGACCTCACTGCTCAATAAAACAGGAAGATAGTTGAGTCAAATGAAGTATCCAAGGCTGTCAAAGGCCCAGTCAGAGGCCTGAGCTATGACATGATACTAAGAATGAAGAGACAGAGATTCTGGGTAAGTGACCAAACAGAGTGGACAGAGTTAGCAAGCATGTGTGGTGCATTGGCTGGGAAGGAAGGAAACTGGACTGGCTGGGAGGGCTGGCCTGAAGAGGGGGAGCAGTACGTTTCTATTATGGATACAGCAGCCAGATATTCACTCCCTGTCCATACCCACACTGGGCAGTCAATGCCTCTATTCCACAGCAGATTTAAGGATAATCATGAAACTTCAACTTGCCACAAGCTCACTTGCAAAAGACATTTGCTATGTCTTTTCAATAAATGCCTGTGTGCGCATGTGTGTATGACATTATTAATTTCCAGTAAGTTCTTGAAGTTCAAACCAGAGCACTCTCATAACCATCCTGATTTTGAGGAAGCAGTCTACTGCCGTACTTCCCTCTCTCCATGTTTACCCCTTGGTTCCACAATTGTAACTCCTCTCTTTGTAGGCACCAAACTGGAGGCTTCCCTAACTGTCACAGAATTCCCCAGTATCTCTCTTTCATTTAATCCAGGAGAAATGTCAAAGAGAAACTTCTTTCTGAGCTCCATGACCTACATTTACAAATTGTTCTTAGTAGCAGTTTGGGTTTTCTGGATCCACTTTCTCTAAAAGTCCCAACCGTCCTCCCAACTTAATTCTCTTATTTACCCAGAAACACCAAACCCCTTGAGAAACAATATTTATTCTTTCTAAGCAATATAATGAATCACCTTTGGAACAAAGAGGCATCTCTATCCTAGGATTCTAAGACTATATAGAATATCCAAAAAGGATTTAAGTGTCTCTAACATATAACACAAGAGCACAAGTGAAAAGTGGGCCAAGAAAGGGGAGGGAAATAAGAATTAAGCCCAACCATAGAGTCTCCTCTTCTCCCTGGGCACAAGACAGAAATGCATGATCTCTGTCAGAAAATGTGGGCTTGCTGTGGTTGAGCTACCAATTGCTTTTTTCCAGACTTACGACACCCATTGCCTGACTATTCTCCCTGCTTCCATGCCCCTTCAATGCTTCTTCTACACTGCAGCAAAAGTGATCTCTCAACACAAGCAGGATCAATCATTTTTCTCCTGAAAATCTTTGACAACCTCCCATTAAATTTAGAATGGAAACCAAATTCTTTACCATGCACTCAAAGTCCTGTATGGCTCGCATTTCAACATCATGCCTTTCTCCCTACCTCACTTGCTACTCTTCTGTCTCTCTGGCCTGCTTTCTATCCCCTGATCACGTCAAGCTCAGTCCCAGCTCGAAACTTTTGTACAAATTGTACCTCCTACTGGAAACATACCAGTTTTGGTGCAGCACAGTTTAAATGTCACCTTTTCAGAGAAGTTCCTGCCCTACTCACTGTGTTCAAAATCAGTTCCTGACTCTTTAATTTTACCTTGATCTCTTAGTTATTGGTGGTGTTGCACTTACGTGGTCATATATTTGTTTATTATATATTTCCACCTCCAGACCCTCATCTAGAGCAAGTTCCATGAGGCCGAACATGTCTGTTCTGTTCTCTCTTACATCTTCAGTATCTAGCTCAAAGCTTGACATGTAGTAAATACTCAGTAAACATCCGTTGAATGGAAAAATAAAATTGGCTCTAAGCTTTCCAAGCCAACACTGTACAGTTAAACAATATTTCCAAGGTTGGGTAGTAAAACAAAACAACTTCTGACTTGAGGAAACACAACTATTTTGGTATGAAGAAACAAAGAAGTTAAGTAACTTACCCAAGGTCAAATAAATAGGAAGCCCCAAAGCCAGAATTCAAGCCCAAACAGCCTAACTCTAGAGTCCCTGTTGTTCTCAATCACTCTACTATCCTATTTTCTCTTTCTTTTCTTTTTTCTTTTCACTTTTCTTTCCTTTTCTTCTTTCTTTCTCCCTTCCCTTCCCGTCCCTTCCCGTCCCGTCCC